>NC_031777.1:6395616-6742194 GCF_001522545.3 Parus major | reverse complement strand
GCTGCCGAACTGAGCTGAGCTGAGCTGAAATCACTCTACTATTACTGAGCTGAGCTGGAATCACTCGACTGCTCGAAGCCGCTCACACGCGTTTCGGGCCAGCCTTTCTCAAGGCTGCTTCTGGAAAAGTCGCGGTGCTCCGGGCCTTCCGTTGCCGCGGCAGTGTTTCACCAGAGAGAGATCATGAACATTAGAAGTAAATGTGTTGCGGTCTGCACTTCAAAACTGCCTTTGTCTTGTTTTCAAACAGTTACAGAATTTATTATCCAAGGGTGGAACTTGCTGGAGAGGTTTTAGGTTATGAAAGAACAACTCTCCTGAGGAAGATTCATGGAAGCTGAAGAAGGCAAGTCACTGTTGTACAGACTCTTGTATGTAACTGTAGGATATTTTAGAGATGGAGGAAGTAAAAACAATCAAAGAAAAAGATAACTCCAAACCCCCAAACCTCAGTCTCCGCAAAGCTGGATTTTATTGCATTGCACTCAAAAGATAAAATTTCTAATTTAGAGAGTTCTGTGCTCAAGGCTGCAGTAGTTAGTAAAGCCCCGAAATTTTAATTGTTTGAGGAGTATGTATTACAAAAAAACTTTGTGTGGTTGCAGAGGGACCACTATATCCATTTCTAGAGTTATCTGTTACATATTTGTTTACAATTCTCTTGTTTGTGGATCCTCCCTGCTCAAAAGCAATCTGTGGGGAACCTTTCTGATTTAATAGGGCCTCCTGGGGTCTATAGAAGATCTATAAAATCTTTGTAAGATTTGGTGAAGTCAGATAGAATGAATGTAGCATTAAAAAGATCAAGATAGCTACAGATAAGATGAATTGCTGCTCCCCTTCCCTTCAACTATTTCCGTTTCAGCCCAATGAAGAGGAGAAAACATTATAACAATTCTGACTTACTGTTGCCTGACTGCTGGGAAAAACTTTGGGTTAGTAAAAAACCTTCAAGGCTTTGTTTGAGGTCTGGGTGAGAAAATAGTCCATGGTATACAACTGTGGGAGTCAGGCCTGCTGGGACCCAGGGCCAGAAAGATTTCATCCCTGAAACCCTAGGTGTTAGCTTCAAGCTCTGGGAAACATTTGTTAGGTTGAGGCAAGCTTGAAAGACCTGCCCATCATCCCCTAGTGTTATTATATTAAATTTTGTTGATTATTCCAAGTTCTGCTCCCCTATTGGTTACCTGTTCCCCCTATAAAGTTATCTTCCTGGACTGTTCCACTCCCAACATTATAAATTGTTACTTCCCCTTGATTTCTGGTCTTTGGAGCCTGTCCCTATACATGTGTGGTTTATGGGTCTCATCCCTACTTTATTTTCCTTATTAAAGTTCTTATGTTTTCAGGCATTCCATTGGACCTGCTCTTTTTATTTTGTGCCTCAGGGGACTCTAGAGCTTTAAGGATTGTTGAAGCCACTCTCACCATGACATGCAACAATCTCCAGCATCCAGAAGATCTCTCTGAAATGACAGGCATTCAGCAGGGTCCTTAAATCAGGGTATAGGAACTTCTGAGTATCCTGAAACATGTCCCACAATAAAGGGGGGGGGGGGGGGCATAGTTCTTAAGTTTAATATGGATAATTTAGATTAAAAAGCAAATAACATAAACTATAAGAATACAAGGATTTATGATTAATTTATCTCTGTTATTTTAATCTTAGAGATCAAGAAAATGCAGGCACTAGGACTTTTTGTAGGAACAGAATTTAAATTCAAACTCTTAATTTACCTGTTGTGGAAACTGTGTGCATGAAGGGAGTGAGTCAAACCTAAGACATGCTGCCATCTGGTTGCAACCCAATGAGTGGGAGGGACAAGGTCTTTGGGCTTTGAACAAGTTAGATATAAATACTGACCTCACTGGCAAAGGTCTGCTCAGAAGGACAGGCAGAGGGACTCCCCAGACAGAAGGGGAAATACTCCCAGTATCCAAATATCCCAAATAACAGGCACTCCAGTATAATTAATAAGCCCAGAGTATTCTGGGGAGTGCTTGGATTAAAGGATACTGGAGTGATAGAGGCTTCTAAGGGAGGAAATATTTCTCTTTTAAGAGGAAAAATGAAAAAGACTCTGTGCCACAATTAGGAGATGAAGATCCTTATAGCCAGCAGAGATTTATCCTGTTTAAACATACTGTAACAGGGCCATAAAAGCATATGTGCAGTATATCTGTAATCAAATCAAATTGAAAAAGGGCAGAAGGGAAGTTTTGAGAACTCAACCAAATAGTTGAATTTCTTATTCTGGAAACTGAAGCTTGCTGAAAAAGAACAGGAACCATGGCAAGTAATTTGGGAATGAGGGGGAGGACTTAGTACTAATTAGCCAAGAATATAAATGATAAATTTGTATTGAAAGTAAGAAATGTCTTATGGAGAATAAGCCTGTCTATGGAGAGAAGAGAGCAATGAGAGAAAATCAGCATTGTGCTAAATCAACCCAATATATATTGGTGCAATGGCAAATTTAATTATTAAACTTGACTTAGGTGCAGAAAAATATCTGAAACACAGTGAGGACAGTCTTTTGAGTAACAATATGAGAGTCATTTGATTTATTTCATATCTGACATGAAGATTTTGGCTTAGCCATTTTGCTATGTTCTGTTATGGCACTGTTGTGTTCTTGTATAGATGAAATGATTGCTGGGTATATTAGACTTCTGTTCTCAGTCTTCCATAATTTTTTATTGGAGAAGGCAGCGATAATTTTTATTATTTCTGCATAAACACTGAGGTTGATTCAGGTCCCATGACAATGGAATTGATGTCAGGAGAGTTACCCACAGTCAAATTTTTAATTGAGCAGTGCCTTTTTATATGATTAAAGTATTTATTCTTTGCAGAGAGTTTTAAAATCATTCAAATAATGCCCTTGGCCTCTGCTCAAAGGTGAACTTTTTGGAAAGTTTGAGCAAAAACATTTCATCCGTGTGTGAATATGAGGAGAGTGGAAAACTATTTTTCCCTTTCATAAAGATTTTTGCTGCCTTCTTTTGAGCAGTTCTGCAGTGTGAGTAGCTGAGGCCTGTGGGCTAAAATATGGCATTGAAATAGCCATAACTATGAAGAACCTTAGTTTTAGCTTTGATTTGACTGAGTTGTGAGCCTCAGAAAACAATATTCTCAGCATGCACTGCAGGATGCTGTTTCTTCCTTCAAAGCTGCTGAAATGTGAAGTAGAGAGTATTTACTGTGAGCAACTGAGGAACTCTGCAGCACAAAATATTAGAGAAGGATATTGCTCTGAAGCTTCAGGGTCACGTGGCCATGGAACGGGAACAGAAAACCTCTCAAAGCACTTATGGTTTACAAAAAGTTTCTGCATGTTTTGTGATCCATGAAACTGAAAGTCGAGTTCTAGGACCTGAAGTCTCTTCTTCTGCAGGTCATTTCCAAGGAGCCCAGAGAGTGAGTAGGGATAAGATATGGATGAGTAGTGATAGGGCTAAGCCCAGACTCTGAGGCCCTATTTGCCCTCCTCTGTAGGCAAAGAGGTTTAGGTCACCTCTATCTAGTAGTAACAATCCAGTAACAATCTGCTGTTGTTACTCCCCACGACATAGCAGGGGTGCACTTTCCCAGCAATGTGCCCCTGGTTTTACATGCAGGATTGCTTTGAAGGCTTTCCCAATGGGAGTCCAGGGACTTGCTGATCCTGAAGGAGATATGCCCCCCAAATCTGAGATTATGTCCCTTTGGACAGCACAGCCTGTGAAACAGTGCATGACAATCTAATTGCAATCACATGTGAAATCAGAGGGCCAGGGATGGCTGGATGCGCTTCCTTAACTACATAATTTTTTGACTTAGCATAGTTAATTATGCAGCCTTATGAATCATTAATTTAGTTTTATGTATGGGAGCTCTGATGCATTTCCTCTGGCAGTTTACAACGAAACTGGTTAATATTTGCAATTAACTGAAGGCTTTTGTTTAGTTCTGGTTTCCAGGAAGATTATGATGGACTTGTGTGTCTGGCTCTTTACTGAGCTGCAACTGCACTGTCATATCTTTCGGAGTGAGGGGGGAGCAGTGTTTTCCCTTTTGCACAGGAGTGAGGCTTGCCAAGGTTGCAGAAAGTAAAAAAGCAGACACACAGTGTGTATTGTAGCATTTTCGCTTTGATTAGTTAGTTTGTAATTGAAATTCAATGTTTGATGCTAACAACTTTTCTGACTGTGTAATGATAGTGCATCTCAGTCATTTAAAGAATATGTTTAACCAAGTTAATTAATCTCAGATGAGGCAGATGGAAGACCTGGTTTACTTCTGCTCCCCTCTACATCAGCTCACAGCATGTGCAGAGCATTGCCCATACTGATGGAAATGTGAGGTAAGTGCCTGTGAGGTGCTTTGTGCCATAAAGGACCTTCAGGATATTGCAGTGCACTGAATATTAAGCAGCTCTAAAGCAGCTCATGACAAACTGTGTAATGGAGTGGGAAGCTGGAACTTCGGTGTGCACGATGTAAAGGAACACTCCTAGGTGAATCTCCTGTAGTGTCTGGTGAAGAGCTCTCTGCAGCCAAGAGTCAGAGTGGGCTGTCAAAACAACACAGTACAAAACTGATTCGTGTTTGGATTTCTCTAGTGTCTGCATTATCTAGCTTTTGTGGTTTACCTGCATATGATTTTGTTTCTTTCGTTTCCATCTCCAGAACTGTAGGCAATGGCACTTGTTAGTTATTGAACTGAGAGCATGTTCCATAAACAGAAAGCAAGAACTTAGTATGGTTTAAAGAAACCAGATGAATAACAATCAATGAGATAGTCTTAACAGGAACAGTATTTATTTTCTTTTGTACGCACTCACTTCAAAGGCATCATCCATTGCAGGGGTGTCTCTTTGGACAGGCTTTATTCTATATGATGGATTCTTGTATTTCGTATGGAATGAACAGTGTCTCATGGAATTTTCTTTTTCAGTTATGGGTTAGGTAATGCCCTTGAGGTAGCATTGCTTTGGAGAAAAAGGAAATACTGTAAATATGTTGACTACAAAGGCATGGTTACTAGGAAGTGTCTTGCATAACCAACACACAAGCAGTTCTGGCTCCCGGCCTACTCAAGCACCAAGGAGTGGAAATAGCTTGAGCTGGTGCTGCCATTTAAAGGACCTTCTTGAAACCATGGCTTAACTTATGGCTTTTGTAATGCAAGGAGTGTGTTTTTATTTTTTTTTTAAAGAAGGAAAAAAAAAATAATTATAGTGGTGTGGGGTTTTTCCCATCTCCCAGCGAACATACTTCCCCAGTGAAGGTGAGCTGCGTGCACACCTCAGATACATGGCTTTATTCTTTCAGGCTGTGTGATTTCTTTCTCTCCTACAGAAGCTGTCAGTAATATTCTTGCATCACATCATTGCTTCATCCTTTTCCTTTGCTCTCCCAAATATTTTCCATATTCGGATATCTCTGACTTCTGGTTTCCTCCTCTCCTCCTGTCAGGCCCTGAGCAAGGACAGTAAGATAAGCTGGTTTTTATTTCCAGCTGCTTTACGGATCTTGTGCTTTGTCTTCCCATGCAGGCATCTTCATGCCAACTGTAGCAACAGCTCAAACCAAGGGAAAATCATCACTTTGCCACTACCTTATTACTCTGTGGACAGTCAGCCAGTTCTTGTTGGGCTATAAGTGGTCAATGATCTGCAGTCTGAGAGCTTTCCAGACCTCAAAGTATTTTATTTTATAACATTTCACTGTAAGAAGTGTAAAGTTGCATTCACAAGTAGATTTGTGCTTCACTCTTGTTGCAGGTGGGAGGGGCAGTGTGCTCAGATATATTAGAGGAACAATTCTGCTTTGGTAAAAAAGGGCAGGCACAGGGCTTGATTATGGCAGGAATGTAGTTATTACATGTGAACGTAATTTGGAAAGAACTAAATGTTTAATAGAGTGTTGACTGTATGGTTCACTGGAATGATCTATGATCATTCATAGATCAGTTTTGTGATTAAAATCTGCTAAAAGAGCAAACCAGCAGTTCTACTAAACTGAGTTGTAAACTCTTCTTCCTCATTTTCAGGCTTCCTTCTGTCCTTGAAATCTTTACAGAACATCTTTTAGATTAATCACAGTCTGGTTGCTCTTCATATTTTTCTGTGCATTTGGACTTCTCTTGGTCTCAAATAAGTGGTTGTACAGTATATAATAGATTTTAAATGTAATTAAGTGTTACATATGCTTTTTCACTTTTCCAGTATTAAATAATCAGTTTTGCATATATAAAGCAGATTTTTAGGGGCCTTGAAATATCCTTTTCCCAAGGCAGACAGTTATCTATAGAATGTCTGATTACTGCCCCTTCTGTAACCTTTCACTGTGACATGATTGGACTCTGTGATCTCAGAGATGGTTTCCAATCTAAACAATTCAATGGTTCTAAAGTCTGGGCATTGTATCTCCCTAAAAATAATCTGTGAAGAAAATCTAATTCTGTGCAATACTAATGGAAAATCAAATAAATAAAAATGGTACCTTTCTGCTGCTTGCTAAACCATATGAAATCATCTGCTGGTCCTTCCTGATGGAGGTTCTCTCTGTCATTTGTCAGTGGTCAAGGGGAATCAGGAACATAATTTTTGAGAGGGCTTGTGCTCTTCCTTGAATGGAAAATCCTGAGCTTGTCTGTCCATAAGGTGTTCTGTAAGGCTCCAGTCTGAAACATGTGATTCAAGAGAAACAAAATAGCATCAAATACAGGAGCTCCTTCCCACTGTATTAACTCACTGCCATTTTCTTTTTAGTGAAGAAATAGAAAGATAAGTGCCATTTCTTTGTGACAGCCACCCAAAGTGATGGTAGTGCATGTAGTGTGGCACCAGGACATCATCATAGAAAAAAGCTTTTATTTCAGAGTAATTTTTTGGCTTTGGTGTTGTATTTCTTGTGGCTGGATATGCATTTGCATATGCTGGCATGTTGGTCCTGTTCAATGGCAATTTGCTCTGCAGGTACTCACACATCTACTGAGCTGGCCACGAGGGATTCAATGCACACTCTGCTTTCTACACATTAAAATTATGACGTGGAAGAGCAGTTTGCAAAACCTAAAACATTCAGAATGCTCTTTGCAGTTTTACAGGAGAAGCCACAGGACTCTGAGAAATCTACACTTCAATTTGTAGGTGCAGTACATTTGAGTCAGGTTATCAATGTCTGTTTATTCTAGATCACTTCAGGATCACACATGTAAACTAAAAGCACAGCCTGGCAAGTGATCAGATCAGGACACCTTGACCACACAGCTCAGTCTTGGTTTTATAGCTGAAAATAATCTTCCTTGCTTCTGTACGATTCCTCGTTTTAAGAGGCATAAGTGCTGACAGCCCCCAAGCCTGCAATGCTCCTCAGGTCATCGGTACTAACACTGGTGGAAATAAAACAGGAACATGTTGGAGATCAGTGTCGGGCTTTGGGAGGTCTGAGCTCTGTTTCAGTTCTTAGCACTTTCGTTGCCTTGCACGGCAATTTGTGCACTTCAATCATCCCTATTTTAAGTCCCAAAAAGCAAGTAACTAAAAACAGCTCAGGAGGCAACGAAGTTGGTGGGGTTTTTAGGGTGTCTTGAGATCGTCGTGTCAGCACGCAGGTGCCTATCATAAAAGCATCCACAGGTGCGTGGCTTCATGGGTGCTTCTTTGTGAGCGATCTAGAGTAAAAGTGAGGACAGTGTCGGCGATTGCCGGGCAGAGCTTACTGAAACCTTTAATTTCCTTACTTTCCAACTGGCAGAAGTAAGTTTTTTAAGCTAAGCATAACTTAAAACTCATTGCAGCCCGAACGCCGGACCCGCGACAGCCCCTGCTCCCCTCGGCCCTGCCCGGGCACCGACAGAGCAGAGAAGGAGGGGAAAGAGAGGAAGAGAGAGATGAGGAGGAGGTGCTTCTGTGGGAGGCGGGCAGGAGGCGTCCGCTGCATGCGGAGCCGAGCGGGGGCTGCCGGGGCAGCACTTCCAGGCAGGGTGCTCTGAGCTGGGCTGCGGCCATAAACAGGAAATCCTGCGCGGGCCTGGCCGGGCCGAGGCGGCGCCAGGCACGGCCGCCTCCCCCTGTCCATCCGTCCGTCCTGCCCCCGCTCCATCCCTCCCGAGCCAGCCAGGAGCCACTCGGCTCGGCCCGGCCCGCGGCGGGCGCAGCGCGACGCGTCCGGCCAGGCGCCCGGCAAGACACCGAGGATGAAACTGCTGTGGAGAGCAAAAATGGTAACCGCCTGTCCCGTCCCCTGCCCTGCCGCCGGTCCCTCTGCCAAGCGATGCTCAGTGCCGGGGATGCTGTGCCCGGTGCCGGACGAGGCCGTGCCAAGCGATGCCGTGCCCAGGCCCGGCGGTGCCGTATTCGGCGCCAGCGGTGCTGTGCCCGGTCCCGGCGATGCTGTGCCTAGTGCCAGGGGTGTTGTGTCCGACCGATGCCGGCGGTGCCGTGATCAGCGGTGCCGTGCCTGGTACCAAGATTTGCTGTGCCCAGCGATGCTGTACCCGCTTCCGAGCAGAGCCGCTATATCACACGTTCGCTGGAAAGTTCGAAAGACATTGCACTCTGCTTCATTATCCTTCAGTTTTTTTCTTGTTCTTGAAAGAATGGGTTTTTGTGAGGGCAAATCACGAGCGTTTCAGATCACTTCTTCTCAAGAAAATTAAAATGCCGCTGTGTTTAAGTGCTCTGTAGCTTCAAAGATTCAAGGCTGTCTGCCGAAGTAATTCAGCAGTTTTAAAAGTGCGAATCCTTCCCTAAGGAAGGAAAAGCCGAAGAGATTAATTGCTGTAGAAACGCGGGGAGGAAAGAGACGACTGTTAATGAAAACCAAACTATTTCCTTAGAAGACTTTATGCAACTTTTTAAAATATGTGCTAGTCTGGGAAAAACAGTTATATGGAAAGTCAGGGTACCTCGATACCACAGGAATCTTGCCAAGAATATCTCCAAGTGCTCCCACAACCTAAGGGTATCCTGGATTGCTTTGAATGTTGTTTACTTTGTGCTGCCCATCTCCTCTGCTCTGCTTGGAGCAGCAGAGCGCCTGGGATAGATTGTGGTCAGCAGAAGGAGGAAAACGTTCTTTTTCATGTTATTTTTCTTTTTTTCCTGGCAGACCACATTTCAGGATGGGGGTGAAGAGGTAGAAGATGGAGCTGTGTACAATGTCACCCTTAAAAAAGTGCAGATTCAGCAGGCTGCCAACAAAGGAGCAAGGTGGCTGGGGGTAAGTGAAGCTAGCACGGGGGCGTTGGGGGCGGGCTGCTCATGGACTTCGGAGCAGTCTCCAGGGAGCTGAATTCCACAGGAATTGTTACAATATTAACTTTTAGCACTGACTGCTCTCATTATTTAAAAACAAAAAAGAACAAACCAAACGCTGAACTAGTCTGCCTGCGTGGTCTGAAATAACACTCTCCTTCTGTTGACTTTTCTAGACCTGTAAAAACAATTTGACCAGCTGTGGCCATGTATCAGGTGATTCTTGGTGCAGAAATAAGGATCCTAGCTTATGGCCTGAGAAGCTGAACATTTAACAGTTATTTCAGACTGGACTATGGCTCGTTTCTGCTGCCAGGAACCTATCTCAGGTCTCCAAACAAATAGTTACGTTATTTTGACTGGTGAAGGTCCCTCAAACTCAGCAGAACTTCCTCTGAACTTAAAGGAATATTGGTTTGGGTCTTATTTCTGTATTGCTCTCTTAGTGTTTCTGCAAGAATTACAGCTTTGTACTATTTTTCAAAGCATGAAGGCTTTAATGGTAAGTAAAATGAGCTTAAATGCACACAGTTGATTTGACATGCTGCTGAGTGCCTTCACCTTTTTCAGGCCAAGTCCCCAGCTGATAAAAAATATCCTCACTTCACTGGAATCAGTGTGGCTATGGCAGCTGGGACCAGGTCTGCAGGAGATGTATATAACTTTCATAGTATTTTGTTATGTTTATTTTTTTTCTTTGGGATCAAAGGCAGTAATATAAGAAGTTGGCTTGATATAGTATCCATGTTGGTATTTTAACGACTTTTAAAACTGCATTGAGATTTATATCCTTTTTCTTGTGAAGCTCCTGTGACATGAAGCAGTCCAGCAGAGCTGAAACCAGAGTCAGGAAAAATAAGCAAATTCTATCCTGTATAGAGAACATGCTTAGAGTCTCCCCTTCCCATGTTTCCAAGAAGTACACAAGTACTAATCAGAACAGATACTTTCAAATCTGGTTCCCTGAGTGGCAGATTTCCCATTTCTGGTTCCCTTTTTTTACCAGGAAAAATACTACCAAGTATATTTGAACTCCTGCAACTTTCCTGGCTCGTTTTGTGTAAGAAGTGAAGATCATTTTGAGTGTGTCTGTGTCCCATAAACATAGTTCAGAAAAGTAGGATTTTTTTTTCCTGCTTGGGCTGTGTTGTTCCTTGTAATAGAAGGAGTTTGCCAGACCTTGCTCCTATTTCTCGAAGGGAGCATGTATGTTCCTGCAGTCATCCCCACAGCTGATGCTGCCCATCCCAATAGGAGGACTAGGGACTGCAAAGTCAGGGCAGTGACTGTCAGGTTCCTGTGGATGTTGCTGGTTTTTTCAGGTTAGAATGTTTGTGGGGAAGGAGACAATGTGTGAGAAATCCACACCTGTTCTGGGCATAAATCTGTGACTTCAGCTTCCAGTCAGGCCTCTTTCATGAGCAAAAAATCCAAATCTTATGTATATTATTTAAAAATATTTTGGAACCTTTGAGCTGTTTGTTTCCCCTAAGCTCTTCAGAACAAAGTATTTTAAGCTCTTCTTGATGTCTTGTTTTATTAATGTTTTTTTTTTTTGTAGTCCTGAAATCAATAAATAGCCTCTAACCCAGAGGACTATTTATGAAGAGCCATCCCTGCCCCCAGCAGTTTGGCTTTAAAAAGCCAAATTGTCTCTTTTAGAACTATCATCAGGTGACTTTTTTTAATCTGGAGTTTATAAGAGTTTGGTTTTTTTCCTATGCTTTGAAACTCATTAGCACTAAATTAACAAGGTGTTTGATTTAGCAATATTGGTCTTAATTTTTTTGATGGTGCTCTAAGGCTTAGGTTGAAGATTCAAGGTCAACAACCTATTTGTACATCAGCAAGTATTGAGCCTACACAGTAACTCTCTTATCAATCATATGCATGCCTGGATTTACTTTTTAAAAAACTTTTTCTCAGTGTCAGTTTGTGGCCTGTAAAATTCCACTTAGCAATATGACCCCTTCTGAGGCACTGAGCTTCTGGTTTGTTGTGGCAGGTCAAGTCTAATTACCCTTCCCTAAAATTCTCCATCCTAAGAACCCATCCAGGGTCACTGAATGGTTGTCCGTGTAATGAGAGAATGGATTGTTTGAAGGCCAATCATAAGATTCCAACTACAGCACCTTAGACACTTGCCTACTAAAACACAAAAATGTCTTTCTTGTGTTTCAAACTTCTACAACTAGCAAAAGAGAAAAGGCCGTGACTTAAGCAGGCGTCAGCAGTTCTGAAACTTTCAGAAGTATGAGGCTTTTGGATAATCACTGAATTTCTTGGCTTTAAATTTAATATTAGACATCAAAGGATGCTAATAATAGCAACTGCTTTTGTCACTACATACTTAGCCACTAAATATTTAGTGTAGCTTAAGACTAAGCACTAGAGTATTAGGGAATATTAAAAGCTCTAGTGGGAGCTCAGTATTGTGAGAGATGCTGCACAAAAACACTGTTTTGACTTAAAAGAATGTGCAGATGTGATGTTTAAAGAGGATTGTCTGTACATATGTCTTAGCTGATGATTGGTATCAAAGCTTCAAAAGTCAAGAAATATACCTTCAAGAAATATTGAGGGAGAATCCCTCCCAAACACATCCTGGATTCAACCAGAGAAAGCATGAATGCATTTTTTTGAAAACAGAGTGGGTTTTTGTGTTTCCACAATAGATTTTGAGAAGTTTCCAGGATCCTGGAGAGAGAGGAACAAGCTACAAAAGCCGTGGAAGCTGAGATACATGGGCTGACATCCTTCTGAGAGAAAAGGATGGAGAAGTAGAGATTTGTACATATGGATGGCACACACTCAGAAGAGGGGATGAGGAGGATTTGAGGTGGACAATCATCGCTTTGGCATTATGTCAGGCTAGAAAAAAAGGCAGGTTGGTAACTGTAAGGGAAGGTTTGGGAGCACAGTAAGGAATTTGAATGATGTGGTTAGAAAGAGAATGTTGTGTTTTCAAACTTAATTTTCAGAAAGAGCCTGAAAAATGAGATTCAGCTTCCCTCTGAGGATGTGAATGCAGCCCATAGAGAGGCTGGATGTCAAAGAGGATGGTGCTATTGTCTGTGAAGAAAAGGCACCAAAGCATAAGAGACAAATTGGGGGGGGGGGTGCATGTTTTGATCTTGGACTGACAGTCAGGTACCTGTGAAATGAAATCAGACAAGTTGAGTCATACTGTAGCCAGAAGTAGGTAAAAACAGCCAAAGAGGGGATGTAAAAGTAGATAAGCTGCTAAATACTTGAATTTCTGTGGCCAGGAGTAATATGCTGATAGTGTGAATGGTGTGGGGAGGTGAACTCCAGCTGATGATCTATGGGAAATAGTAAACAGTTGAAGAGAAGGGAAAAAGCAGCAGGTAGAGAAGTATGTGGAAAGATGGGGGGAACTGGGAAAGGAGGAGAAGTGATGCAGGAAGAATAGATGCATGGTTGTGGTGGGGGCAGGTGGACAAGATTACTGAAATAGAAGCAAACCAAGTTTTGAAATGCTGTGGAGTAACTATTTTTGAGCCCCCTGTTAAGCAGCTGGAGTGTTTTATCTCCCCATTACAGGAGTTAGGGACGGATAGGCCACCGCTATACAGCCCTGGGAGAGAAGGGAATGGTGAGGAATGAGCTGGTCAGACAGAAGTGGCTTCTGAATACTTGCAAATGTCTCTCCTATCAGTCCTTTATCTAGGAAGGAGTGAGGAAGAGGGAAGAGACCTACAATGTGTGAGTATTTGGTGGGACAGGTCACAGAAAATGAAACCAGGAACTGGAGTTCTCCAAGTCTCAGTGCTGATTCTCCACACCTGAAATGATTGCTGGGCTTTCGGGGTACCATCAAGTTTCTTGCTTTATTGATGGATGACATGAACTCCTCTTTCTTTGAATCTTAAATATCCAGACAGCAGATAAATAGTCTGCTCACTTATGGCCAGGCTACCTGGTTTCATTAGGCATGGATTAAACATCTAGAGGAGATTTTAGAAACTTGGTTTTTACTTTTTGCTTTCTCTTTTTAGCTAGAGCTGAACTTTGGGCTCTGGGGTTTGTTCAGGCAGAGATGGATGCAAAATATAGCTTTTCTTAATGTGTCTTTAATATTACAATGTTGGGTGTATAGTAGAACATGTTCTTCCAAAATTGTCAATGAACTACTCTTAGAAGGGTGCTTTTCAGTACCTTAAAATGTTAAAAGAGGGAAAAACTGAAAAGCAGCAGATCTGTTACTTAATATTTATGTGTTTTCTTAGCACTGTTATTACTTGGCAATTACCTTTTCTGGAAATTTGTGTTATTTTAAAAAATAATTTTATAACATTTTAAAAAATAATTTTATAAAATTGTATTTATTTTTATATTTTTATTTAGTGTGAGTGATTGCCTCGCACTGAAAACTGCAAGTTTGGCTTCTAAACACTTCCACAGTCACATGCATTGGCAGGAAGCTTGAGTTGGAGAGTTCAGACAGAAGAACATTGCAAAAACTTGTGGCTAACTAATCTGTATCCCAGTTGGGACCTGGGATGCAGCCATCTCTCTGATTCAATCAATATGTCAAAAAAGAAGCTTTAGTCTGGATTTCTTTCTTTCCAGCACAGACCTCCTAACTATGGGTTAAGTGGTGCCTGGAATCATCAACATATAGGAAGAAGCAAAACCTCACATTTTCTCTGAGCCTGCTTCTGCCCTCCTACATGCCCTTCAGAGCCTTCTGTGATCTCTTTTTCATCTTACCCGTAGATCACAGATGTTCTGGTCAAGTGTAGTTTCCTGTGGAAGCAGCAGGCAATGGCTTGGCTGATCACAGTACAATTGCACAGCAAGCAGCTTGCTGTTCTGTCTCTTGATTTAGAGCATGTGTTGGTCACTTGGCTAAAGCAGACTCTTTAATCAGGTTCCTTCAGCCTGTCCTGACTGCTGAGATCAAGGCTAGGGTGTAGTTCTGGCTGTATATTTGGCAGAAGCAGAAAAACAGCTCCCAAGAGGCTCACAGGCTTCCTACGGAAACTGAGCTTTGCTACTGTCTGCTCCAAAGTCTCTGAGGAGCTATCTTGGAGAAGGAAGAAGGATGAGGTGTGCTCACTTTGGTTTTGCTTGGGGAAAGATGCCTGTTGCATGCTGGAGACCCACAAAGTAACGTATTCAGAGGGAACTGAATGATTTTATCTATAGACGTGTATGCAGTTATCCAAAAGAAAGCTTTGACATCTCATTCAGCTTGGTTTTTTTTGGTTTGGAGTAGGCTCCTCCTGTCCTTCCTTCAGTTGTGAGTGTAATAATACCATGGTACTATTCGTAGCCCTTATTAATGACTTCTTATGGAATATTTTTCTCCTCGCTTCCTGGTTTAGGCTTCAGGGATATCCAAAGTAGCAGTCTAGGATACAGTCATCAGATGGTTAATAGAGGCTGTGTGTGCAACAGACACTCAAAAATGAAAACTAAGCCTATTAAGAGTTTTAAAAAGGAAGGTTGAAAGATTGCTATCCATTACTTTCCCAGTTCCAAATCCAAAATGCATAATTAGAAGGGTGACTGGCTTTGTAGCACAGTGTTATGCTCTCAGTTGAAATTAAAACCTCCAACTCCAAACTGCCAAAGCATGACAGGGTGGCAGTGCTTTAATCCTGTGGTGTTAGGAAGACTGAGTAAGGGCTGAAATACCCTGGCACAGCCTTGAGGAACTAGGGAGAGACAGGGGCAGCCTCCCTTCCTGGGGCTGTGCAGCAGCCCCTCTTGCATCAAGTGGAATAACAAGGTTCTTACATCATGTGGAATAACACATTAAGGGAGCCTCTTGGGTAAAGCTGCTGGAGACTGTTCAGTTGCTGCACTGGTTGTGTGTATCTGCATTTTGGGTATCTCCCAGCCAGCCTGCTCATGGACAAAACTTGCCCTTGGCATTTTACCTGTGTCATGCAGGATTAGAATGACATCCTGTGCTGTAATTGCTTTCATCTGGGAGTTCCTCTGACAGCCAGGATGACTGTTTTTTTAAAACTGTGCTACTTGGATGCTACAGGTTCTCTCTGAGTCCCAGTGCCTTAACTGTCTTGCTGCTGACATCACTGAATGTTATCTTGTTTGCTCTTTAAAGGAGCAGTAAGTGAGAGGAATAACCCCCAAATTTTGCTTGCTCTGCAGTGGAACTGACACTTTTTTTCTGAATGCTAGATCTAGGTCACTTGTTAGGTTAAGGAAGGGTTGGCAAGGAATATAGCTGTGCGTCATTGGAAAGCCTGTGAGATGCAGCACATGAACCTGACTGAAATGTTGTGCAGAGAACAGCCCTGGAGAAACGATTAGTTTCACTGTTTGGGTTTTAAGGAACAGGCTGAAGCATTTCAAGTATGTTAGTCACACTTGGATTTAAAATTAACCTTTGTAAAGCTAATAAAAATTTGTGTGTAAATGCATTCTTTGAACTTGCACCTTTTACTACTGCTGTTTTTTAAAAATATAATTTCCTTTAGCCAGCACGGTAAGGGTGCATCTGTATGAAGAACCCAGCACAAAGTAGTCGACAATGGCTTAGCCCATTGGAGAAAACTGGGTTATTTTGTGTAACAGGGGTAAATAAATGATAACTCAATCGGCTCTTGCTTGTCTTTGTGTAGTGTCACTGTGTAGTGTCTTGTAAAGCAGGGGCAAAAGGTGTGTTAATTCCACATTAAGATAGTATCAAAGGTTGTAAAATATGATTCCTAAAGGGAATTGGAGCCTCACTCCTGAAGGGTTGAGCAACTCACCAGCAGTTGTCTCTGGAAATGTCACGGTTTGCTCCTGCAGTCTCCAAAAAGTACTTTTGCACTTGATTCACCCCAAAAAATGCTAAGTTAAGCATACAAGCTTAAGCCATGTTACAAACTTAAGCTATGTTAAGCCATACAAGCTCTTCAGAAGTGACTTGTAATTCTTCCTGGGTGGTATACTAGCATGTAGGGCTCAACTATAATGTCTGTGTAAAGTTTTTAGACCTAATGGAATAAGAATTTTATTGATGAATTAGGATGTGTGTTTAGTTTTAATTTTTTTAAATTATTCTCTAAAATTTAAATAAAGTTTTAAAGCCTTAGTGAGGAATTATATGTTTTGCACATGGAAATCCATTTACTGTTTATGGAAATCCTTTTACTTTGGACCAAACTGATCTCGTGCTAATGCCTGAACACTGTAGTTCAGTTTAGCACCATGCCACTAATAGGTGGCGATTTAGGGACTGCAAGGAAAGCAGAAACATATCCAAGTGAAGTGATAATGGTCTTGCATTCTTAAAGCACCTTTCACCCAAATAACTTTCAAAGCATGGCTGCAGATTTTCTCCAGACTGACTGTGTTGGATGTTGTAATGTAACAGCACAAAAATAGGATTTGGATAGGGATTAAAATTCAGCTTCAGTGGTGTGGCCTGGGTTTGGTAGATTCCCCTTTCGCTGGGGAGGTGGGAAAGAGATGAGGAAAAAGTGTTTCTGGGACAATGTGACTTCAAAAAGACTGAGGTTTTGAGGCTGCTGAAGGGTTTGAACCATTAAAAAAGTCGGGGGAGATGAATTAGGTGTCAGAGCTGCATGGTAATATTTATTTTGTGGCTTCATAGTGTTATCACATGGATAGCTTCTTCACATGTGATACACGCAGCAGGGAGCAGCTGCTTAGCAAGGCACAACAGCACATGGAAACAATTCAGGACCAGAAGTGAATTAATTAAAACCATTTGGGGAGAAGACCTGGACTTCTGAGTCCAGAGTTCTGTGGAGACATTTTCTCCCCATGGAATAGCAGTTGTGAAAGGAAGCTCAAATACCAAGTTACAGCAGGGAAGGCGGAAGTGAAGTAACTCCTCGCTTATTCTCCCGTCTCAAAGTAGGAGAGCTAGAAAGGGGATCCACAGGTGGAAACACCAAAAAGATGAGAACTGTTATATTTGTGTCTTGGTGCAACTGGGGTTGACATGCAAGTTTAACAAAAAATTGTCACGGGACTGAGGCTCCATTTTGGCAATGAACAGGATATTGGAAAAGCCTTCAAAACAGTGAGTAGAGAAGGGACATGTTGTCTCCAGGAGAGAGCAAGGGGGGAAAGAAATTAGTGATTCTACATTGCGCGTAATTAACTTCTGAAGGGGCTTGCTGCTAGCAGAAGTAATTGAGTCCAACTAAATCCAGGATTCAGAAAGGATTGAACATTTATATAAATAATAGGAACAAATGCATGAGATTCAAATCACAATACATTAATTTTTGTGATTTGGGGATAAAAGAAATAACGTCCTGCAGCTGAGAAGAGTCTTCTCATTTAGACTGGGTGTTATTTCTTCACCTTCCTTTATAGCACCTGGCCATTGTTAGAGGAGGGAAAACCTCTAGTTTAGTTTAAAATGGCAGTTATTATGTGTGGCTGTTTGTAAAGTTCTGGTTTCAATTTGTTTGCAGCAGATGTTTAATGAGGGAGAGTAAGATAGGTACTTATCAAAAGAGCCATGAGAGCTTTAATGCCCAGGAGGTGTCAGGGCTATATTGCCACATGCTACAGGAGTTTGGTGTGGGCTGGTTTTCCAGCAGCCCTGCAACCTCCTCCTGGTTAAGGAGTGCTCTGGGTGCTCAGAGCTTGCTTTTTTAATGTGTCTAAAGCAAAACTTTGCATCTGTGCAGTTTTAGACTCTGCAAAAGTAGGAATTATGTGGATTGCCCATTCAGCTTTGCAGTAGCTGCTTTAAAAATGAGGCAACTTGAGCAGAACTGGGTACTCTACATGTGGGCTCCTCAGACATTTTTTTGTCTGTTTTTTGTTGTCGCTTCCAAGCATTGCACTGAAATATGTAATGTTCTACGTACTGCAACCCTTCAGATCTTTTCTCAGATTTGTGTGCCACTGTGGGATGTCTAAGGGTAGAACTTTCAGTAGACTTTTTTTTCTGGCCTCTCCCATCAATCTCTGTTTAGTTGCATAGGCCATCTGTTGCACATCAGAGTGTAGCTCCCCTTCAGCAGCTTCGGCAATGAAAATGAGATTGGGCAGCTCCACCTCAGGTGTTTGTGCCACTTTGCGTGGTGACATTCACAAACCTTTTGCTCTGTTGGGATGCAAACTGATGGAGTTCTTTTTCCTCTGTGCCACCTCCATGGCTGTCCTGCATATGGCTATGGACAGCAGTCACTGCCATGTGCTGCCCCTGGGCCAAAATGGCACTAAGGAGGTATAGGTATTTCAAGTGCTTTTGTGGAGTAATCCTGTTACTATAGTGTATTTAATCTGTTTTTCTCTTATATTCTTCCCACCTTTTTTGGTCTGAAGGCAGTTTAAAGGATTCTTTTCTTTCCCCTTCCCACCTCCTCACCTGCTTTGTACTGCTTTTCTCCCTACTCAACCTTTCTTCCAGTCAGTAGCTGTTTCTTCCTTTTTGGGGAGTCCATGAGCTCTTTGTGCAAGTAAAACATGTTTTTATTACCAAGTGGCATTTTCCTTTGAAAGATCTCAGAATGATTGAACAATATGGAATGATTGAATGCTTTGAGATAGCCTTTGGGCTTCAAACTGGAGACCTGTGGTAGATCTTATTAGCCTGCCAGATCCCAGTGGCTCCTTGTTAGTATCTGTAAATCCTAAAGCAGAAATAGACCATCACATTAGAGCTAGCTGGGGTTTTCCTGCCTCCTAAATATGGTTTATGCCCTACAAAAGCTTGCATGTGTAGGACGTGCCTCGGGTGAGGCAAAGAGTTACATTGTCCCACCCCAAACCCCTTGTGAAGGGCGGCCCAGGTGCTCTGATTGGGTTTGAGTCCCTGGGGGGTTCTCCCTTGGTGTGTTTCTAGTGGTCCCGCACCCTGAACTCCACCCTCAAGGGTGGAGACCCTCAAGAGTTATGTCCCTCAAAAACCCCTCCTGTGCCTCTGTTCAGGGCTCTCTGTTCTGGACCTGAGTTTGTTCCCATGCTGAATAAATGGTTTCATGAACCGGGAGCCCGTCTCACTGGTGTTTCATGCTGGTCCCCAGAACCCTGCAGCTTCCCTGGATGAGATCCTGAGGTTGTGGACTGCAACATGCATGCATTGAGTAAATTGAGTTTCTCTTTTGACTCGAATTGAGTGCAGAATGTCCTTCAGTTGTTTAGAGGATTCCTGTGGATAGAACTTGTCAGATGAGTTTCATAACATTTCAGAGATGTGTTGATGTTGGGGTGCAGTTATCTTCAGTGCAAAAGAGATTAATTAACTAAATGCTCCTGAGGTGCATTTGAAACCTGGTTTAAATATTCCATGCAAATACAGGAAGAAAATGATTATGAAGATGTACCTCTGCTTTTGTTTGCTTGGTTTGTAGTAATCTCTGGCTGTACCTCTGACGTGTTTTGTTTCTTAGAGTAGAAGCCCTTTAGGGCAGGGCCGATGTCTTTGGTTTGGAGATGGCAGCCATTCTGCTGCTGTTGGAAATGCCCCGTGAGTAACAACAATGTGTTTCTCTTGGAAGGCAGATCTTAGGCCTTTGCATTCCTCCAGTGGAGTGCTTCAGATTGATTCTGACTGTGCTCTGGACTCCTGGCTCTCTGAAGCAGAGAAAATGTGAATGAACAGTTTTTACATTTCACATTCACTTGCACACTTAGTTAAAGCATGAGGTTTGCATACTTCCTGCAAAAACAGGCATTTTGTTCGGGAAAACAGGTGGTCAGGGAGAAGAGGACAGAGAAGAGCAAAGGTATGCTAATAACTCCTGGTGGGTAATTAAACAGCCCCCTCAAAAAAGAAATCAAACCAATGTGGACAACTTCTGATTTGTCTGTCATTTTTCCCCTTTTTTCTCCCCTTACTTGTAATCTATACTTACTTTGCATACTGACTCAATACTTCCACATAATTATGTGTTTTGATTTATGTCCATCATGTAAGGATTTCAGTACAAGTACAACGTAGTGTTTTTAAACCAAAACACAAAATATCTACAAAGGGTTCAGGGCCAGCTTGTACTGTTTGTGCTGTGGCAGAAGAGGAGGTTTCATGACTGGTGCTGTGGTTAGGACAATGCAGTAATTTGTGTAGGTGTGTGGTAGTTTAATTGTTTCACACTTCTGTTGGTCCAGTGAAATGCAGAATTTCTCATAAAGAAAATACCTGTACAACTGGGACAAGGATGTTGCCATTGCTTGCACATGTAGCCCAACACGGTCACAGCCAGGGGGCTCTATAGGGGGTGTGTGTATACAGGAGAACATCAGGAGATACCATACTCTATCCCTTGTGATATCTAGATAATATAGTATAAATGCAGTTTGGCCTGGACTAATGATTGAATTAATATTTTTGGACTCTTTGAGCATGTAAATAAATATTCAAGCTGGTAACAATATTATGAAACATTAGCTTCCTATTACTGCATTTTTTACTCAGACCCCACCCTGGATAGGCTTCTCAGTTTCAAAACAAAGGGTACTAGAAAGCACAGCTATGGAAATGAAGTTTATAATGCAGTTTAGGTATGTTTTCATGCTGTGGTCATAAAAGTGTTTTTTGACTACTAGCCTATTTCTTTTTAAAAGCTTAGAAAAACTTGGAATTAGAGATTGCTCACAGTAATTATTATGAGACATGTAACAGCATTTCTTGGGTTTATGTTGTTGCACAAAAATATGTTGTTCTGAGTTCGGTTTACTTTAAAATATCAAGCAGTCTTCTGCTAAGTATTTTCTCCTCTGTCAGAAGGTATTTCATCTCCCCTCACCGACATGTTTAATTTCCAGCTATTAATACTATTAGTAATTTATCATTATTGCTTTGTTGTTTACACTGGATACAGTGGCAGTTTACACTGATTTCCTTCCTGACCTGGTATAGATTTAATTTCTGTGTACTGTGTGAGCAAACTTTACAGTGTGAAAGGAGACCCAACAATACAATTAGGATGAATAAAAGCATTTTGGGTTATGTAATATGCATTTGTAGTACTATTATGCAACAGAATTATTACTTGTGGCATCCTTAAATCCATTTTGAACTTAGCCCTGTTGCCTGCTGCCTCATACAGGACCTTCATTGTTTCTACTGACTGTGCAGAAAATGATGATGAGCTCCACAATTAATTTAAATTATGTTTCTCGAAGGAGATAGAAAATAGTGTGACTTGTCACAGGACAAGTATTCTGTTGGTAGTCAAAAAACATGATACCATATGAAATCTGTCTGATTGTGTTAGGGGTAATATCAATCATCCCCTCTTTTTGCTATGCTTGGTGTTTTTTAAAAAATGTCAGTGTATTTTAGCAATTTTCATGAAAGAAACATGGCAAAAGGCTTTGCTGACCACCGTTTCACAGACATTTTAATAATAGCTTTACTCTGGCATTTCTTAGGGGGGCCGTAGAGTTGATATTTTTAACATCAAAGCAGCTTTGAAATATTGAATATAAATACAGAATTTGCTGTGCTATGAGATTGATCCTCTCAGTACTTGTCAGATGGCAGGTGCATGGTACCTGTTCCTATAATCTATAATCAGAATCACAAAAATCTGTTTCAGACTCAAGTGAAATGTTTGAGTTGACTGCTACCTTTTATGCTTGTTTTCTCTGCTCAGCACCTCTTCTCCCTTATGGTTTCCTGTAATGGTTCCAGGGTGCTTTGACATCCCCAGATTTCTAGGTCAGACTGGAGACTGTGAGAGTATGGGGAAGAAGGAAGAGGAGATAAGATAAAGGCTGTGAGCAGAAGCAGCAGTTACTGTTTCTGGGGCACAGCGGAGCTGCCCCAGATGCCTTTACCTCCTTAGGGACCCTCTGTAATCCATACCTGGGAAAGCTATTAGTAATTTTCACAGTTAATCACTGCTTGCTTTATGCAAGTCCCTGGAGACTTTGTAGAGCTCTTCTCTCAGGGAGACACAGTGTAACACTTCTTTGGCTCCAGAAGACTTTCTTAGAAAGTGAGCTGATTGTACTGCCAAAACGGGCAGTAAAACCCATTTCCTTGCCTTCATCCTGGTGTTCTGCTTGCTTAGCTGTTTATTATTTTGAATATTTATTTACTGCTTTTTTGGAGATTAGACATTTTGGTGTTTCTGGGCACTGAAGAGAGAATACTGTTTTACATATAATTTTCTTCTAATACAGAAGGGCTTTGGGAAGATGCTAAGTACAGAACACATTTGTTTGCTGGATTATAGGAGTGTTTGTAGTAAATGTTGTTTGATGACAGATACTCCTCCAACAATGTAAGTTGCACATGACTAAGAGTCTTACCTGATTTACTGGTTTCTTTTCTTGCTTTTCAGTTTGAAATTAGGAACTTGCTACCTTCAGTGTCCAATCAAAACCACCACAAGGAATATTTCATAATACAAGTTATGAAAATAAAACATCCTTGGCATGCCTAAGAGGGAACAGGGTTGTGGTGAACTGCAGATCTGTGAAACATGACAAACAAAAAAGAAAAATCAGTAATCTGGTGATTTAGGTTCAGTTAACTCAATGACGACACCAAATCAGCCAAGAGAAGAGGGTGAGAGGCATTCTATTGGTTTTGTTAAAAGTCTTCCTAGCAAGAGCAGAGGTGAGAGGCAGGACAAGAGGGAACTTTTTGCAGGTGGAAAGCAACGAGAAGGTAAGTGCATAAATCATACAAGGAGAGATGGAGATACGAAGCTGTTCAGGTGATTTTTTTCTTCTTTAAAAATCTTGTATGCTGCACAGTGAACCTCTTGGATGACTTGATTTTCAGTGAATAATATGGCTATGTTCCTTCGCTGCATAGATGCTTCTGAGTGGGTAAATTCAGAGCAAGAATTTCTATGTTTCCATGGCTGGATAAGCTCCAAGATTTGTAGGAGCTGCACAATGCCATTTTAACCTAGACTTCTTTGAAGATTCAATGTACTTGCTAAAACTCCTTTGGATGCATGCAGGGAGAGGTGATTTGTGAATTAGACATATTTGCTTTTACTTTGATTCATGTAAAGCTGGTCCTACAAAATTCACCAATATCCAAATGATTCTAAATTTGCATCACTTCAGAAGGTGTGAGATTGCACACCTCAGCACCATGGAATGCCTCTTGTTTCTCATTTTCCCCGCACTGGCTTTAAAGCCGAGTGGCTTTAAAGGTGTCCGAGTGAAAAGGTCCTAACTGAGCAGCAGCATTTGTGTAAGAGGCTTTTTTCCTTTTCTCTTTTTCCCTCTAAATCTGCCCCACAGCTTTGGTGACTTTGCCAGCGCTTCAGACAGATACCAGCCAGGTTGTGAGCTCTGAAGAGACAACAAGAATGCCTTTTGTGTCATGGTCATGGAATTAATTGGTCCTGGAAACTCTGGGTCGCTGCCAAGAATGGGTATTTATGTGGCAAGAAGGGAAAGGAAAAGGGCGGAGCTTTGGAAATCCAGGAATCCAGGAATACCTCTCCTTTTTGGAGTTCAGGAAAGAGTTCATAAACTTATTTTGGCTTCTGAGTTTAATGTACTGAGTATGCAGAGTTTTGGGTTTTGGTGGGGTTTTTTTTTTTTTGGTTGGTTGGTTTGTTTGTGGTTTTTGTTTGCTTTTGTTGTTTGTTTTTTTAAAACAGTATCCAAAATGAGGAAGTGAGAGTTAGTGTTGAGAGTTTTGTGGAGAGCTCTGGCATAATTTTATTTAATTTCCAAGTGCACTGTAGGATAAAAGCATCATGATGGCCTTTGTCTACAGGACATCCACCACTGTCCACCCAAGCCATGCACTGCCAGTCATGCTTTCCTAGGCTGGAAATTCTGTTCCAAATTCAGTTTTCCCCCATGCAGACTGTTTTCTGTGCGTGTAGCTGGGTACAGAGTGCAGTGGTGGGATTTGCAGGGCTCTAACTCCGGCGGGCCCACAGAATTGAGGGCAGGAGGCAGTGGGGATGGGAACAGCCTGGCCCAAAACGCTTGAAATACTTGTGACTCTGTTTGATAAGATTAGCCCAAGCACTGCTATGTGGCATTGTTTGGGCAAAATTGCCACTTCTCTGAGGATTATTTTGTTCAACGGTCATGTGGTGGAGTTGGGAGTCAGTGGAGATGAATGTCAGCTACTGTGGGTCTGGCTCTCCTGCACCTGTTTCTATCCACTTGGTTATAAACTCCATCAGGGTCTTTGTTGGAAGGAAACACTTAGTCAAAAAAGGTGTTAATGTCTTTGCAGAATATTTGACTAAGACAACTAAACAACTTCTGTTTCAGCTGTCTTGCTTGTTTGTCTTGCTTTTTTTTTTTAATGATGTGTATCTGCATGTTAAATGAGGGATATTTTAGGTTTTTCCTCTCTTAGACTGACATTATGGATGCTTATATTTCTGGAGCTTTTCAAGTTTAATCATTCCATGATTTGATTTTTTTTCCTTTTTTTTTTCCCCCAAGCATGAGTGTTGATATTAAAGATATGTGTTGGAGAGCCTGTGTGTAAGGAAGCAATGTGAAAAAAATAAGGTTAAAATCACAAAGAGCATCTAATTCCTACTTTCAGAAGGTTAAAGCAGACTCATATTTAGACAAACAGACAAACTCTTGATTAGAATGCTTTATTTTGAGTTAATGTACAAGTTACTGCACTTCAGGCACATGTATTCCTGCATAGGGTGCCTGTCCAGTAAGTTAATAAAAACAGAGTGGAAAACTCTCCATCTTGAAGACAAGGAAGTAAGTTTCAAGGAAAATGAAAAGCATTTAAAATTCTGTCAAAATTGGTAAAAATGCATTTAAAGTGTTAGTTAGAGGCTCCTGAAAATAAATGTAGAATTTCTGAATAAAACAAATCTTTAGTGGAGTGGTAATGTTTCAAATGACTGACTCTGAAGAATATTTGCTATCTCCTTTTCTTACTGTTCATCCCAGTTGTTTTAGTATTTTTTCCAGTCTGCATAATAAAAACCAATTTGATTGATTCTTACTTGCAGAATCTCAACAGATAATGTTTGCATTAGGAAAAGCCTGCAGAGCAGGCTTTTTTTTTGGATGAAAGCAGTTGTTTCCAGTGTTATTTCTAAGACAATGACTAGTCTTGTATGTCTGATTGGGTACTAGCCTAGTTCTGACCTGATCTGAGTTTTATCTTGAGACTCTAATCCCTTTTGCAAGGCTGTAGCATTTATTTAGGCAATGGTGGTGTTTATAGTTAATTCACATTTCCACTGGAGCTTAACAGGTAGTGTTTGGAAGAAGCTTTTCAGTCTGGATGTGTTTTGGTCTGCATGGAGTTCTCCTGTTTCAGCAAGATAATGTTTTGTTCTGTAGAGCTGTAAGATGATCACCTTAAGGACAGTGGGCCCCTCTGAAGGTACAGCATTGCCAAGGGTTAGTAAAGCTGCTAGAATTGCACATCAGTACACACACAACCTCAGAAAATAAGGATTTGCAAGGATATACCTCCATTTAATCTTTCTACATTTGCTTTAGAAAGATGTTGTCTGTCTTGTAGGAAGCTACTTGCTCATTACTTACACTTGCAGATTATCAAGATTATAATCTGTTGCCTGAAAAATCAAAGTGAGATTTTAAAAGATAAAAATCAGACTATAAAATGCTATATCTATTTATTTTAGAGGACCAGGAAAATGTTATGTAAGCCCTGAAATGTTGAGGTCTCTAGACCACTGAAGACAGTCCTGAAGGAGACAAAGAGGAGCTGGAGAGCTTTTTTTGTTCTTTGGATGCACAAAACAGTGCAAAACAGGTGTCATTTATTGATACCATTAACAGTGCATGGTCACCATGCACCCATGTCAAAAATTGCAAAGAATTTCAGGACTGTGTTTTCATGGCAGTGAGTAGAGTGTTCCTCTGAGCAGAGAGCTCTAAAGGAAACATGAAAACTGCTTAGCCTTTGGGTTGCCTGGTTGTGTCAGTGAAGAGATGCCCTCTTGATTAAATCCAGACTGAGCAGTTTCCTGTTAGCTTGAAACTCAGCCCACAAGGTCTTATTCTCAAAGCCTGTTATTGAGCTTGTCTGCCAAGTCCTTTTTCCTTTTAAACTTACAGGCAGAATTGCTAAAATAATACAAATACAAGCAGTCCCAGAACTCTCACAATGATTTCTAACAGTTTGATATTTTGTTGACAAAGTTTTAGATTTTTCAGAAACTGTTGTTTTGTTTTGCTTTGGTGGGATTTTTTTTGTTTTGTTTTGTTTTTTTTTAACATTTTCCCAATGTGATGTCTTGGGGAAGTTGTAGTGTTACAATTAATGGAAAATTTTGTGCGTGTATCAGTCTTGGAAGCAGATTCTGCCCTTGTTTTGAATATACTCACAAGAGTGAATGAGAGGGTTTTATGTGCCCTGAGTAAATATGCCCATAAACCGTTAAACTGTGAGTGGGGCAACTGCTGGATCAAAAATTAAGAGTTAAATACAGTGGTGCAGACTTTCTACCCTGTCTGAAGGTGGTTTTATTGTGTAACTAATTATTTCAAAAAGTTATCATAATTGTAAGATAAAGAGTTAGCAAGAAAATAGATTTATTTTTTTTTCATGCAACCAAGTTTTGCTTAAGGAAAATTTGAATGTAAGAGAGTTACATAGTGGTGACAACATATCGTGTTGATAACTGTTGCTGTAATGACAGTGTCAAACATAATTCCAGATACAGTTTTAGTTCATTTTTATAATATGTTTCCAGATGCACCTTTCAGTCAGATATATTACAAGTTATACACCTTTCGTTTAAAAAGCCATAAGATCCATGGAACAAAATGTAGCAAAATATTTCCATGTCTAGTTTGTTTTGTTGTTTTTGGTTTTTTTTAATACAGACAGTAATGTTGTATTTTAATGTTGCAGCAAGGGTTTGTTGGATCTCTTTAATCTGTGAGATAAGATAGCAGAGCTTTGTAAATAATATTAGAGATAGAGCTTTAGAATGATGTTAAAGATATCTATATTGTTTAAAACTGAAAAGGATGTCTATTAGAAACAATTCTAAAGCAGT
The DNA here is from genome assembly GCF_001522545.3 of Parus major. Classification (NCBI taxonomy): domain Eukaryota; kingdom Metazoa; phylum Chordata; class Aves; order Passeriformes; family Paridae; genus Parus; species Parus major. The sequence continues at coordinate 6,715,028 of NC_031777.1, read as the reverse complement.
GGAGGGTAATCATGTAAATAGGAAGTGGGTGGGGTATTTCTTCTTAATTATCCTATTAATAGATTTATTTTTTTTTCCTTTGTGTTTCATCAGTATCCTAAGGCAGGGTTGGTGGTGCTATCTTTGTGCCCTCAGTATCAAGGTGTTTGAGTAAATATTGGATGATTTTTATTTATAATCCCATTTTTTTCCCACATACTTTACAAAACAGGATTTAAACCAGTCACAAAAATACTTTTCTGAACTGTCGTCTAAATAATGGCATAATTTAAGGAGGTGTTCTTTCAGACTTAAAGCAGGCTGTAAGCATTTAAGACAAATGCTGTTTAAAAAACATACCCACACACAATCCCAAACCGTAGATTTATGGACAGATATTGCACCAAGTGGAAATTCTAAGAGAAAATTGGAGTGTTAGAAGGCTTTGTTTGTGAGATGAGTTTGACACCCTCCTTATAAAAGTATCTTGAAATATTTTTGCACCAAATGTGTTCTGACCTTGGGTGTTGTGTGGCACCCCAAGCTTAGTATTTTCAGCAAGGGAATCACAAGTGCCAGTGCTTAAATTATGGTCAGTTTTCATGTTTATTCAGAAGTTAAATCAAACACTGAATTACCACTTTTGTTCCCTTCAGTTATATTACTCTTTGTGGGATAATGGATTGTCTTTTAGGTAATAATATATGGTGGAATCATGACTTAACTTGATAGTGGTCACACTGTAAAATGTTTTTTTGAGCATGTCAGAGAAATGCTTTAATATAAAGTTACTTAAAAACTCCTTTACTTGATACAGTGTTTGGTGCTTGTAGAGCACCAAAAATTGACAAAATAATTTAGTAACTGGTGATGGCCATCTCCTGGCCAAAGATAGGACTTTATCTATGTCAGGGGTCTGTCTCCTGCCTGATTTTTGTACTGTTCTTTCCTTTTGTAGGGTGAAGGAAACCAGTTACCCCCAGAGCACACAGTCAGACAGTATGAAACATCCAAGATCAGGGCTATAAAAGCTGGAACTTTGGAGAAACTTGTGGAGAACCTTCTCACAGCTTTTGGAGATGCGGATTTTTCCTACATCAGCATCTTCCTTGCAACATACAGGGCATTTGCATCTCCCAGGGCAGTGCTGGAACTTCTTCTGGACAGGTAAGAGCCACTGCTATGCAGTGGAAATGGACCCATCATTTACACAACAGGGGAGAGTTGTCAGGAATTTCTTCCCTTGCTTTTAGTGGGTGTAGATTTAATAAGCTGTTGTTAAGAATATGCAAAATTTAGAATTTCAGCATAAACATCCAATCTATAAATACATTGATGCTCCCAACACTCCTCAAAGGATACATAAGGAAAGTGTGCCATGCCTGGCTGCTAAAGAACCCAACTGGACCAGCACAGCAAAAGTAATAGTTTCCTCCAGAAAACTCCACAGAATGCATGGGTTGCAAAGTCATACCTAGAATAAATTCTAAAATTTTGTTGGATACCAATATTTTCAGACCTAGCTCTTCTGTTTGGGGGCTGCTGATTCAGAACAGGGATTGTACAAACACAAGAAAGAATTTGCTCTCCTGTTCTATTACATCACATGAATGTGCAGCTATAAATTTTTGCAGACAGCCCAAGAACTGCTATATGTTCTAAGAATAGCTTTTAGGGTCAGACTGTTAAATCATGGCTGCTGTGTCTGCATAAATGCTTGGAACACACAACATTAGTTTCTCACCCTAAATTCTAACTGCCACACGGCTGGGTCAGGTGTGCTTTTCTTTTGGGCATGTCATATTTGCTGCACTTTCAAAATCTGTGATTCACAGAAATGGTTGCTCTGGCATGAGGTAATTAGGACAGAGAAGTGGCATAAGAACTCTTGGGGTTTCATTTTGGCTCTCCCACTAGGTAGATGAGTAGATGAGCTGCCTGTTCTTCATGGCCTTCCGCGCTTTGGCTAGCCCTGAGCTCTCTGGCCGATGGCAACGCCAAGAGTGGGGAACCGTGCGAGTTTAAGCTGTCTCAGCACGGAACCTCCAGAGCTCTACGCAATCAGGCTCGGTAAATCCCAGTGGTCATAGGTCACAGCGGAAGGAGAGAGAGGACTCAGTCTCTTCCAGCTTCCCAGGAACGAGTTTTATTACAAGGGCGAGGCAGCGATGACGAGGGAAAGGGCTGGGACTGCAGGGAAGAGGTCTGAGCCGAGACCCCGAGCACCTCTGTGCGACGTGTTTTAAAAGCAAGGGGCGGTGAAAGCACTAACCAATGGGGATACATCAGAGGAGTGGTCGTAGGAGGGGATTACAATGTTCAGAACCAATGGTAGAGACACGGGGGAGGGACGGCAGCTAGTCAATCAGTGGGGCTTTGAGGAAGGGATAACGGGCAGGGAAAGAGCTAGAACAAAGGGTTGGGTTTACATAGACAGGGATTGAGGGCAGGATGAGGGTGATGGATGGGGAATTCTCTGGAAATAAGGGATGGGTTTACAGTGATGGATAACTGGGAACAGACTATTCTGGATAACGGGGGAGCAACTGGGACAAACTAATTCGAACTTAACCAAGGTAGACAAACCGGCGGCAACAGATGAGGAACAAGGCATGGACAAATTCTGTGCTTCTCTTTTCTATCTGAAAAGGATAATCCTGGCTGCTCTGTAGGAATACTGTCTGGTTTATTTAGTAAAGATAATAATAATAACAACCTGACAGTCAGGTAAGCAGTCAGCTGAGAAAAGAACAGCCATCCTGGAGAGAAGAATTGGTTACAGTTACATTGACTGTTCTCTCATTCCATCCCAATTCTAGTTCTGAATGCGAGAAATTATAAAAATTGCCAGTAGATACATACAAGAACTTAAAAACATTGAAGCTCTAAGGAAGTTGACCCTGCCTTCCTCCTCAGAGAGGACAGGAAATCCCAGGAGAACTGTCTCCATAGAACAGAATTCTCTTTTCTAAGCCCAGTTTTGATCTTGTTGGCTTGAGTATCTCTCTGAGCAAGCTACAATACCCCCTTCAGAGGAATGGGCTGCCTGATCTTGTCAGCATTGTCCCCAGCCTTTTATAATACATGACAGGATCCACAGAAAATCCTAGGAGATTACCACTTCCTTCCCTTCGGTCATGGTTTTAAAGCATTAGCTACAAAATCACTAGAAAACTTACTCATTTCTTGCTGTGAGATATAGATTAGAAGAAGAGCAAAACAGGCTTAAAACTTAAAAGGAATAAAGAAAATATATTAACAAAACTACAAGGATAAGAAACCAGAATAAAACCACCAGAAACCCTTTTTCCTCACCATACAACCATTCTCTTGTTCACATGACAACATAGAGACAAAAAAAACCTGGTGGTTAAACCAGTCCCAACTTTGCTATAGTCTTTTCATCGGTAGTCTTTGTGGAGAAAAAGAAGTCCTCGTTTGTCAGTATATGGAGTTTTTCACAAGAAAACCGTTTTCTCATGGTTTTCTATTTCTCTGATGCCAGCCGCCTGGAAAACTTTGCCATCAGTCCTTTCCTCCCATTTCACACCACTCTGAGGTGCATTCATGGGCCATAGGTCAAGGAGTGTCATTTTAAGGATGAGTTATTCAGAGGCCAAAAGTTCTCTTCGTCTGTCTCTGTGAGCCTCTGGAAACAGAAGTTTTCTCTTTGTCTCTTAAGGGCCACAAATCTTCAACAACTCTCACTTCTCTGTTTCTGTTCCAGCATCTCATAAGATCACAACTACTTCACCATTCACTCAGCTTTATCAATGAATTACGTTTGCTCAGATCCACACTTGGAAATACTCCATTCCCCCCAAAATACTCTTCCATGAATTAAAAGAGTTTTTTTCAGGACATTATTGTCCATCTCCATAGGTTTAACAAAAGAATATTTCAGCTTATTAAGACATCTCCTTATTTCTCTGAAATATATTATACTGTCAGTTCTCAGAAATGGCCAGTTATTGGCCAGGAGAAAAACACCCATCAGCCTCCAGCAGCTTTTACTTCCTTAGGTGTTTCTCTTTGTTTCTTAAATGTCAATCCATCATGCCTTCTCTTCTCACAAATCATAGGAGTGTAGTGCTTAAGAATCCATGGATGTTTCTCATGGCTTTTTGTATGTAAGGGATAATCTTGAATTTTATAGCTTGGGAAAAAATACAGATTAAACTTAAGTTATAAAAGTTAGAATGATTTACATGTAGCTGAGAAATATGGATTTGTGAAGAAAATCAGATGTTATAATGAAAAAAATAAAAAAGATCAATAGTAATTGGTTTTACTAGCTTTGGTTTAATCTCTAGATTAGTTGAGAATAAGTACCCCAGAGCCTGCATTTTTGCAACTTTGTTTTAGTGATACTTGTTAATAATCAGAGTATAGAGACTAAAGTGGGTATTAGTGCATAATTTGTATTTTGTTTTGTGTGCCAGTGAAGTAATAATGAAAAATAACTTTCCATCTCTTAGAAAAAAAATCTCTTAAAACTCTTAGAAAAAGAAAAGTGGCACAGTTTTGGCATTTGTTGTCACTTTCAGTTTCATCTGAAGAGCTTGAGTCCTGTCTCTTATTCTTGGGGATAGAGCAGGGTTGTCGAGTAAGGGAACAATTAGAAGTGCTGAGCTCTTGTTGTATGGTCCAGTGATATGACCAGATCAAAAAAGGCCCTTCCAGCTTTTTATAGGTGAGCAGCTCCTTGGGAGGAGGAGGGAACAGCATCCACATCATTTGCAGGATATTTTGTTTTGTAGGTATATACTCATTGTAAATCATCTTCCACAATTTATTTGTGGAAGCTGGACCACCCTTCAGCCCGGTGCATTCAATTCATGCTGGATTTGCTGTGGATACAGTGCTGCAGAATTGTCTGATGAATGTGTTGGACTTAGACAAACCCAGCTTACACAAAAAGTCCTGGGACTCTTGGGAAAATGTCCTGGGAAATGTGCATATCCTGTACCCTAAGTGTGTGGGGAAACCTCTTGGTTATTTGATGCTGTCTGCAGAGTATCCTGTCTAAGCAGTGCAGTGCTGACTGAGTTTGGGGCAGAAAGCATTTATGGTGTCCAAAAGCAGGTGAGGCGCTCTTCCCTGAGTCAGGGGAGCAAATAAAAAAGCTGATGCTGTGCTTATCTGGTTGTTGCATTTTTTTATTTTCTTTCCTTCGGGACTTCACATTACCCTTTTGCTTTTGATTAAATTTGAGACAGAAGGCATATGATTTTTTTTCAGCCAGATTCAGCCTATAAAGGTTTTCTTCTAAGATAGATTAGAAGTCACTAGACAAAATCTTGAGCATGGGCTGTTATGTTGAGAAGTGAGTAGGACTACTTGTGTTTCCACATTTATTTATTTTGGAGTAATTGAACATCCACATCCCTTTAGCATTCATGGGAGTTTGGCATCTAAGTGCACCAGACAGCTTTGGAAATCTGCTAAGCTTTTAACACTGTACCTTTTGATATTTTCTAGCTGTTTGGTACAAGTGGGTAGGGAGAGTTCAAAGAAAAAGATCCTGCTGGCATTTTTGATGTGGAAGCCTTCCATAGAAGCTCCTGGAGGGAAGAAGAGCGGCTTCTCCTGGCCCTGGATATGTGGATACAGTGTGGAGCCTTTGGTATTTGCAGGGGGGTATTCCAAAGGGTGATGGAAGCCAGAGTTGGTTAGCTATCCAGATGAGGTTAGAAGGAGGCCAAATTCCTCTCTTCCATAATGTATTTTTCCCTGATAACCATGTTCCTCAGAAGTGGAGCTGTGCTGTTCTTGGCACAGGCAGAGAAAGTAGCAACAGTCCCTGTCTGAAGCAGTTTACAGAGGAGGGAATTGAAATTGTTTGGTGCGAGAGTTGGAGCTGGTTAATGACAGCAAAGAACAAGTTAAGTTTATTTTTATTTTTCCAGTCATTCCTTTTGCAGGAGGATGGTTTCCTGGAGGGCATGTGGAGAGGACAGGGGAGGCAGAGGGGGAGGGTCAAAGGAATGGGTCCTGCAGTAGCAGAGCCACTTGTTTTGAGACAGCAGCTTTGTAGTGTTTGACTCACTTCTGTTCCTGCAGCATCTATTATTTTGTCTTTTTTTCCTTCATGTCAGGTGGCTTGTCTATTCAGCTAAAGAAGTGATTTCACTTCCACGACTCCATGTGTGTAGGATTCAAACCATCTTATTTTTCCTGAGGATCTGGCCTTCCAAATAGCATGTTTCAATGCTTACAAGCTTATTTAGAACTTTGGGGCTGTTGCAGAGACCACCGTTCCTTATTATTTCTCAGTTATTCAGAGTATTTTCCTCCCTCTCTCTTAACAGAGAGGCAGGGATGCATTTTCCACTCTATTTTCCAGTATTTAAACATTCAGTATTACCCACAACATTCTAGTCTCACTTGCTTAGTCTGTTTGAGTGTAGTCTGTAACTTCCCAAATGCAAGGCCGAAAAGTTCTGCGGGCTATAGGATCCTTTTGTTTCTCTTGTCTCTTTTTGTATGCAAAGCATTCCTACAAGGCTGGGCAGTGAAAGGCTCTTTGTCTGGGAGCTGGTGAGAGGAGAGTGCTGGAAGGCTGCAGAAAGGCTGTTCTTTAAACCAGTTGTGTTGTTAACTCCTCCTAACCCGTATTTAATGATCTGTTGTTCATGGAAAGATGAGAGATAGGCAGAGATTTATATCTGGCAACATAAGGAAGAGGAAGCATTATATCCTTCTCCAGTTTTGCACAGAAAACTGCCTGCTCTTTATTGCTGTCTAACAGATTTCTCCTGTAAAACCCAGCTTGTGTCTTTAGTGGGATTAAAACACAAGTGCCTAATGTTCTGCAAAGACGTATTTAATATTTCATGCAATAGTAGGACAATGATATTGGGACACATCTCAATAAGTTTTCCTCAAAAAATTAACTGCAAGGTTTGAAAACTGAATATAAAAATTTAATTTTTCTTTAAAAAAAATTCTCTAGCAGGGGGAAAGTGCATTTTGTCTACTGGCTAAGATGTGTTTCAGGCATCTTACAGAGTAGGTGGCAGTGGAGAGTGAAATCCTATCCCTTTAACAACAGGTCTGTGATTCTTATATACGAAGATGATATGCGGATAGAAAAACTCTATAACTCACAGAGTAGTTATAAGAGTAGGTATGAATTTATTCAGCGCTGAGGTGCAAGGGATATCTCCTCCGAAAAGCATGCACACCTTTTAGATTTGGCTTTCTCTTTTTATCCTTTACAAACTAGGGTTGCACAATACGCCTAATACATATTCATTTCCTAACTCCACCTGTCCTCACTTCATATTACAATTAGCTCCACGCCCCTTTGCGGCTGCGCAGTGGTCGGTTTTGGTCAGTTCGGTGGTCGTCTGCGGGGGGTCTTTGGGATGAGGTCAGCAATTTTCTCTTTAGCTGAACTCTTCACTTTGTCTTCTTGTGCATGCTCTTTTTAGTCCTTTGACCATCTTTTGGACTTTGATACCGTTCCTTCCGGCTTAGAGGTCCAAAGAATCCCCTTATCCTGTGGTGCCTTTGTCTTTGCATCCTGTTTGTGTATTCTAGGTCTTTATCTTACCTTGCTGTCTCAGTCTTTTCTTGCTCTTGTGGGAGCAGTATAGTTTTTTGTCAGCTCCACCCCTTCTTCTGGTCAAGCATTTCTTAATGCTTAATTCCTAATTCTTAATTTCTCTGTTTCAAAGCCTTAGACCAATACTTGAGAGGAGCATAAAACTACCACTACTTCCATGCATTGAAATGTTTTTGGATCAGTTTGCGACAGTTCTGACATGAACATTTGGAACAAAAACTGTTCTCTCTGTCTGATGTTACAAGGTTGTTGTAGCACAAGCATTAAGGATGCACTTGTTTTAACTCTTCAGATTAATTGAGATGTATAAACCTATATGGATAAAATCAGCTTGTATTCTTATTCTTAAACCTGCCTGTAGGGAGCCATGGAATTCTTCATGGATAATTACGGAGCTGTAGATCTAAAACAATGGGCATTCCTGCTGAAAATGAAGTGCATGATCTTGCCTGCAAGGCACAGGGTTGTGCCTTGTAGGTAAGAGATTTCTGTTTGGCACTGTTTGAGTTGTGCCCAGGGTTCCCTGTTTCCCAGTGGTGTTTTCACAGCATTGTGGGCTTTTCTCACTTATGTCAGGAGTTTGGGCACAAAGTTAGCACTTGTCACCTAGGAAACCTTGAAATAACACTTGGAGCTGTTAGGAATGGCAGGTGCTAGAGACACAGAAACTGTATTGGGAAGGTGGTTTTGTTATAGTCCTGTTGCACACTGGAATATTGCCCTGGGAAAAGATGGAATGAAAACAGGCCAGAAGGGTCTTGGAGCTGTGAGCAAAGACATTGTTTTGGTTGATTCCTCCTGTGTGCAGGCTGATTCATATAAATGAACGAATTAGGTTGGAAGATACTGGCTGTTTCTTTAGGATATTTTCCCTCCTAAATGAAATAATCTTCAAGGTCCTTAATTCTACCCACCTGTTAAGATTCCTTGTAGTTTGAGCTGGAAGCACTTTGTAGTTATGGTAATTGTATACAAATTGTGCTGCCTTGGTTTAGGGCAAATTTGGGAGAGAACTATTTGGGAATTTGCTTTTATTCACTAGAGTTTTTTCTAAAATCCACCTCCTTTTTCAGGTTTGGAAACCTGGAGACCTCAAGCCATGGAGAAGTGGCAAACCTGAATTCCTTGGACTCTGAGATGGTACTCAGAGCGTAAGTTTGGATTTCACTGTGGAGCAAGCCCAGGCAGGATCTGGTCTTGGAGGAGGATGTGAGCAGCAGAGCTGTTGTTTCCCTTGAAAATTCACAGCACTGTTTTCATGCTTAAACAAGCATGTGGAAAGGCCAAATGTCCATTATCTTGTAACATATCCAATAATACAATTCAGTCATCTTTTGCAGGGAAATTATTTTGGAATTAAACATGAGATGAACACATCTAGGCCAGCATTTTGCTAATTAAACAAACATGGAGTGTTTGTTTCCTCTGCCTTATCTGTGGCAGTAAGTGGTTATTGCTTATGAGTGATTTTATTGTCATTACAGCAATGCCTGCAGAGCAAAGCTGAGGGTGACTCAGGCAGCATTTGTGTGTGGATCTTTTCCATTAGTGCCCTGTGATTTACAGTGCTTTTAGAGTGAAATTTAAATTCTGAGGTCATCTTCATTTGCAAAAGAAATATCAAAGCTGTTCTGATCTGCAGTTTAAATGAGGAAAAAGGTGGTTTGGCTATCCTCTTACGGTTTTATCTTTAGACATTGGGTGTAAAACGTGCCTTAGGTCATCAGCATTCGTACTTTGACATCTGTGGTTTACATGTACTGTGGCATGTGTAGTTATATTTGATTACAGAATGAAAATGCTTGATTCTTGTCAGCATTACTGGTTTTCTGTTCCTCTTGCCCCATGGGACTTGATGTAGTAGCTCAACCCTCAGTCCTTCCTGGCTGGTAAAATGTTTTTCTTCCATTTTGCTATGAGAACTCCTCAAAGAACAGCTGGTAATTAAAACTTGGCTACAGGCACCAAGGAGGCAGCACTATGTCATGGGTAGAAGCAATAACAGACAGCCAGTCATTCCCACACTTCCATCCAGATTGAGCTCTAGGGTCTCTTCCAACTTTGGGCAAACCATTTGACGTCCCTTGATTTCAGTCATAAAACATGAGCTAAAGTTGTATCCTTCATGCAGAACAGCTGAAAGATTTGTACTGGGTGTGAGGAATTAGTTTCACCAGTATAAACCATGGTGGGATTAATCCCCCAGATGACTTTTTGTGGTCTCAGAGGACTTTGATGGTGAGATGGAGAGAAAAATGGTGAAAGTAATTGAGATGTTACCTGTGCCACTTGGGCTTTGGGAAAAATGCATCAACTTTTTTGTTATACCTGCAGGTGAGTGCAAGCAAATAACATATAGTAGGAGAGTGTTTGTTTTGGTTTGTTTCTTTCTTTGTTTGTTTTTAGTGAAATTATTTTCCTCCTGATATACATATAGTTTTACCAGCCTTGTCAGTTGCTTCCTGCTGCATCAATGCTTTTTTCCCCTCTTGGCACATAAGACCTTTGCACAGCCAGGGACAGACACATGGATGGAGCCTGTGGTCCTATTCCCGTGATAGCTCAACTTCTGATGAGTTTTCTGACAGATTTTTCATTAATGTAGTTGAGAACAGCTGATTTTGATCCTTTGGCTTTCATAAGATATCCTTTATGTGTGAATTTGATATCTTTACTCAAATCTGTGTCTATAAGAAGTTCAACAATGAAGTTGTCAACAAAGTTGTTTGTCAGGTATGTTTAAACAAATCCCATATAAATATGAATTCATGTTCTTTCTCTGAAAATTTCCATTGCTTTCAGTTGCTCTGGCTACTTGTCTCTTAGATACGATTAATGTTATCTGGAAAGTGTTTGGCTTTGTAGTCATGTTGTGAAACATATACTTCTGGTAGTTCAGGTTTTCTCTTGTTTGGGATAATTCCAATATGATTGCATTTGCCCTCTTTTCTCATAGAACAGAAACATGATATAATTGTGCTCTTGGTTTTATATGACTTGGAGAAATATGAGGAAGCAGCAGTGGAGCCTTGTTATTTCTTGCCATTAACTCTTTATTTCTCAGAGGAAAAATATCTCATGGGGAAACCTGTGGTCTGTGGCCAGAGATCTTCTGCATTTATCAGACTCCTGTTGTGACAGCTTAGAGGATTTAAAAAGCCAGTTGGGCCATTAGAATTGTGATGCAATTTAAAGCATTTCCACTGGTTTGACACAAAAAAATGCTCCAGAAGTTAAAAACAACTGCAGAAGGAGAGTTTATGACTTGTTAAGTACCTCATGGAGCCTGAAAGAAGGAGGAGTAAAAATTGAGGGTATGTGTGGAAGGAACATTTTTCCTGTGCGGTGCTTTATAAGCCCACAGGTTACTACTGCATTCTACATCGAAATTCTCTGTTCTTTTTGCACTTGTAGTATGGAATTATGATGTATTTTGAGGAGAATGCCTGATGTTAATGATCTGTTCTTTTTTAAATTATGTGAATATCCCACACAGTGTTTATATACCTGCTTCAGTGTTCAGAACCTGCAAATCCTAACCTGGGGCTTGAGTACATTTGTGGCACAGCCTTGTTAGAGGGGCTTGTGGGAGCTTTGAGCCTGCCCTTCTGTTCCCAGATCCCACAGTGATTCCAGACTGCTGCTGTGATGTGTAGTTGTTACTGACCCAAGATCACTTCAGCTGTGTTCAGAAACATGCCCTCCTATGACCCCTTTTGTCAAGGGGATTTTCTCTTCACTTGAACATCATTCCTATCATTTTTTGGGCTGCTGGAGTGGTCAAAAACTTGTATTTTTCAGCAGGGATCTGACTTAATTACATGTAATATGTGGTTTAAACAAAGTTACCAAGCTTTTCAAAATACTTTGGATCTTAGAGTTGTGAGTAAACTCATCAAAACCATCAAACATTTTGTAAGCTTCTAACAACCTGCCTTTTTCATTCCCTATCAGGACCCACCTTAGCTTTTCATGTTCAGTAACTTGTTTTTCACACTTCTCACTACTTTCAGTCAGTCAGACAGTTCATGATCACAAGTAACAGAAGAATAAAGTCCAGAAAGGGCCATATTTTCCAGCTAAACATCTGAGTTAGGTGGACTTCAACCTGTGTTTCCAGGAATGTGATGCTGTGTTTCTTAATTGTCTGATAAGGGAGTTGAAAGGAATAGCTTATTTGACCCTCTATCTCTTATAAGTAATTTTTTTCTTCTTCCTGTTAACATATCAACAAGATTGCCTTGTTCTGTGTGTCATGCTGCATGTTTTTGTGTCAAGGGGTGACAGACTTTCCTTCTCATTGTAGGTTGTTGTTGTCTTTGGAGTCTTCTGTCTTCTCTGCATGGTTTTTAGTTCAGGACTGACTTCTGTTCACATTCAGAAAAATGTGAAACACACTAAGGTGTGTGACAATTCATAATAAAACCATATATATGTTAAACACAAATTATCAGCATGATTAATTGTATTAAGATTTAAAGAGAGGCTCATAAAATTTCTGCTATAATTCAGTTATGTTCTTGCCTTTTAAATGAGGTTGTATAGTTCAAATGTGTTGTTTGGTACATGTCACCTGACGAAAAACAAATGAGGAAAGAAAGCAAAAAGTAGTTCTTTCTCTTACCCATGTTTAATGTGAAGGCTTGTTGCACCTTATCAGGCAGAATCGTGGAAAACCTGAATGGGATAGTCACCTCCTTGAGATCTTCAGCACCTTTATGTATTCTGGGAAGGGGGTCAGCAAGCCAAGCAATTGGTGCAGTGTGGAGCCTTCAGTCCTCCCCAGATGGCAAAATGTACTGCCCAAGAGATAGAAATAATGCTTTTGGTGATAGGACCTATCAACTGATTTCTCTTTGGAGCAGACCAGTTTCTCAGTTAACTCTGTTAAGAGGTTGGGTTTTCTATGCAGGATGATCTGTGGAACAACTTGTGCTGTTTTCCTTCTCTAGTGAAGGACAGTGTTATTTTTGATTTCTGGAATTTTGATTAGTGGGCAATCAGTCCATTTCTGGCAGATAGCTGCTCCCAAAGGCTCCATGAATTTGAAGAGGTGATGTGTTAAAAGAACAGACACTGCTTTCCCCAAAGGTTGACTTTGAAGACCAGGCAAAAGACTGGAACTGAGAAAGGAACATAAAGCCTTCACAGTGTAAAATATTGTAGCAGCTTGTACCTTCTGGGATTCAGTGGCTCTGCAGGATCCTGAGATGTCTCTGGGCATTGTGAGTGTCCCAAGCCAGGCCATGGCACTTGAATCCCTTGCTAAGCCTGTGACACCTGGGGAGCTGAGGTGGTACATCAGTGAGAGGTACTGAGGTGGCTGCCACCAGTTTTAAAGATTTGTGTCAGTGCAGTACCCAGAAGTGATTCATTCCTGTCCAGACACAAAAAGCTGTCCAGGCTGGCAGTCCAAGCTTGCCTGCAATGTTTGCATTTGGTTTAAAAAGTTTAACGGTAACTGAATCTAGTTTCTTGAAGACCTTACTCAAAAATACAGGAATACAAACCTGGGGTTACATGCAGGAAAGGTTTTTAAGAGACACACAATATTGGTCTGTAAACTTGAACCATAATTGTTTGTTTGTTTGCTTTCCATAGTTCTATCATTAGTACTGCCATGGCTTCTGAATCCTTGAGTAACAGCAGAAAATCCTTTCAAACCTCCTCTTGGATTACAAGGCTGTGGTTTCCTTCTCTTACTGGCTTTGGTTTGCTGGTTTGGCGTCCATTGGTGGTGCTTTCCCTTAGATGGATGACAGGCCACAGAAATGAATTAAAATACTTGGGGATTTTTTGCTTGTCTTGAATGTCAGCTCATAGTTGCATCAGCTTTATTATCAAAATGTGGAATTTATTTGTTATTAAAACTTGGAATGTAGCAGAATTGAAAAACGCAGGCAAAGCAACTTTAAGCTAAACTGAAACCTTGTTTCATTCCCCAGCATTTGGGGGAAATAGTTCAAATAGAGAAAATTAAGGAATTACTCAGTAACCACATGGCATGTCTTGCATGTCTTGTTCACCTCCCCTCTTCTGTATTAAAACAGCAAGTACCAAAACCTTCAGTGTAGTACCAGAGCATTTGGAGTTTTTCATAGTGACAAGCAAACATTCTCCCATGGTTTTTTATGTGTTCAGATCTTCCTAACCAAAACCTTGTCTTTTGGTTTCTTCTGAACCAAACAGTCCCACTGGAAAGCAATGTGCACAGTTACAGCACTGGAGAAGTAAAACTGGGCCTGAAAGATTGTACTCAAGGACAATAGACACCAAAGGAAAGTGAGACAAATGGAAGTAAATTGTCTGGGAGCTTCTGATGCCTGGGAAATCCATGGTGGGGAGATGTATTTGGGAGAGCAACAAGCATTCATTCCAGTAAAGAAAGTTAAGCTGAAATAACATCAGAAACTAGTGTGGTTACATGAGAGTCAAACAAAGGGCAGAGGAAAAGTGGGAGAGTTATGAAAACAACCAGAACCAAGCAGAAAATCAAATAAATAAAAAATAATGATTGGCATCTCAATTAAAACAAGGTAGCAGAGCTCTTCCCTTAGTGGCTTTATGTGCGTCCCAGCAAAAGTCTCCCATATGTTATTTAATAAGTTTTTTCCAGATCAGAAAGAGCTGATCATTTGCTGGAAGTCATCATTAGGATGGTATTTATAAACAAACTGAGTATGAGAAGCCACCCTCGGAGCAGTCTCTTCTTGTGGTTTACTTACATTTTACCTCTGATTTAACAAGCAAAACTGAGAAAATACAGGTGGCTTAATTTAGTCTGTGCAAGCAAGCCTGAGAGTTACTGCCTGGACATTGGAGGAAAGGGAATAGCCGTCTGTAATGAGTATTTTCTTGATGGACTTAAGAATGCATTTGGCAAATTATAAGTAGTTTTGTGCACATTCTTACAGAATTTTTAAGAAATTAATCGTTTAAGCTCTTCTTGCAGTTGAGGTTACCCTTATTATCCCTAAGTGTTGAGATTCCCTTCTCATTCTTTAGAAATAATTGTTTTGGGATGAAAACACTGCTTTTGCCTTTTTGGTCAGAAATTGTGGTTTAACAAGTGTAAGTGCCAGGTCCTGCACTTTGGCTACAACAACCCCCTGCAACGTTACAGGCTGGGGATGGTGTGGCTGGACTGTGCCCAGGAGGAAAGAGACTTGGGAGTACTGGTCAGCAGCCAATTCAACGTGAGCCAGCAGTGTGCCCTGGTGGCCAAGAGGGCCAAAGGCATCCTGGCCTGTATCAGGAATAGTGTGGCCAGCAGGAGCAGGGAGGTCATTCGCCCTCTGTACTCAGCACTGGTGAGGCTGCTCCATGAGTGCTGTGTCCAGTTCTGGCCCCTCAGTTTAGGAAGGATGTTGAGATGCTTGAGAGCCTCCAGAAGAGGCAACGAGGCTGGTGAGGGGCTTGGAACACAAACCCTGTGAGGAACGACTGAGGGAGCAGGGGTTGTTTAGCCTGGAAAAAAAAAAGGACACCTTTTATTAAGGGAGACCTTACAACTTCCTGAGAGGTGGTTGTAGTCAGGAGGGGGTCAGTCTCTTCTCCCAGGCAATCTCTGACAGAACAAAAGGACACTGTCTTAAGCTAATGCCAGGGGAAGTTCAGGTTAGATATTAGGAAAAAATTCCTTACTGAAGGAGTGATTGGGCACTGGAATTGTCTGCCCAGTGAGGTACTGGAGTCACTGTCCTTGGTAGTGTTTAAAAAAAGACTGGACATGGCACTCAGTGCCATGGTTTAGTTACTGAGGGGGTGTTAGGTCATAGGTTGGACTTGATGATTTCAAAGGTTGTTTCCAACCTAGTTAATTCCATGGCTCTGTGAAATTCTGTCATTAATTCCTATCAAATCCTGTCAGGACTGTTAGAGTTGTTTTCCCCATAGAGACAAGGCCAGGCAGAATTCCAGTGTGGTGGGAGGCTCTCATTGTCACCTCCACTGTGCCCTGGCTGAGCTGGCAGAGCCCTGTCACCTCCTGTGCAGCTTATGGGCAGAGGAGGGTGGTTGAGTTCTTGGTCCCACTTTGTGAACAACAGGCTCAGATACACTTCACCTACCTGGATAGGTTTTGGAGACTGAAACCTTCGGAGATGGGATCCAAGAAAAGCTGGTTTAGAAATCAGAAGGCTTTCTGATAGGTGTGAAACTAGAAAGCATTGCAGCACAGGAGTTAAGCATTGAGGATTTTTTTTATAGGCAGGAAAGGAAGAATTTATACCTCATAATCAGTCCATGAAAAATGTAGTGTTTCTTGCCTGTCTGAGCTCTGGGAAGGCCCCTGTTCCTATCTGAGTCTGTTGAGTACAGAGTTTCTTTGCAAGGGCAGCAAATATAAAGCTACTGCAAGACATGGGCAAGTGTCCAGCCCATTTCTGGAAAGCTGCACTATTCCTTGCTCCAGTAGAAAGGCTGGGCAGCAGGAGATCACTAGGGCACAGTGTACCTCTTCTCTCTTTCCTATTTGCCCTCTTGACTGAAATGATTTTGCTGGCAAATTCAGTGTCTGTAACTGTGAACTTTTCACCCTGCTCTGGGAGACTGTATCTGTCTTAAGCTCTGTTTATTGTTCAGTTTAAGAAAGTGGCCACCAACCAAGCCTCTGGAAATGGAGTTTAGTGTAGGGAGTGTGTGAATAATATTAGTACAAGAACTTGCCCCATGGAGAGGCTCTTCCTTCCAAATAATGGCTAAATTGGTAAATAGTTGTAGGAATAGAATACCTAGCATGGTTTTTGGTGTTAGGACCAGGGGGGTTGATGGTTTGCGATGTGGGCGGTGAAAAGGAGCATGGAGCAGGAGGAAATAGACTATTTGGGCATGGAGTGAGGCACAGTGTTCCCTGCCTGTGGTGGGAGTGAGAGGAAAACACTGGGCATAGAACAGTGGTGTTTGTGACTGTTGGTGCTGATGTGACAGCATTCTGGGTGTGTGGGGGCGGCTAGAGAGGACAAATGAAACTGGGAGGGTGGCAGGAGAGTCTGGGAGCATCTACCTTGTCGTCTTTCCTGACCTTGGCATGTGGAGCTGGTCTGGCACTGTTGGTTATGCTAAAGCTTGCAATGAAACCTGAAAGACAGAACATGTTTGCCTGTTAATTTTTGATTGTAAATACATTTCATTCCTCTAAAATTGCAATTCCAGCATTTCTCCTGTCAGCAAGCCTAACCAAAGAATATTACCAATAGATTTCCAAATACTTAAACTGAAGGTTCAAAGTTGCCACATTATCAGAACAAGAAGGGAAAGAAACAGACTTAAATGGATGCAACTTGTATGAAATCTGTCTGGTATTAAAAATTAATTGAGTTTTGTGGAAAACCTACACAATTCAGATGAGACACAGAGAGTGGGAGAAACTCTCTTTACCATTTCTTAACTATTAGTTTATTTTGGGTGCTGCTGAGCAGCTGAGTTAACTAGAGACTGATATGGTTTCCCAGCTTGCAGCAGGAATGTGCCAGTACACAGCTCCAATGGAGTTTCCTATGCTAGAAGAGACTTGAGGTACAGGAATGGTTTTGGAGACATGGAAAGTTCAGGGCCTTTTTCTCAGGAAGTTTAGGTGTTTATTGTGGCTTTTATTCTAAAATAAGGAGGTTAATGTTTTAAGAAAAGTGGTTATTTTTTAGTAATTTTCTATTTTTGCTACACTGAGTTGAAAATTGTCAACAATATTGCAGATTATTTCTGGAAAACCATAGCTTAAATTGTCTTATTTTTTTTTACAAAATCAAGTTGAAATGATGATAAATCCCTGCAAATATAGCATCTAAGGGCATTCCCACAAGCATATATTGTGCAGTATCTAAGTACCAATCTAATAGATGGGTGTGGATGAAAACCTACATAAATCAGGAAGAGCAAACAAACCGATCACCCCGCTTCAGGCAGGGTGGAAACCACGCTGAATCGTCAGCTCTGCTTTCGCCTCATCCCCCTCAGTATGTACAAGGATTGTTGATGGGTTGGTGTTCTTTTAGCTGCATGTATCTAAGAAAGTCTAGGATAACTTCCCTGAGCAAGGTCCAATGGTCCTACAACTCCTTAAGTATCTTTTTCCTGCTCTTCCAGCATGAGCAGGATACCCTTTTTGCGTGCTGTAATTTGACAGTCCCTCCTTGGTTTGTGCTGAAGATGAAATCAAGACTCTGCTGATACAGTTTTAATCACTAAGATTAGCAGGATCACTGTCTCCTAGGCTCAGCTCTCTTGGCCTCCCAGACTGGCTCTGGCACAGGCAGCCTTGTGCTGCAGCGAGGGTTTTATCCTCCCAGATGAGGCAATCCCACTCACTGTGTGTGCCTGTGGGGGTTAGGTTGGGATTGTCTCCTTTTTCTTCCATGAAAACCACAGTTTCATGAGCAGGCAGCCATTGTAGATTGTAGATAAGGGGGAAATATGGCATGGAGGGATATGCAGCTCCTGTGTGGTCCTTAGACTCTGTAGCTGATGAAAGGCCACAGAAGAAGCATTCGATTTAGCATTTCCACTGGGAAGGAGCCATGAATACCTTGTTTCCTCCCTGCTTTTTTCCCACATCCTAGGGAGTGGTTATGGAGCAAACATTGAGCTTTTCCCAGTGGCCCAAGAAATTACCTTGTGTTTTTGATAGTGTGTGTGTAATGTCTGATGGTTGTTAAGCATGGCTGTGGTACAGCTCAGCACAGATACTTCAGGTGGACTGTGAATGTCTCATGTTTGTTGTTCTATTGGATACAGATACACTTAGTTCCATCTGGATGCAAACACTGTGTTCTCTCTGTTTACTTGTAGTGAAATAGCATCAGTTTTACGGGCCTGGCTTGATCAGTGCTCGGATGATTTCAGGGAGCCCCCTGACTACATGTGTTTGCTGAAGTTGCTGGATTATCTGAAGAACAATATGCCAAATTCTGACATGGAGAGTAGGGTGCAGAACCTCTTGAAGCAGTTTCAGAACCAAGAAGTAGAAGCTGTTGGTGAGTTACCATTCCCTTCTCTCTTTCTGTCCTCCCAGACTGTAAGATGCCCCAGGAATTTATGTGGAGTACATTTCACCACTTCTTATGCTTATCAATAACATTGTGAGGCTCACCAGCCTTTTGGTCTTTTTTTCAGTCTTGTTTGGGTTTTTTTTGTTTTTTAAAAGGAAACACAATCTATGTGTGAGGCTGCAGGCTCTGTGAGGGAAGAAAGTGTTACAGTGTGAGGTGCCTATGTCTGTTGATCCTGGGGTGACTTGGGAAATCCAACACTTCTCTAATATTTAACCAATGCTTTGACATTCCAGCAGCAGCCCACTAGTTAATTGGCAGCACACTTCCCATGCCACTGAGTTAAAACACACAGCTGCTCTCCAGCTGGGCTTCTCACTTAACCTCCCCCCACCCCTTCCCAAAAATCCCAAGCAAACAAGAAACGGAACACAGAGCTGTGACAAAATACAGCTTGAGTCATAAGCTTTGTCATGCAGCTTTTTTTCCTAGTTACTGTCTTGTCAAAGGAAGTGCCTGTGGATGTTTTTTCCTATTGGAGTGGCTGGCTGCTGGTATCCAAGGACAGAGGAAAATCTTACGTTATAGGGAGTCACAATCTGCTAGAACAATAGTGAACTGTAGTCACACAAACCTCACACATCCCCATATCCTGGTCAGAAAGCTTCCTGTGGCAGAGCTGGGAAGTGGGAAGAGCTCACGTAGGGTGTGAATGAGAACTGGAATCAACTTCTAGCTCTGGTAGAGGGGTGTGAGGGAATAATTCATGCCATAAATCATAAAGGAAATGCCAGAAAAAAAACCTGCTTTCATTCCATAAAAATTATGTCTGCCGAGTGTTCCAGAAATACCATGTCAATGCACAATACTACGAAATGCCAAAATAACTCTGACAGGAACAGAAAAAGAAATGCCCAGGCCTTTATTGAGCACAGGTAAGGGAACAGGGTGGCTGAGATACTGATAGTGCTGACGTTTCCTGGGTTGGGTTGCCCCAGCTCAAACAAGGACATCTCATGAAAAGTATATTTGGGTTCATCTGTTCTTCAGAGTGAAGAGAAGTTCCCATCAGCCCAGCTTCTGTATTTGTTTACTTAAGTGATAGCTGAAAGCATTATTTTTTGAGTCAGAGGTGGGCCAGTAGGAATGATAACATTTTCTTAGTTGTGGCAGAATAGAGGCTGGTTATTAGAGTAAAATAAGAGGAGGGCAATGAAATTAAGCTGTGGGATCTGCAGAGAAGAGTTTTAGGGTTGTCTTACTTTTATCAGAGCTCCATCTTTTCTTTCAAAATTTTCTTTCAAAATTCCTGATACATTTTCTGCAATCATTGATAATTACTGTCCAAAGCATTCCTGCTGGGTTCTGAATTTTGAAATTTGGGCTCTAATCCTGCAGCTTGATTTGGGTAATCAAACCTCTGTTCTGTGCTTCCATCAGCTATGCTAATAGATTAGGTTGCAGTACTAGATAGGAAGATAAAAGCTGCTTCTAGCCTCAATTCTTGCAGGTTGAGCAAGCAAAACAAGGAGAGACAGAGGCTGAAGGGTCAGAAGGAGCACGTGCTTACTCTCAATGCAGTTAAGAGGCAGTCAGACTTTGAGAGGGCTGAGTGGATCAGAGGGGTCCTAAGATGATGAGATGCTTCACTACAAGGGGATTCCAGCTTGTTGGACAGTAGGGTTGGTTACGTATCTGTGAAGGAGAAAAAGAGGAATGAAAAAAAAAAGAAAAGGAAAAGTTACACAGTGCTTCAGGACCTCGTTTTAAGCATGCTGTGAGATTTTGGATAGGGCTGCAGCTCAGTGGTGAGGATTTTCAGTTGAATTTCAAGAGCCAAAAGGAAAAGGAGGTTTTACAAAGGCAGAAGGAGTGAGATTCTTGTAGCAGTCCAGTGCATGTCCGTTTAATTATGCTAATTGTTACAAAACAGGAAAAGTAGCACTAGAACAGAGGTCTCCATTTACCCCAGTGAGTTCTTCCAATAAATGTGCAATTCAAATGTACAGATGGAAATCAGCCTGTAGACATAACTTGTTACATCAAAACTGTAGCAATTTACATTGGTGGTTATGTTCTGTTAATTACTGGAGGAAGGAACAATGAAGTATTTTGAAAAACAATGATTCTCTATCACATTATCTGCTGTTGCTTTAATGCTCTGGTTTAACTAGGTATGAAGTCTTGCATAACACGCTTTGTTTTTGTAAATGAAATCTTACCAGTAGTAAACTCAGTACTTTGGTTATTAGTCTTCTGACAAGTCCCTATTTTTTTCTCTGTCCTAATGGAGTTACTGTTGCCTTACAGTAAAAGGGATTGGGGTTTATTTTCAGAGTTTCTGTTTGACTTCCTCCTCTGCCATGGGAAACAAAGGCATATTTCTTGGTGCTTGAATTTTTTTCTTCCCAACTTCCGGGAGCCAAAAGGTGACATGGCAGCAGCTGTGGAACCCTTTCCTTTCTGTACTGGGTCAGGTCCCTCAGTGAGGACAGTTCTGCTTTCTTACCTCCTCTCTGCTGCCCAGTGCAGGTTTAGAAGAACCATTCAACAGAATATTGTAGGTGCTTACTGTATTCTATTTCCTGGGAAAAATTCCCTGAGAGAAAAGGTGAAAGTTGCTGAAATAAACTCTCTTCAATATAGCCCATGTAGCCACAAAGGGTGCCACGAAATCGGGTATCTTTGTTTATTTCTGGATAGAAGAGCATTCCTAATGCAGTATTTTGGGGCTATAACTACAGCCTCATGCATTTGTAATTCGAAAGTTTTTTTTTCAGATTATAAATACTGAAAAGTAGATTAACAAAACTGTGCAGTGTCAGTAAGGAATTTTTGTTGGGGTGGTGGTTTTTTCTTTCAGAAGAATAATTAGCAAATGGGTCAATCCACTTCTCTGCTAAGATTTGTTCTATTTCTTTTTATTCTACTTTTTCCTTGCCAGTTTAATCTTCTGGTCATTTTTCTCACTCAAATGGCACAGTGGGACCATTACATCAGGCAGGACCCTTGGGGTGTTCTGCTGTAATACAGTGATGTTGCAAAATAAATACCTTCTTTGACTCATTGTTTGCTGTATAAATTTACCCAGTGTTGTTTTCCATTCTGGCCAGATGGGTTTTGTAGCACTTCCTCCAGTGACCTGGTTGATGGAGAGGAACTGGAGATCAGCAATCCAGAAGAATTCTCCTCTTTTCAAGACCACATTGTGGCAGAACAGTTGACATACATGGATGTGGTATGTAGAGTATTGCATAACTTTATAGAATAATAATTTTTTAAAGTTATATTGCTTTAAATATAGAGTTCCAGAACAGGACTGCTGCTGGCACACAGAACACAGCTCTCTGGTTGTTCCAGCTATTTCAGTCATTGGGGTTTTTCCTTCTGTAATTTTTTTTTAATGTGTAGTTTTTTTGCAAAAGTTACTGGCACTGAGAAATAGCACGTTTTAACTATATCACTACTTGGCTTAAAGATGCCTAGGTACTCTGGAGTGTAGTGCTCAGATTTTGCTTTGTCTGTATCAATTTCCTTCTAAATATCATTATATTAAAAAAATTTATCTTGGTTATGCAGCTGATATAAAGGTGTCCCTTATTTTCCCAGTATTGCTTAGCTGACAGATCTTTTGAGGCATCAAACTTGTAAAAGAGTATTCCAAAGTATATTTTAAACTAAGAGAGAAGTAATACTTACGTTTAAGTATCATATTAGATATAAATCAAATTTGTCCTCTAAACCTGTATTTCTTCTTGTAGATAAGAGATTTAGGAGAAACCTGCTGACTTACCACACCTCTGCTTCACTTTAGATGCTCTTCAGAAGAGTTGTGCCCTACCACTGTTTGGGATCCATCTGGTCTCAAAGGGATAAGAAGGAAAACAAGAACCTGGCTCCAACTGTCAGGGCCACCATCACTCAGTTCAATGCAGTCACTAAATGTGTCATCAGCACTATCCTGGGGACCAGGGAGCTCAAAATCCAGCAGAGAGCCAAGATCATTGAGAAGTGGATTAAAATTGCACATGTAAAGCATTTATTGTGTTTAATGTTTTTTGGGTGTCTTGGAGTGAAGGAGTTGGGAGAGGAGAAAGGGATTGTATACATTGGTCCAAGGCCATCTTAGCTCTTTCAATTTTTAACTGATTTTTTTGTGATACCAAATGAATATTGCCCTTCCTCTCCTCACTTCTTTCCCACCATGGAAATGGGGTTGATACTTGGCTATACCAAATCTTAGAGAAGTCCAGATAGCTGATATCAGTAGTTCTTCCCTTGTCCACTGATGGAATCACTCCATTGTGGGAGGCCACTGGCCTGGACAGGCAGAACTTCAACAGCATGTGGAATTACCTCCCTGTCCTCCATGTGCATCAGCAGAGCTTCCAAGAGGATCTTGTAGCAGATTCTATGTTTTTATCATGTTTTTCCTAATCTTTGCAAGAAGGTTTTTTTTTTCCCTGCTTTCCATAACTCTAGTTCGCTAATTTCCTAGGTTTTAATATTTTACTGTAACTTTCCTAATTCCCCTCAGGCACTGGGCAGCTGGCAATAAACAAGACCTCTCTGGAAGAGATGATTTCAAGCACTTCCATGTGGATGTGTGTTGACTTCTAAGAATGATGTGGATTCTTTTTGAGCTATGCAGAACAGTCAGAAAAAGTGTGGCAACTTACGTGCTTCCAGAGGCAGCATTCAGTCCTGGCACCTGAGCTCTGGCAACTGCATGGTTCAGGAAGCTAGCATGGTGAAAGTTTTGGACCACTCCTGTGGCACTTACATCTGCTTGTTTTTATCATCATCTGATGGATGCTTTATTGCCTGTGTGAAGGGATTAGGAAATTTGATTTCCAATATCTACATGCAGATCTAAGTAGCAGAGGGCACCAGCTAAAACGGCCTTCTTCCTGGGGCAGGCTGGACAGAACAACTTCATCATCCCAAGGCAGAAGGGAGGCCTGGGGAAGTCAGGAAAGGCACTGCCCTTATTCCTCTCTCTGTGGATAGAGAACTTTGTTCTACACCCCTGTTGATTCTGTGCATCTCCCTTTACTTAATTCATACCTTCTGTGCTTCTCCCTTAACTTAATTCATTAAATGCTCCAGTCCTAGCATGAAACGCATGAAAAATGTATGTGCACACTGCAGAATAATGTCACATGTACAGCAGCTGGGGGCACATATATTTAGCTGCCCACTTCTGAAGAAAGATATATGCTTTGTGCATGCAAATGAGTGTTTTGAACAGTTAGGTGCCTGAAGTAGAAAATAATCCACGCATTAAAGTGGAGTTATTCACTGACAACTAAACTCAGCAGCATGGAGTCGACATTTGTTCTCTCTTCATGGCTTTCGGATCCATTTTCTCAGTTCAAAAGATAAACTGAATATTTTCTCTACTGCCACCCCTTTCCACCTAGATCTAAGGTTCCTGAACAGTCAATTGCATTCAAACAGTATTTTCTTTAAAAATTAGAAGTAAAAATGAAATCATTTATGTCCTGTTAGCTTAAATTTTTTTAAATCAAAGCTGTTTCTACACAGGATTCTTTCTGGTTTTCTTTCTGCGAAGGACACAACATGAAACGAAGTTATTAAAACCAGTCTTAAAAATTATTCTTAGATGCAAATGGAAGCTTGCTCAAGTTTAGTCTGCAGTCAGTTGAATCACTGAGAACACTAAATCCAGTATTAAATAAAATTCCTACTGTGCTCTAAATTATACAGCATCCAGTTAAGTCAGGATGGTTCAAAATTAAATCTTCCAGTTCAAACTCCTGTTGTACTGCGAAGAAAGAAGAAAAGCTGATAATTTGTGCCTCTAAATTCATGTTTTCCCTAACCTAAATTTCAGGTTGAACAAAAAAGAAAGGTCTCATTCTTTAACATGTCAGTCTCTGTAGAAGAGCTGTTATGTGACTTTTTTTTGGCCCCAGACTTTCCCTCTTTCTTCCCTCTGCTTTATGAGTAATCTGTTCTACTTTTTTAAGTTTTTCATTATCCTTTTCCACCCAAGCTTTTGCCACAGAGTAGGTGCATAAGACACGTCCATGAACCAGTATCTCTGTTCAGATTTGATCCCAGCTCTGTAAGAGCTGGGAAGGTTTTTCTCTTTTAACAGTGTGCACATACTTGAATAACAGGTTATTCCTTTGCATATCTTTATTTTTAATTGACACTGAGATGATTGAGGGTTTACATTTTAAATACCACATATAAAGAGGCAAAGCCTGGTTTTCTCCCAAAGGTGTAAAAGGGATTAGTACTTAAAAAGAGCTTTTTAAGAAGTGTAACCTTTGTGCCTTTCACCATGGCTTCATGGACTCAGTTCCAATTTTATTTTTAGTTGGCAACTGGAAGCTGTGACACCACAAATACATGAAAGTGAGGAAAACAAGACCTAGATGCCAAAGCTTGTGATGTGTTTAGTGGCTAGAGTGAGGAATGATATTTTTGATGCTCAGTATTTGCACAGCTGCTGCTCAGCAGTGAGAATGTGTAGCAGGCATGGCAGGGCTCAGAAAGAGGAATACTAAGGTCTGCGTAGTGCTGACATTTGATGCTTCTGTGTTTCCAACTGCTGTTTTCACAGGAATGTAGGATCCTGAAGAATTTTTCCTCCTTGAGGGCCATCATTTCAGCTCTGCAGTCCAACTCCATCTATCGGCTGAAGACCACCTGGATGTGTGTTTCAAAGTAAGTCTCTCCCTCAATTCCCAAGCGCCACAGGGCTCAGTGCTCTTTCTTTTCATCTTCTCACTCTTCCTGTTCTGTTCCTTCACTGATACGGGTCCTGTCAGAAGAACCTCCAATTCCTGGGAGGCTCAGACCCCTCCTGTGAGCTCTTCTTTCCTGTTGAAGGGACAATCGGCCCTTGGGGGTACTGGATTCTGTCCTTTTTAGCATATTGGGTCTTTCACAACCTCTCTAGATAAACCATGGCACTGACTTCTCACCCAGCTTATGCTCACTGCTCCTAGGTCACCATGATCTTTGCTTGTTGTCTTCTCTCCCATAAAGTTTGAGGAGATCTAGCTTGCTACAAATTGTCCCAACTCTTCTCCTGGTGCTGATATTTGCATAAAATATATTCTCAAACTACAAAATCTGGTATTGAAGACAGTATTTCTTCCAGGGGAATACTCTACTGTATTAATAATATTTACTGCCTGCCCCACAGATGCCAGAAGCTGCTGTCTAGAAAAGATGGTGCTTTGCTCATTTAGTTTGGGGAAACAAGATTTCTTGCCTTTGATAACTTAAAATATCACTCTGCTAAGCAGTATTCTTCTGTATTTCCTCTCCACAGAGGTGTGATTTTCCTTCTGCTGCCCTGTGTTTCTGATAAAAATATTGCCTACCTTATGTTTATAGTGTTGGGCAAAAAACTACTCATACACTTAAATGCTTCCAGCTTTCCAGAATGCATGGAATAGGGCAAAAATTAAGAACTTGGGTTCCCTCTCAGCTGTTTTTCTGTTCCTTTGTATCCCCTGATCCATTCTCACACTGCACAGACAGTTGAAAGTCCTGCCAAGGGACTGCTGATGGTGTTTCTTTGCTGTCAGATAAGGCTCAACTGGAGCACCACCAGGGCTCCCCGGAGATGTGCAGCATCTCACTGGATGTATTTTGGTGTTGTTATGTTTTATAAGTTGAATTGTTAATGACTAATGAGCGAGAAACAGAAACTTGATTGGATTCTAGAGTGCTTGGTAATGACGCAAATGATTTCATCTTCTCCTGTGCAGGGACATCCTGCTGATGTATGAAGAGCTGTCTGAGATCTTCTCAGATCATGACAATTATCTGACAAGTAGGGAGCTGCTGATGAAGGTGAGAACCAGTGAATTCAAAGCTTGTGATCTCAACAAAATCTGAGGTTTAACCCTTTTTGAAGCCAGCTGCCAAAGCTCATTTCTTCCTTAAGGATCTTATGTGGTGCTTTAGGGAAGAG
The DNA here is from genome assembly GCF_001522545.3 of Parus major. NCBI lineage: Eukaryota > Metazoa > Chordata > Aves > Passeriformes > Paridae > Parus > Parus major. The sequence goes on along the minus strand of NC_031777.1, from coordinate 6,688,534 downwards.
CAGTCTGTAAAACCTGAACCTTTTGCTGGGCTGAAAGTTGATTTCCTTGTTCCTGGATGAATCAGTAGCTTTAGCCTGGATAGCCACAAGCAGCAGGTTTTGGCAGCATGATCTGGGTGGCCAGCATGTCTTGCAGCCCCTCAGCCCATGAAGTCACTGTAACAATGCCACAGCTTCAACTGAGGAATCAATCCAATATATTTATCCCACTATCCTCTACCTTTCTTGGAACAAGGAAGCAGGGCTGGGAATTCCAAAGGAACAGGCTTCCTACTCCGTGTGTGGCCAGATGGACAGCAAAGCACGCTCTGTGTGGAACATTTTGACTTACCCACTCTCGTGGGTGAACCTCAGTAAGCTTAGGAACCTGAAAGGGGTGAGGAGAAATGGCAGGAAAAGGTTATATTCTGCAAAAACTAAGGAATATCTGTGGCAGGTTATTCCCATTTACATAAAACAGTTCCTATAAACTCACTAACCAGTTATTCTTTGGCAGTTCTGTCCAGCCAGTTTGGCATCTATCCCTCAGCCTCTTGCCTTAGGATCCGAAACACTGTTTTTTGCTCAGGAATGGTGGGTGAACACATTCATATCTGTCAGTCTGTTTTGTTTATAATCCATTTATTAACATCTGTAGGTAAATTTAAAAGCAGGTGAGACCATAATAAGCATAGAGGGGAAAATGTGTGTTCAGAACAGCCTATTTAACTAAGTATTAAAAGACAAAACAACTCAGACTGAGCCCAGACCTCTGGCTCCCAGTAAATTACCCTCCAGCTGCCCTAAGTAGATTTGAAAAACATTTTGGAAGCAGTGAGAGGAGAAAGATCCTACAAAATAGCTAGAACCTCTCCCTACTTTTAATCTTGGACCATTTGGAGGATTAATATTCACTGAATCCTCAAAGACTTAGTTTCCCTTTTGCTATAAATAGCCCCTGTAAGGGATGTAATGTTTGACCTTGCCTGTCCCTCCTGCACATCCAAGTGTGGAGCAAACAAAATGTCACTGGAAACAGATTGGGTGGCATGGAGAGCAGAGAGTCTTCTCTCCTCCTGAACAGGCATTGATAATGATTTGTGACACATCTATGCAACCACTGGAAGAAACATGTAACTCCAACATCCCCTATGCATCCAGGGAAATAAAGGTTTAAAGAACTATGGTGAAATATCTCATCCATTCATAGGAACGCTGGAGTTGTGGTGATGGAAACCTAGTCCTTTAATTTCCTGCATGGTTTTGGATTATTCAGTAAGCCACAGTAGCTGGATCTCAGTGTTGCAGCTTAAGAAAAACAACAAAGCATTACATAAGATGGAGATATTTACTTGTAGCAGGCCTGATTAGGTAATTAGCCAGAAATCCTGACTTCAGGAGTGTTGGATAGATCATCAGGACCCCTGAAGTATGTCTGAGCTTCTCTGATTTAAACTCCCAAGAGATTTTCAGCAGCACTTGGATTTGGCCAAAGTCATTCTGCAGAAAAATTTCCTTACATTCATCTTGTGTAATTTTTGTCTGAAATTCTCAATCAGCATCCGAGTCCCAGGAAATCAGCATGTATATAGACACATGTGTCTGCACAGCAAGTATTTTTTGCTGGCTAGTCTGGTTAAATGTGCTTAATATTTTGCATGCATGTAGTTGGCAGTTTATCTACCACTTGGATCCTCCATTAATTGCCTTTAATTCTCTTCTACCTCACAGGAAGCAACATCCAAATTTGCGAATCTGGACAGCAGTGAGAAAGAAAATCAGAAAAAGTCACAGAAGCGACTTCAACTTCAAAAAAACAAGGTGTGTTTGGGGGGTTTTCCTCCCCTTTTTGAACTGGTAACATGATTAATCCTAATTGGTCAATTTTATAAGAATCAAAATTTAGAAAGGTCTTCACCAGAGTGAGTGGGCAGGAGGGGATTGATGGATATAAACATGCGGTCATCACTTCCAGGTCTCTTGTTTTGGTCCTACAAGAAAGAGTTCCATTATCTACTCTTGTTACACTTTAGAGAGAAACACAATTTCCCTGTAATAAAATACGTGCTGCTGTGAATACCAAAGTTCTTGTAAATAAAGAAAATTAGTTCTGCCAGAGCAGAAGTCTCATTTACTTTTAAACATGCTGATGAAACTTCTGACATACCAGCATGAAAATTGCACATGCTTCTACAGAGATTGCTTTGTAAAACGTGTCTGGGTTCAAGTCTGCTGGTGAAAATGGTTTTTGTCTCAAAGCTGGCAAAGATTTAAAAGGACAGGGGGAGAGAAATCTGGAATAGGGAGGCAAAAGTGCTGAATATGACTTTTGTCTTTTTGCATTTGTTTGGAAAAAATGCAGATCCTTCTGGATGGTAGAAACAAGTGTTTTCTTCACAAGTGTATAGTCAGCCTGAACTCTTTAAGTGCTGTCAGTCTAGAAGTTTAAAGTGTGAATACTTAGCATTAAAATACAGTGGATGGCTGGGGACAATGGTCACTTCTTGGAGAGAAAAAAATTGTGGCTTGATTTGACTTCACTATCATAAGGTATAATCACACATCATTAAGTAAAAATCCATGGGGATGAAACAGAAACTGCTCACACAGGCTAGCCAGGATCATTCCCCAGCTCCTTCTCTTGCAGCAGGTGGGAGAGGGACCCTGTCCCTTGTCCTCAATGCTTCTTCCAAAGGCAGGGTTTCCTGGGGACCCAGTGTTGTGAATCAAAGGTGGCAATACTGTAATACAAAACCAATGGCTGATACCTTTGAGAGCATTGTGGTTTCACTGGAATTGGATTTAAATTCTAGATTATCTAATGAAAATTATGTAATGGAAGAAAACATAATTATAAGACTGATGCTTGGTTAAGCAGATTACTTTAATTTCATTTTCTTACACAGGAATGTTAAGGAATTCTAATTATTCTCATTTTTCAGTTAATTAATCCAGAGCTGCTCTGCTCACTTGCAGGGAGTGATGCAAGGCACAGTCCCTTACCTCGGCACCTTCCTGACTGATCTCATCATGCTTGACACAGCCCTTCAGGATTATGTTGAGGTAACTTGTGGTAATTTTTTGAAATGCTAAATACCTTCTCAGCCTTCCCAACTCAGATGACTTGTTTCTGTATCTTCTTCTGCAGCTCTTAAAAAATCTGTTTACAAAAAGAAAAGGGAAACAATATGCAGTATTATTAACTAGAATTTGTGTGCTTGTGTGAGTTTTTGTGCATTTATCTCAAGGTACAAGTCTGGTTCTTCTCTGATCCCTTCTCTTACCTTTCAACAGGGTGGCCTGATCAACTTTGAGAAGAGACGAAGGGTAAGTTGAATGTTCTGTGATTTTTGGTTTACTGATAGCCTCTGAGCATTTGTCTTTAGGAGCTGAAGCAAACCTGGTGGCAGAAGACCTTTGCTTTCCAGAACACACAGTTAAGTAAATATCTTCCTTCTCCTGCAGGAAACTCTTTGTAGGTAAAAGGCTGCAGATAGCAAACCAGGTACAGAAGGCTGAGAAACAAATGCTGTCAGTTCTTCTCCTTTCTGGCCTGATCTTTGTTGGTCAGAGATAAGTAATGTCCTGTAGGAGTAAAGGTGTTGGGGTTACTTTGGGCTGAATGAAGTGAGGCCAAATCTCCATCCTGGGGCTTGAAAGCAGACTTGGACTTGGCTGAGATGGAGCCATTTCCTCCCCTTAACTGCTCAATAACCTGCCCTAAACAATCCAGGGTTATTCTGGTAAAGTGTGTGTACAAGTTCAATTACAGAAGAGCAGCTCACTCTGGTCATGTGCGTTAAGGGTAGCATTTCACGTTCCTACGGAGCATGTGAGTGCACATTATGGATCCTAGGGAAAAATCCTGACCTTTATTGTTAGAAAGAATTGGTTCTTGAAATACTCAACTGAAACTGAACTTCACATCAAGCTAAGTTTGTCCTGGATTGCTTGTATGTTTTCAGAGTATGAATTAATATAATCTTGTTTTCCAATTTGACTTTCTGTTTGATTATTTATTTTCTTAGGAATTTGAAGTCATTGCCCAAATCAAGCTCCTGCAATCCTCATGCAACAGTTATTGCCTGATACCAGACCAAAAATTCATTCACTGGTTCAGGAGGCAGAGACACTTAACAGAGGAGGAGAGGTAGGTCCTCAGTGCAGCTGACAAACCTCTGTTCTCACCCCCCCACACACACACACCTGGGCAGGTCATGGCAGGAAAATACAAATACTGGAGAGCACTAGTTTTAAAACCCATTATAAGGTGAAATATCCTCTTGGCCCTGGTAAAATGCAGGCAGAGCAGTGTTTCTCTTTGTGGTGCTGCAACCTTCTGTGAGGCAGGAAAAACTGAAAGATTCTTGGATTTCTTGAACATTGCTGCTGTGAGATGTACAACTACATGACACTGTACAACTAAATAACATTATCTGCAAATATTCACCTGCTGGCCTCTGCCCTGCAGTTACAAACTCTCACGTGAGGCTGAAGCAGCTGCTGATACCAACATCCTGTCTCCAAAATCCCAGAAAAGCATGGTGAAGAGGATCAGCACGTGAGTATGATGGGGCAGAGAGGTTTTGGGTGGGAGTATGGACCTGGACAACTTAAACAAGCAGTGCCCATTTAATCAGCTGCAGAACCTGGCTGGGGATCCACAACGCTGCACTGCGTTAAGGAGAAATTCAGCCTTGTGGCTGAAGCTGCCCCTTCGTGTTGCTAGAAGCAGTCATGAGGATTATTAAAGATAGAAGAGACTAGAATAAAGAATCCTTCCTGTGGTGTCAAAAAAAGGAACCATTTTAGTGCTGATCATAATTCAGTACCTATTGTGTAATAACTTTGCTGATTGCAGCAGGAAAACAGAATAAATGAGGATAAAGTCTGGTCTATTATTAGTCAAAATTGCTATACACATGTAAAAATTCATTGCAGGATTTTAACATGAAAATTAAGGTTAGCAAAAAGGCATTTGATAGCGGAAACAATCTGCCTTCCAGCTGGAGAAGGGAAAAAAAAATAAATCTTGGGGTATGGTCCAATTTGGTGTAATACCACAAAGATTCAAACGAGAGGTGGGTAGAGGATAGGGCCATGGAGCTGGGCATGGGAAACAAGAGGGTAGCAGGAATGCAGGGAAAGCTGCATGGAATAAAGCAAAGCTCAAAGACTGAAGTAAAAATATCTTCATTCTGAATGTGTTTTGCAACTGAATACTGTAGAAAAGCAGTGAGTGACAACCTGTCTAAGCTGTATAAAATCATTAACTACATGCTGATGCTCCCTGCTCCTCCTCTTGGTGGGTCAGACCAGCTTGTTTCCTTTGACACTTCTTTCAAGTCACTTGACCTGCATTTAGAAATGAGTCTCAGAGAGGGAGTGCCTTTAATTTATACTTTAGAATCTCCCTATTGTGTGCATCTCCAGCCTTCTAGAGAGAACCATGTGGTACCATGATTGAGGGCAGGAATTGGCAGTGGGGTGAATTTGCCCTTTAAAGCCCTTTTTTCTATTAAATGAGCCTGAAAATATGAAGAGACTGAAGGGTAGTGTTGTTCTAGTGAGGCATGAGCTGGTTGTGGCCTTGTAGCTGTGGGCACTCTGGGTCAGGAAGGTGTGTTAGCCTGTAACAAAGCCTCTGTATAAACACCACAGAGGAAGTGAAAACAACAGGCCACTCCAGAGAGAAAAAAAACTCCAGAATTGTAAGAGTTCTGAACCAAGGGACAACTTTGTTCAGCCCAGCTCTCACTTACTGGCTTTTATGCTTTCTTTCTATATTAGACTTTTTCTGGGCACCGATGTGTTCACTCCACCCAAAGAACAACCCCCAAAGAGCTCTCCTGTAGGAGGGAGCTCTGGGGAAAGCACGGATTCAGCCAGCGTTTCATCGTGTGAGTTTAATCACTCTGAAACTGAGGATGTGTTTGTGACTCCCGTCTCTAGTCCTGAGGACCCTCTGAAAAAGGTACAGCTGAGGCCACTGCACACTGCAGGCAGGTCCAAGACACTTATCCAAGGCTCTTGGTCTTGACTAGAGCATTGGTTTTAGTGAAATTGAGAGAGGAATGTGTAAAAATGGAAGTAATGAGTCGGGGCTCTCGCACAATGTTCTGTGTTGTCCCTTACAAAGTGTTCCTGTTAGGAAGCTTTTGAGCAAGGCAGAGGGAGACAAAGGCAAAGGCTGAGCCTGGGAAGGAAGGGAGCAGTTTCAAGGAGAATGGCAGAGAGGAAGGGGTGTGTGTATTTCCACTTGTGTAAAGGCTCTCACCTGGACGAGGAGTGCTTGTGACACCCCCTTGCTCATTCCCAGCCGGTCCCAGTTCCTGGCTGGCTGCCTACAGCCTCACGCTGTTCCTTGGATCTGCTGCCACCTCCTGGGCTGCTCTTACTACAAGGCCAGACCAACCCCCAGCAGGACAGAAATTGTCATTAAAATGCTGTAATTAATCAAGTGAAGCTCAGTTTTCTTGGAGGCAAAGAATCTCCCTGCCAGCAGGCTGGGCAGAGTGTGGGTGAGGTTTTGTCTGTGCCTTCTGCTTTCTCTTGGTCCTCTGGCACAATGACAAACCCAGACACACCAAATGTCCCCTTCGTGACAGCACTTTCCTTTCTGTTGTGCAGATCTCCGGCTACCCCTTACCCTGCTGTTCTCCTGACTCATCCATGAGCACACCTTCCTCAGGGGTGTCATCTTTACCCTCATTGCTGCAGGCCTCCAATGACGACAAGAGCTCTGTGGGCTCTGACAAGGGCTATGACTCTGACAAGGGCTCCATCAGCTCTGACAAGGGCTCCAGCTCCAGCAAAGTCTCCATCTTTGACCCCGGCTCGGGCTTGGACAGTGGCTCCATTCCCACCAGGGACTCGGGCTCAGTGGCAAGTAGTGCCACCAAAGTGCTGCCTGTGTACAACCGGCAGAGTGAGGGCTCATGCATCATCCGGGTCAGCATGGATGGGCTCCATGCTAGCGTCTACAAGAGCATCCTGGTGAGTAGCATGGCTCTGGGCTTGGCAGATGTGTCCATGGGGGGATGACTGAACCTATCACTTTGTTTGGAGAACACCCCTTCACTGAGCTGGTTCATCAAACCTGGCTGGAAACAGAAAATGGCACATGGTGCCATGCAGAATGTGTGGAGCCTGGTAGGAATGAGATATTTGGCAACAGCTGTAGGGAAGTTTCTAGTCTGGAAACGAAGTTTGTGTTCTATCAGAAAGCTCCAGATGAAGTACTGTGAGCACACAGGTTTTGACATAAGATAGTACGTTTTCTCTGGAGCAGCTTTCCCCAGGAGCTGGTTTCCGGAAATGGGGAGCTGCAGGGGAGGGAGTTGACAAGGCCTTTAATTCTTCAGCTTCTCCCTGTGAAGGGAGAATCACCCTCCTCTCACCAGACCAGCAACCCCAGAATTCAGGCATTTCTCTCTCTGCTTATTCCACAGATATATCCCAGCAGTGCCACTGGTACTGGACCATGAGTGATGTGGCTTAGCTCAGCTGGGGACTCTCAGCGCCTGCTGGGGGAAAACAATTGTGGGGTAGTTCTCAGCACCTCCAGTGTCTGATTTTAATGGTCTCACTTCCCCAAATCCAGCAAGTTGTTCCCTAAGGGCCTAATGGATTTGGCTCCTGGTGAGACTGCAGGAGGCTCTGGAGGAGCCCTGTATCTGCTCCAGATGCATTTCCACAGCACACAACAAACAAGGCCAGAGAGCTCTGCAGGATGTCTAAGGATGCACTTAGCACAGGAGCCTGTAAACAGCAGCTGGGGCAGCTTTTCATGGGGACTTTTATGGCTGGTGAGAATGAGGTCTCAAAGGGAGGACAAACTGGGATTTACTGCTGCCTTTAGTAGTACTGTATCTTTCAGCTTGAACTAAAAAGCCACCACCTCCAAATGTCATAAATAATAAGTTTAGTATCTGTCAGCACCTGCCCCTTTGTTACTGACCTGCTTTTTCGGTTTTCTGACATCTCTCCCAAGAACAAGCAGTCAGGTTTTTGCTAACTACTAAATCACGAGAGTGAATGAGAAAAATCTTTCATGGCACCTTATTTTTCCAGATAACCAACCAAGACAGAATCCCCGATGTCACCCAGCGAGCCTTACTAAAGCACAACCTCGAGCCTGATGCAGTTGAAGATTACGAGCTTGTGCAGGTCATCTCTGAGGACAAAGGTAGGGAAGCAGAACTCTGCTGCTGCCTGGAAAGTTCTGTTGGATTTCAAAGGAAAGACTAAAATGGGAAGCATTAGAAATGCTGTGGACAGGTCACATTCAGTAACAATCCTCTGGCTGCTCAGGGTGGTTTCTGTCAGCACAGGCAAAGCCAGCTCCTGGGGTACCAGGCTGACTTTGTGTGTGCCTTGCAGCCATAGAATGATCACAGGATCATGGGTGGGGGTGATGTTCTGCCTCCCCTGGGACCAGGCCTTTGGATCCCACCCATCAACCTTCTCCAGCAGTCTGCTAGGGCCTCTGCCAGGCTGAGCCTGGCCTAAGCCTGCCCCCCCCACCCCCCCACCCTGCTCCCTTTCCTGCAGGAAGCTGCTCCCAATGCTGCTCTGGCAGAACAGGGAGACAGCCCTGCCCACACCATCCTGCTCCCTCTGCTCCCTCAGCTTTCCTGCCACTGTGCAGCCCACTAATGCTGCTCTGGCTCTGTTCTGCAGAGCTGGTGTTCCCCCGTGATGCCAACGTGTTCTATGGCATGAACAGCCACGTGAACTTCGACTTCATCCTGCGGAAGAAGGCAGAGCTGGTTGGCTGAGGCTGCCCCCGCGCTGCCCTCCCGGGTTACAGGGAATCTGTCAGAATTCCCTGTTGAAAATGTGCAACTGGAGCAATGGGCAGCCCTGGTGCAAAGGCTACAGCCTGCTCCATTTGTTTCAAAGACACTCCATGAGTGAACTCTGTTAGTGAGAAAAGAGTCTCCTTCATGCCAGTATTATATAGAAGATCATCTGAACTTAGAAATGAACTGCACTTGCCTTTGCATGACCATCATGAATGGGACAGACACTACTTTGTGTTGGATGGAGGTCTTAATGTCATGACAGGATGGTTTCCCTTGGACTCGGTTAAGCCATGGACCAGAAATCAATGCCTTTTGTGTGCATCCCGTGTGATGGATAGACATCCTCCCAGTGTGCAGTTCCTCTGTTGAAACTGAACTTTTAAAAGCCATAAGTAAGACATTGGATTGTAAGCAGCCCTGATCTGAGATACGTGAAATACATACAGTATTTCTGGTTCTGGTGGTAGCACTGTGCATCCCACTGTGCAGATCTAGGAGATATTATCCACGCAGATAGCTTAGCATTATTAAGGATCATTAGTTAAAATAGATTGTTATCCACGCCTGGGCCTTTTTCCCCCAGTTCTGTGGCACTAATTTGCAAAACAAAAGTTTTACACTACATTTAGATTTATCGCTTCTGTTTACAGGCAGGTAAAACAGACTGTACAGGAGGTCTACTGTACATCCAGGAGTCCTGTGGTAGGTCCCACAAGCCTGGTGTAGGTCACACTCTGAACAATTTATGAATTCCAGTTGTTTGTTTAGAGGGTGACAGAGGGGGGGTTGTTACTGAGCCTTAATCTTTGCCCAGAGTTAGGGCAAAAGTAGAAGTTCAGTTTTCTCTGCTTTTGGTGCCTGTACAATGCAGTTGCTTATGTACATAGAATTGCTCCTACTGTATATAGTACTGCTCACTGAGAGGGTGTATGGCAGTATTAAGCTGAAACATGAATGTTCTGGATTTTAAAATTACACTTTCCAAATGTTTATATATGTTATGTTTTTAACTGCTTACCTGTAATCTTTATATGATAAGTATATAAATTGTTTTTCATTAATATTTGACTGGAATTAGTCAATTTCCATTTATTAGTGCATGTCACGTGTAAAAACACCTCATACTACTTCCCTTTCTATCACTTTCTTCAACTTCTCCACTTCTACTGTTTAACTTCTCAACAGCAAAGCCAAAACCCACCCAGTGCATCAGCCACACACACAGCCTGTGAAAGATAGGGATATTGTGTGCTATTTCTTGAGGTTTCAGCTTAAAGATTTCTGTAACTGGGTAACAGAGATTGCACACCAATTTTATGTCTTCTGCATAAAATCATACTCTCTCAAGTTACTGAATGACTTCTGAGGCTAGATACTACAAAAGAAGGGTATCCATTTATCCCCATTGTCTCAATCATGGTGTTTTTCCTCTTGCTATCCCAATCATTGCCTTGTTGTGTTTTTCCCTCCCTGCATATAATGCCAACATTCAGATGAACAATTTACACACAACAGCCCCTTCTGCCGTTTCACAAATCATTTTAACATGAGGGGAGGCTCCTAAAGCTGCCTAGAAGTGTCACACTCAGTCCCTGAACTATAGCTGCTCTGGCCACTTAAAGGCACTTCCCATGTTACACTGAGGAAGACAAAACAAAGACTACCTAAATCTGATTTTTAAACTACCTCAGGCCACAAAACCCAACACCAGAACCTCACTCCATTTCCTTCAGGATCAATACAACCTATTGGTGAACTTGGAATTTCACATGCCATATTGAGAGCCATTACAGCACTTTTCCATCCTTAACCCAAAGCAAAGATCAAGCTGGTGGGTTCCAAGCAGTCTTACTACAATTAATCATTTTTAGGGCCTGCCACCACAGCCTGCTTATGAAGAAGCTGCCAGAATGCTGGTTCAAAGCTGGTGTTCATGCTCAGTTTTGAAACCCATTAGATGAATCAAAAAAAATTCCAAGTTGTATCAGGGATCCAAGTTGCATCTAAGGCACTGCTGTATTTGGCCCATGGTTGTACATGTCAACAGAATAATGAAGAACACTTTGATGGTGGGAACCTGACCCTTGAAAGAGAAACAATGTATTGGTCAGTTGATAGGAACTTAACCTGTAAAAGAGGAACAATGCACAATGGAGCTGTTGTTAGCATGGAGGTGGTATCAGGACCCATTATGGCCTCATCTCACACGCTGGCCATGTGTGAGATGACGTCGTAACTGGAAAAATTCCACTCCAGAGGAGGAGATAGAAAGCTTGGTTCTGGGGTGGAGGAGGTGAGGAGAACAAGGTGCACACCACTTTGATCCAGGGGATGCCCTCTGAAGATGCACACAGCCTGTTTGCCCCTCCTGCCTGAGCACCATGCTCCATCTCCTTCATGCTCAGCAGCTTTTCACTAATTCAGGAATTGGTATGTGTTATTTCCTACCACAACTAATAAAATAAATTTGCAATCGCAAGTAGCATCCCAAGTTTTTTTGTGTACAGGCATCCCCCTCAACCCGTAACAAAAATAAGTACGTGGAAGTGGAAAAACACCAGAAAAATCCAGAGGTGTTTTAAGTGGCTCCTACTTTTCCAAAAAAACATTTAATTCTCAGAGAGCAAAGCTTGAGCAGCACCAGCCAAGGAACTGAAAATACATGCAGGGTACAGCACTTGTCACATGGGTAGAACCACTGGCAGCACCCAGGTCTTGCCTATATCAATAAATGGAGAACTGTGGGATGTATAAACACACACATAAACACACACACACAGAGATGGTAAAGGACCAATCAGCAAGATTGAGTCCTTGTCTGCTCTGAAATGGACACAGGCATTTAATTCTTGTATCTTTCATTTGTTGCCCTCCCCTGAAACCATCAAGTCCCCAGTGCCACTCACTTCTCAAGTCAGCTAAAAGGAAAAACATTCACAAAACCCCCAAACTAAAAACCCCAGCCCTGTTGTAAAAGTTGTTTTTCATAAACTACTACTCTGCTTAAGGAAATCAGAGTTAAAGCAATCTTGGGTTCCCTGAGCTCCCTAACCAGCTCCACTTTTCAGCAGTTCTGTCCCAGGCTGACACATCCCCACATGCATGTGTCCCTGCCCTACCTTGGCTGCAGGGGCTGGCTGTGAGGCCAAGGACCCCAGATGCTCCAGTTCAAGGCTGTGCAAGTGATGCACAGACCTTTTCCATCTTTCATTATTTGAATGAAGTTAAAAAAACAAAACAGGGATAAATACAGGTATAAAACAATTCAGATACCTTGCATTTTTTAAAATCTATGCTTTATTTGCTGGTGAGGAGCACCCCATGCTGATGGAGGAAAATTATGTCAGCACACAGCAAGGGGGAAGGAATGAAGGAAGGAGAGGCTGCTCATAGGCGCTGAGGTGGGTCATGGAAAAAAAAGCATGAGGGTGGAAGAGACATGGCTGTCATATCCACAGTGACTTGACAGTGCTGGATGCTCACCTGGTCACAGAGCCCAGCTCCTGCAGGAGCTTCTCACCAACACCTCTGGGACTTCCAGTGTCCTTCACGCAGGCCATGTGGGCTCATGAAGTGAGAGACCTGCGGAAGAAGCCAGAGGGATTGTGAGGAAGGAATCACCCAGGCTGTGTTTGGGCCCATGGTGCCATCTCTAGATTCACCAGGTCATGTGGGCATCTGCTCCCACATGGACACCAGCAGAAATTTGGCTTCCAGGTGGGAACTGCAGAATGGGCACTTTTATACAGCCAGTGACTCCATGGGGGAGGGACACAGCCAAGAATCCCTTGAGCTGGACTTCTGCTAACCTCCAGTTAACATTCAGGGTCAGGCTGGAGGGGGCTTGAAGCAACCTTCTCTAGTGAAAGGTGTCCCTGCCCATGTCAGAGGGTTGGACTGGGACCTTTAGAGGTGACTTCCACAACCCAAACCACTCCAGGACACTCCCATGCAATGAAAAACACAAACAGCTGCTCATCTTGCACCAGGTTCTATGTATTATCAGACCGGCTGACAGGTAATAGCATGTCTTCTGCAGCAGAAAGCACAACATTGATCAGTAATTATTCAAAACAAACAAAAATTAAAACCAAAACCCCAGCCACACATACTCAATGCACAAATCTGGCAACAGGTGAGTCCCCAGATGGCAATTCCAGGAGGGAATCCTCCCACTGTCCAGAAGTTCAGGGTCTGTGCCAGTATAGTCTGTTGTCACCTGGCCTCTGAGAAAAGTTTTTTTTAAAAAAATAAACACCATATCCTGCTGGCATGTGAGCCAACAGCAAAAACATCAGAACTCATCCAAAACACAGAAAAGTTTGCTCCTCACATGAAAAATTATCCAGGCAAGTCGCCTTTCCGTCCTGTAACACACAATTCTATTGGGCTGTTGAGAGACTAACATTGCTGTAGGTTCTTTTGGTTTTATAAGGAGAGTTTGTAACCCAACTTTTTACATTTTAAGTTCTCAAAACTCCTACACTTGCTTTTACGACCTAAATAAACAGGCCTACCAATAGGTCATGGGGGTTTTGTTTTCCTGAAGGACTAAGTTGAGGCAGGGGTGAAGCAGGATGCGACATGGACCAACCCTGCCTGTGTTCCCTTCAGGCAGTGCAGAGACAAATAAATCCAGCCACCACCACTTGCATGGCTTCCATGACTTCAGACATTCCAAGACATCCATTCTGGATCCAGAGGCCTCTTTAGATGGATGCAGCAAGATTAAAAATGAGCTGATGGGAAGCCAGCACTGGTTTTGTACAGGAGTGTGATGGGGAGAAGACACAACAGGAGCACTGCTCTCTGCATTGAACATTTTGGGGAAACATCCTGTTTCTGATAGGGATCCCTTTAAAATACAAACCCGAATCTCCCAGATGCTCAGCAAACAGGGTAGTAAAAGCCTACAGATCTACAAGAAGGAACAGTGAGGGAGCAGCCCAGGTACAGCCATCCCAAAAGGCACTGACATTTGTACACCTCTATATATTAATCTTTATAAATACAGTGTTCTTCTACACAAGGAATTGTGGAACATAATTCTACGCTGGTTTCTTCTAACAAAAGCTTGCCAGGGCTTTTGTTTGGATCTGGAACGCTTGTTCTTCCTCCTTGGTGTCCCACCCTGTCCTTGGAGGCCTGGGCAGGTGTCTGGTCCAATCCCATGCACGGCCCTTGGGAGTGGTGGGAAGGAGACCACATGAAGAGCTGCTCTACAACTTTCAAGGGTGAAAAGCTAAAGTGTGAGGCAGGTTCAGCTGTCAACAGAGTCCCAGGGAGGTGGGCAGTCATAGCTCATCCCTGGATGACGGCGTGTCAAGGGACGACTGGGAGGGCAGGGCGTCTTTGTTCTGGGCGTCACTGTGGATCTTGCCCTGTTGCCGGGACTTCCAGGAGTGTGTTCTGTCCCAGTCTGTTGACACGGTCTCATTGTCCCAGATGGTGGAGGTCTCTGTGTCACTGAGGTAGCCCGGCTGCCCGGTGTAGTGTGTGGGGTAAACAAGAAGGGGTTCTGCTGAAAAGGCCTTCAAGTCTCTGGACTCGTAGTACTCCATGTACTTTGTGCTATGGAGGAGAGAAACACCATCAGCAACAGAGAAATCTTCACTGGTGTCAAGCTTGTCCCTGGGAGACATGGCCAATCCAGGAAGCAGAGTGATCTGGGAGTGGGGGTAGGTGCTGGGGTACAGTCAGTACCACGTCCTTACAATCACACACACACCTGTGCAATCAAAGCCTGTTCCCAGAGACAGACAAGTGCCTCAGACAACCAGCCCATAAGCCCTGCTCCAGGCAGGCTCAATTCCCCTCTGTCACCTCCTCCGACCTGTGCCAGGAGGACCAAGCACCACAAGGAGTCCCCACCAACCAGGCTACCAACAAGATCTGGTTTAAGATCAGACAGCAAGACCCAGCCTGTGTCCCCCCAAGTCACAGAGGGACTCACACAGGGTGCTTGTTGTACATGATGGGCAGGAATTCATCCACGGGCAGCATCTTGCTGAAGGGCTCAGCCCCGATGAGCTTCTGAGCCCCATGGAAGGAGATGGCATAGCCCAGGGTCCAGTAGGAGTAATCAGCTTCCACAAGGTTTCGGACATTGGGAATGGCTCTTTCAGGCTCCTGCACCTGCATCCTTTTCCGGCCAATGTAGCTTCAGGGGTGAAAAGGTAAAGGAGATAGGAACCAAAGTGAATCCATAGCAATTAGGACAAGACTATTTGTGTCAGCCAGGCCAGGGCAAAGGGTCAGTCCCAGAAGCAATCCCTGACTCAACTCACAGGTTTCTTATCCTACACTACTACCAGACATCCAAGTCTTAACCCAGTGGCTGGGACAGCTGTGAAAGGCTTCCTAAGGGAGTTAAGATGACACAGTCTGAGGCTCAGGACTGAGCTGTGCTGGTTCCTCTGTCAGAATCTCCAACACAGTAAAACATTGTCCACCATGCACAGGGTTGGGTCCCATGGGGACAACAGCCACCCCAGAGGGCAGATCTGTCATGATGGGAACAGCCACCCAGATGACTGTGCCACTATCGCCTGCACTGCAGCATCAACCTGCACCTCTGCCATGACTCAGCAGTGCTGGCAACCTCCCCATGTGCCCACAACCTCCCAGAGGAGCAGAAACTTACATCAGCTCCCAGTCTAACTGAGCTTGCTTGATGTCATCCATCAGCTTCATGAGCTTCCTCTTGAACTGGTGCTCAAAGCGCACATCGTCCTCAATAACAAGTGTCTTCTCCAGGCCCCTGCTCACCACCTGAAACACAAGTACTCCAACATGAGCACAGTGGCCCCCATAGGTGCCCTGCTGTCATTGGGACCACCCTGACCTGGCGCTGCCTCCCACACCATGCAGGCAGGGAGGCTGGAGAACCAGTCTGGGACATACACATGTTATGCCAAGCCACTGTAACTTGCTCCTGCTCAGATGTAGAATAAGGGGAAAAAAAAACAGGAGTGTTTCTTTAACCCCATTTGCTTTTCAAAACCTTCTTGCCTTTCTTCTAAGCAAGCTTGCCCCAAGCAGGATATTGGATGGACTGCAAAAACAGTCATGAAAATGTCCTGATAAAAATCACTGTGAGCTGAGGGTAAATGAATCAGAATCCCCAAACTGTTTGGGTTGGAAGGGACATTAAAGCCCATCCAGTCCCACCCCCTGCCATGGGCAGGGACACCTTCCACTATCCCAGGTTGCTCCAAGCACCATCCAGCCTGGCCTTGGAAACTTCCAGGGATGGGGCAGCCACAGCTTCCCTGGGCAACCTGTGCCAGGGCCTCAGCACCCTCATGACCCGAATGGCAGTGGGAAGCCATTCTCCCTTGTCCTGTACCTCCATCCCCTGTCCCCAAGTACCTCTCCACCTCTCTTGAATTCCCTCTAGGTACTGGAATGGGAAAGGGGAGATGTGAAAGGTGAACACTACATCCAAAAAAAAACCCTGCAATCCAAGGTAATCAGTTCTGTCCTACACTTCCAGAAACCTGGGCACCAATGCTCTGCACCAGGAACTATGTCACAGCGAACTGGCTGTGAACTAGGACACAGCACCTTCCTGCAGGAACCCCAAGGCATCCCAAAATCCTCACCTCCTTCCAGATGTAGTAATGGCTCAGGAAGCAGCCAATCTCTCCTCTGGTTAGGGGCCTGGAGGAATATGGGTCCTGGTATCCTGGCAGCATTTCAATGCTGAGAGCTTTGAGCTGACTCGTGTTCAGTGTTCTGGGAAACAGAGAGTATTTATCACCATTGCAGAAAAATAAGTCAATTCAAGCCAGACACAGGCACAGCATGGGGAATGCTACTGATGTTCAGGGAAAAGCCAGACCTTGAGAAGTTCCTACATTTGCTTTGCTCAAAAACACAGGGGAAAATTAAATTCTTGATTAACATCTCTAAATCAAACTGATAAATTGTATCCTTAACTCTGCTGAAGACTTCTCATAGGACCTTCGATTATCTTTAATTCTGCCAAAAACTTCCTGTGGGACCATCCACTTGCCAGGTGCTTGGCTTTGATTAATTTTCTGAGGCCTTGACAGGATCCCAAGTCTCTAAGACCATTAAATGGTACATGGGCTCCTGACTCCTTGAGGTCTTTTTGCAACTCACAGACTCAAAATTTCTGCCTTGATTTCTCCTTATAAAAAGGTCTGCATACCATAGAATCATAGAATCATTAAGACTGGAAAAGTGCTCTAATATCCTCAAATCCAAGCATTAACCCAGCAATCCTCCCAGGGATGGGGCCTCCACCACTGCCCTGGGCAGCCTGTGCCAATGCCTGACCACCCTTTGCATGAAGAAATTTTTCCCAGTCCAGAAAAGTTTCCCAGTCCAGCCTGACACAGCTTGAGGCTTTTTCCTCTCCTCCTCTTCCTTGTTTGCTGGGAGCAGAGCCCGACCCCTCCCCGGATGCACCCTCCTGTCAGGGAGTTGTGCAGAGCCCAGAAGGTCCCCCCTGCCCCTCTTCTCCAGGCTTAGCTCCCCCAGCTGCTCCTCAACAGACATGCTCCAGGCCTTAGAGCAAGCTTGGAAAAGGCTGCGTCAAGGTTAATGCTGTAGCACCACACCTCTGTAGCATTAGGATAGACAATATTCCCAGGAGTTAACTGCTCCATGCACAGAAATCTGTGATTTTAACCTGATTTTGACCCTAGCCTGAACCTCAGTGTCCTGGTTCTCTCACAGAGATTGACTAATTGCAAAGGAGGAAAGAAACAGAGCAGAATTGCCCCAAACAGATGATCAGGGAGATCCAACTGGTGTTCAGCTCCTCCACAGCCAACTCTGCTCTTCCCTGCTTGAAGTAGGTCAGGGCATCCAAGGAGATGCTGTGAAGCAATAAAGTACATCCCACTCTGGAAGCATCCTCAAGCCCAACCAAAACTCACTTTCCATCCACAGCCTCCACTACCTTCACTGCAATCTCCTGCTCATAGAGCGTCCGCAGCATCCGATCCCGCCGGTCCTTGCGACGCTTCAGGTTGATCATGAAAATCTGTGTAGAAGAGAAAGACATCAAGACATCAGACTCCCAGCTGGGAGGGAGGGAGAAGGGAAGTCTTGATCCACCCCGCTCCAGTAGCCCCACTGGAAAAGCAGGTCTTGTGAAAATACCACATGTATGTTTGCTCCAAGTTGCCTAGAATTTGTCAAAAAGCTGAAGTTGGTTTTGAGTTGAAAGTGTAGAGGCTTTTTCTCTAACAACTACTTTTTATGGATGTTCATGGAGGAAACTTGCTCTTTGAGGATGAAGAAAAGTGAGTTAGAACGAAGTCTATAATTTCCAAAGATACAGGATACTTAGGTTTTTATCAGAGTAACATGACCATCTGGAGCATCAGTCTTAGAGGAACACTGACCTACAACACTGCCACTGCCTGGGTTTAGGATTATCAGTGGAGCACCATCCAAGTACAAGGCCATAGTAAAGAAATTTTTGTGATTACTTCAGACACTGAAAATCCACTGTGATTCCTGCCATAGCAGAGAGCCAAGGCTAAGAACAGAGATGTCTGGGCAGGGCTCTATCCAAAGCCTCAAGAAGACTGGTGGAGGGCTGAGGACTGAAGCCCTCTTTGCAGGTAACACTCAGGGGCTCAGGGATTTCTTTCAGTCCTAAGCAGGCTGGTACAAGCACAGCCTTGTAGCCCATGGAGCAAATCCTCATCTCAGTAAGAAGCAGAACGAATTTCAGCTCAGTACAAATGAAAGAATAATAAACTGGGTAAATAGAGCACAGCCACAAAGGAAAACATGGAAAAAACTGGGACCAGCTGTGCCTTAAACACAGATGCTTAAAGACACACAGCTGGATCGAGTTCAGCTTCAGGAGCCCTACAAACAGATGGAGCAGAGCACACCAAGATGAAAAAGGCTCCCCTGATCCCCACAACTCCCTTGGTCTCAGAGCCACCCTAGCAGATGCACACACAGGGGCTGCTGGCTCTGGGAATAACACAGACACCAGGCAATCAAAGCCTGGCACATCCCTCTCCAGCCTTCTCCCCAGGCATGGTTGGCATCCCTGGGGGTACTCAAGGTGGGCCAGAACAGCTGTAAGCCTGGATCCCCTACCTGCTCTCAGCTCTCCAGTGTCTCTCTTAAGTGAGAGAAATCCTTCCCTCCTGCCACTGGAAAGTTGGAGAGCAAAGACCCAATTTCTGTCACAGATGGAAGGGAGGCCAAGCTGCTCTGCAGAGTCAGATGCAGAGCAAACAGCACAAGATCGGGGTAGTTAACCTGCTTTTCAGCCTCATTTTCCTTCTCTGCCTCTCCTCTTCCTCATTGCCTTCTCTTTCTGGCTGAATTAAAACAGAATCATGGCATGGTTTAAGTTGGAAGAGATGTTAAGGATCAGGTGATGAGTGAGAAGACAATAAACAGGAGAACAGGTTCCTTACTTCATCAAACCCCATCTTGTCAGGGTGCTTCGGAGGGACAGAGATGTACTGAGAGGGCTCCACGGGAGGGCGATCAACTGAAAGAGAGGAGAGACCCCAAACGTCACCCTCATTCACTGCAGTGGACGTAATGTGTCAGAAAGTGTCTCCTTCACAGGCTCCCCTGGAGCCGGGATGAGGAGCCACTGCAGGATGGGAACGGCAAGAAGCATCACATGGCAAAGCCAAAGCCAGCAGCCACGTGCCAGACAGACATCAGGAAGAAAACACGGACATGCAGCACCCTTTCCACATGAAAGATGCATTTGATCTGGGGAAGTTGAGGGATTTTGTGGATGGGGTTGACCTGACCATGAAGCAATTACATCCCTAAGCAGAAAAGTGGTGGAAAATTTTGGAACACTGTGTATCAAAACAATATTAGCGCAGACAGGTCAGGATGCAGACTTCCAAGAGAATGAGAGCTGAGATGCTGGCAGGAGAGCTCTATAGGCATTAACTTAGAGGGTCCATCATGGCAAGGGCATAGCAACTCACTCATGGCCTCAATCAGGGTGTGCACAAAATTCTCAGCTTCCTCCTGCAGCGATTGCTGAGGCTTCAGGGGCATGGGAAGGAACCCATAGTGGTCACGGTTGCAGATGAACATCTGTACTCCTGGGGATCACAGAAAAGCAGAAATTCTAATCAGGCCTGCTACCAGGGCATTTCACTGCTCTGTGGCTACATAGCCACAAACACACTTTTGCCAGGACCTCAGTCCCAAAAAGTTCTGCTTCATAAACAATCAATTCAAAATCATTCCAGTTCCACTTTCTGTTTTGCCTGGCTGGCAGCGAGTGGCCTCTCTCATAAAACTAATCCTTACTGTCTGCCCAGCTAACCCTTCAAGGGCCTGGGATGACAGGTCAAGGAAGAGTGGCTTCCCACTGAAATAGAATGGGTTTAGATTGGATATTGGGAAGAAATTGTTCCCTGTGAGGGTTGTGAGGTCCTGGCACAGGTTGCCCAGAGAAGCTGTGGCTGCCCCATCCCTGGAATTGTCCAAGGCCAGGTTGAAGCAGGCTTAGAGTATCCTGGGATAGTGGAAGGTGTCCCTGAAATGAGATGATCTTTAAGGTTCCTTCTAACCCAACCTATTCTATTCTTTATCACTGCTTCCTTTTGCCTTGGCTAGGAAGTAAAGGTGATACATAAAGGTGATACAGCACCTGTGCTGGCAAAGGACTTTGAGGAATACATATGACAATGACCTTCAAAATGTCAAGTCACTATCAAATACAGTCCTTTTCTCTCTCCAGAACTAATTTTTACCATGCCCTGAAGATTAAAGGAAAATCCCAGAGCAAGACACCAGTGAGGAGAACAGATGTGATAATGTTTAATGTCCTTCTACTCAAAAGCTTTTGCAACTGCTTGTTGAAGGTGGGAAACAGAGAGTAGGTGCAAAGCCTGTCCTTGGAACAGATGCATTTGCAGGGCACAGACTCACCCAGTGGAAACATCCCAGCATCAGGAGAACACTTTTCCTTTTGGGATGACAGGGATTTGCTAACCACTATAACTTTGTCTTTCACATCAGGCAACACACTCAAAAGCCACATCCAGAGAAGCCAAGGGAAGCATTTCTGTTGTTTTACACTGAGTTCTGGTAAGGTCCTTTATTAACTAACCCAAATCAAAGTTGCTAGAACCCAAGCAATTGGCCAAAAAATGCCTTTGTCTTTTTTTGTCTTTTTAAATATTTTTTTAATGAAACAAATTTAACCAGCCCCCTCCCTTGAGGAAATAAATGAAAAGCAGACACTACCTGGTGTGCTGATGCTTTCATCTATTAGTGCCCCTTATTCATGGTATTTTTAGCAGAGTGGAACTGTTGGCAGTAATGACTGTTGTTTCTCTCATTTTAAGTTCTACAAGTAAATTGCTTGCTATGCTACGTGCCAGAACACATTCAGCTGTCAGCTGCAATTTAGGTAAATGGCAGAATAAAAAACTACTACCTGCTGACATTAATGGATTTGGCACTGATCTAATCAACTAATCTTTTCTGGCTCACTGATCGCTGTTCTTATCTTCTGCTGCCTTGGACATATTTAATCTGCACAGAATCACACCAGTGTTCCTGTTCTGTTTGGGATAAAAGGTACTTGAAAAAATAGTAAAGCTCCTGTAAAGTGGGGAGGGGGACTCACTCTCCAGCTCTGTTTTTATAATAGTTAAATGATTACTACAAGGGATAGAAAAACTATAGGTATTTGTATTATTATTCTTAATGGGCTTTAAAGGCACTGTCCAGGATTTACAGTCATGTCCTAAATCACAGCTATGGTTAAGGAACCAAAATTACACCCGCATCCCTGTGACCAGACCTTCCTGCTGGCTGGCTCAGGGCTTCAGAGACCCAGGCTAAAAGGCAACTCAGGAGATCATGGAATCATGGAATGGTCTGGACTGGAAAGGACCTTAAAGCTCATCTCCTTCCGCCCCTGCCATGGGCAGGAACACCTTCCACTATCCCAGGTTGCTCTGAGTCCTGTCCAGTCTGACCTTGGACACTTCGAGGAATGGGGCAGACACAACTTCTCTGGGCAACCTGTACCGGAGCCTCTCCACCCTCAGAGGTAGCAATTCCTTCCCAATAGTCCATCTAACACTGCCCTCTTGCAGTGAGAAGCCATACCCACCCCATCCTGCCCATCCCTTGTCCCAAGTCCCTCTCCAGTTCTCTTGGAGGCCTCTTCAGGCACTGGAAGAGACTCTTAGGTCTCACCCGATTCTCCTTTTCTCCAGGCTGACCTGGCTGGCTAAAAGCTCTCCTGTGAGTGCAAGGGGCTCTGCAGAGTCCAGTGCTGGCAATAACACACCCACTCTAAGTTTTGTTCAGATTCAGGACTCCCACACAGGCCACATCCTCTCTCAGAGGTGAGACCATCTCTTTGGAGCATCACAGAATGGCTGCTTCCAGCAGCAGATTCCCAGTTGGAAATCAATGTTTTGATTTGAGGTGTTAAGTACAGCACTTAGCCTGGACAAAAGCCAATATAATTTCTGACTTCAGGGAAAGTAAATGAAATTGCTCCATAAAGAAGTTTACCTCGAAGCTCACACATTTTTCACATTTCTGAACTTGGATGTCATCACTTTATCCTGAGTGGCAAAACTCAGACTAGGATACAGGTCAATAGTCTGAGCATATCAACAGGCCAGACAGCTGGAGAAAAGCCTTTCATGTCATGGGTCAGTCCTGTCAGATTCTATGGTTTAAAAGTCTCTTGTCCTCACCCCTTTGCTCAAGGATCTTTTAGAAGTGGTAACTTTAGATATCTCACTCCCAGACCACCTTACAATCTCCCAGAACCCACCTGTGTTCACCTACTGTGACACAAACCAAGGGTGGAGTCACACATTTTGTCTCTGAAATATTGCCCCACCCCAAGAACAGCCTCCACATCCTTTGAAATTAGCAGCAATCCAAAACAGCCTTTCCAGTCACTTGCTGCTGGTTTTCCCTGACCAGATCCCAGAGAGGAAAGGGAACAGGGTCTGAATCCACATGGAACTCCTCCCAGGACTTTTGGGCTGTGAACCTGCAGTGGAGGTCTCTGTGTCTCTAGGAGTGAACCCTCCCCAGCAGAGGCCCTGGACACACCTGCTTGGCGACTGGAGAAGGCAAAGACCATGATATCATCAAAACTCCATGTGTAGTCCTGGTGTGGGGGGTAGAATGTCAGCTTGGCGGAGGCCACCTTCCTTAGGTCAATGAGGAACGTGGAATGGATCATGGGGACAGCAAAACAGCCCATCCTCTTCCATTCCCGAATCAGGGGATACTCCAAGGTCCTCTTATAATAACCCTGAAACCACAAAGAGGGGACTGTTGTTAACAAGAAATTCCTGTTTCAAAGCTGCTCCTTAGCAAAAGCTCACACCCTGAACTCTCCAGCAGAGGTTCACCAGAGCTCGACTCTCAGCTTTTTCTGTGTCTCCCGTTTGGAAACAGCTCAGTCAAGTATTTCGGAACAGTCTTCATCTCAAAAGTAAAGACTGACCTTCTCCCTACTTTTTAGGAGCTCTTGGATAGCCTTTCCACTGCAAAATTCCCCTGCAATGGAGCTTCAAACCTCAGACTATTTTTTCCTGGTTCTTCAAAACCCTTTTTGCACTTAAGACTCTCCAGACTGATGCTGGAAGCTGCTGAGCATCCATGACATCCTCCACATTCAACAGGCACAAAGTCCATTTAGTATCTCAGAGAGTAGGATCTGCAAATTCATTCTATTAATGACTTCAAAAAAAACCATTTATTGCCACTGCAGTGAAGGTAACATCTCGGTCTCCATCAGCTGTGTAAGAATCCCTGTTTCCTCCATCCTGGGGCAAGCAGGTTTGATACTCCTGTCTCTGCATAGAGAGGCACTTCAGTCAGATCCTGGGTATTTCCCTGTACCCTGGAGCTCTGCTTGCCTTCAAGCACTCTGGGTACAACACCCACAGTGTGTGGCTCATGTGGAAATAAATACCCTGAATTCCTCCAGGAAGAAAACCCTGGAGCATCAAATTGACATCTGGAGGGTTGAATCCAGAACAGATTCTGGGCTTTACAGAAACAATGAGTCACTAAAAGAAGTTAAAGCTCCATTTATGTTCTATTTCCATAAGCATTCAGGCACTGGCTGAGCAAAAGCTTGCAGAACTGCTCTGCCCTGGGTTATGTGGAACCACAAGGTGGTGCACATACCTGGTTATGGATCTGTCATCTCCCTCTGCCTTTCAGATACACTGTGACCATACTGTGAAGATGGGATATCTCAAACACAGCCATCCCAACTGCCACAGGAAGGAGCAGGTGGGAAGAAATGTGATTGGCATTCCCACCAAAGGAAGGGTTAACACACCCAGTCTTAAACAGACACCTAATAATGCCCACAAGTGAAGATACTGGACACTCATCTTTCCTCCTCCAGTGGCTCACTCCTGAATTTTGGGGCCGTCCCCTGCATATAAATCACATGTAAACAAAGAGGACTCTAACTCCCCTGTGTTGCTGCTGCACTGCTTCTCCCAGGGTTTGCTCCGTGACAGATAAATGTCAGCCTGTCTGGAGCTGGGCTTGGCTCACCATGGCTCCATTCTGGGGGGAGGCCACGTTTCAGGATGTGCTCCAGCTGTTATTTACTCCCCAGGTCTCCTGGGAGAGCAAGGCTGAGAACATGAAGCCGTGGTACCGCATGCAGAAATTAGAGAAAAGGAAAAATAGAGAACTTTCCTGTTTACTCCAGCAGGATTTTCTTTTTTTAAACCAAATTTTGCATGATGCCTTTGCTGGTTCTCCTCTCCCCTTTTCTCAGATAGTGCTGGTAATGGTGGAAACTTCCTACTGAAGAAATAGGGCTGGGGCTTGTGCACATGGGCAGAGATCCACTTCAGCTTGTGAAGCAGGGCTGATGTACCCCAGTGGAAAACCTGGCTGACTCAGGACTTAGCCTTAAAAACTTATAGCACAATCATTACCTTTGCTATGAAGTCTAGATCTCCATTTTGAAACAAAGTAAACAAATCTAAGTGAAACAAGTAAACACACCTCACCACACACCTTTCTTATCTCTATATTTATTTCCCAAAAATTTGGAAAGTTCAGGACCTTTTCCTGCTATTTTTTTATCCAATTATTTAGTCTAAACTGTGGAACTCCTTACCAGAAGATGGTGTGGATGTCAAAAAGCAAGTTCAGACAGGCATTTCTCTAGAATAAAAAAATTACTCAGAGCTTTAAAGACAAATATATTCCTCAAAAACCCAAAGGGGATTGCCTGAGGAAAGAAAAGTATTTTGGGGAAGTAGCACTCACTTTTTTGCCCTATCCTCATACTATTCCCTAGACATCTGCAGATGAATCTGTGCTCTGACCCAATGCAGTTGTTATGTGGATCAGAAGCAACATGAAAAGGTAACATGAAACACTAATTTTTAGGCTCAGCACCAGTACCTGTTACATGCATACTTCAGCACACACACTCCCTACGAGGCAAAGGATGTTGCCCCACTTCAAAAATCTTGTTCATAGATGAGAAAGATAACTTAGACACAGTGGAGATCTGTGGAAAGAAAAGCAAATTCCTCTTGGATTAGCATCACTGTACAAAAAAAAAAAAAAACTTGCCTGAAATTACGTACCAAGGGTTTTAAGGCCATTACAGACACATGGGACCACCTTAAAAAAACTTCTGACCTGTTTATCAGTATTTTTTATGTGTTAGTGGGATCATACCACATGTTAACACCACCTCAGAGCTACAGCAGCTTCTGTTCAGAAGAAGGCTACAGCAGCAGATGGGAAAGCCCACAGAACAGGAAGGATGCCTGCTGCTCCAGAGACAGGGGCAGGAGCCCCTTGAGGACACCACTCACACAGCCTCCCAGCACCCTTGACGAGGTCACCTGCCTGGGGAGTGATGCCACACCAGAAGTTGGAGTAGAGGGAGCGGGACTCGAGCATCGGTGCCACCAGTGTCTTGTTTTCTGATATCAGCAGGTTCAGGGTCTGGGGGTTGGTTAGTAAGTTATCTGCATCAATAAACTAGAGAAGGAAGAGGGGAAAAAAAATTGTTAATAAATGAAACAGCATGATTCCCGTGATGCTTTCTTGGGAATGAGGCAGCCAGAGGCACATGACTAGCCCTGGTGTGGCCACAGGCCCATTGCAATGCCTGTCCCCTGTGCTGCCATTGCTAGGGTACTTCTGGCCCCACACAATGAGAAAAGACCTTGAGGGACTGGAGCATGTCCAAGGAAGTGAAGGGAAGGGTCTAGAGCACAGGAGCGGATCTGAGGGAGCTGGTGGGACTCAGCCTGGAGAAAAGGAGGTTCAGGGGGGACCTTCTGGCTCTGCACAATTCCCTGACAGGAGGGGGCGGCCAGGGGAGGTTGGGCTCTGCACCATGGGAAGTTTAGATTGCATATTAGGAAAAAATGCCTTCTAAAAGAATGGCCAGGCATTGAATTAGGCTGCCCAGGGCAGAGGTGGAGTCACCATCCCCAGAAGTGATTGAAAAATGTGTGCACCTGTCACTTGAGAATGTGGCTTAAACATGATGAACATGGCAGGTCAACAACTGGACTCACAGACCTCAGGCCTTTTCCAACCTTAACAATTTTATGATTCCATGAGGTCAGCAAAAGAACACCCTAAAAGCAGTGAGCTGGTGAGCTTGACTCCATTGGGCACCAGGCTGTCACAGGGAAACCTGGGGGCGGCTGCCTGTGGGCACGGCAATGAGATGGGCAGAGAGCCTCCCTGACTCCACACAACCTCTTGCCAGTACAAGGACCAGGGAGCTGCTAGGGAAAATAACATCACTGAAAATTCAGGACGAGTTCATTCTGTGAAGAGCATCAAGAACAACTCCTCAGCTGCCTTCATACCTCACCTTGCTTGGAGGCTTTGGGAACACCCCTCTCACTGTGACCAAAGGCAACATCTTCCCACAGCTGCTCTGCACAACTATTCCCTTATATTTCACCAGGTGAGGGTTCAATCTGGGGGACCCTTTCAGGTACCTTCCACCTCCAGGATTGTGTTCAATCCTGATGCCTGTGGAGAAAGCTCCAAGCTTAGCCAAGGACTCACTTCCCTCAATGCAAAGTCTCTGGCTCACCAGAACAAGAAATGATCCATGACATCTCAATTTGTCTTTAGATGGAGAAAAAACTTTTTGACAGCCTTCAGTATCCAAGTGAGCACCTGGAAAACTTTTGCCTGAGGCCAGGCAATAAATCAAACTTTGTACTTGCCAGGATATAGTCTGACCACTTCTCCCGGGCAGTGCGCAGGGCAGCCTGTCGCAGCTTCATCACGTGAGTGAATCGGGAGCTTGGCCAATGTTTTGGTCCAATTTCTTCTGGGTAAGACCTAGAAAAGAAAAAAATAAAGTGACTGTAATCCATGTCTGGGCTTTATTGCACCAGAAAAAGAAGGAAGAAGGAAAGGAAGGAGGAAGGAGACAGACAGGAGGAAGGAGACAGGAGGAAGAAGACGAAGAAGTTCCATTGTTGCCTTCATTATGAAAGCAAAACAGCATAGAGTCACCTCAGGTAACCCAGGAGAGGTTTTGAGAGAGACTAATTCAAAGTTCTGTGCTGGCATGAGCACAGAAGGCATCAGAAAACAAGCAGTGCCCCAGTTTTCTGACAACCCAACAAAGCAGCACCATCCAATGCAGAAGCTGCTGTGGTAGCAGAAAGGGAACCTCTCCAAACTGACCTGCAGCTCACTGACCCTGCTTGACCTCAGGTGCAAATTCATCTTCCCTCTGCTAGGCTGCAAATCCAGCTCCCCTCGGCCTAGCAGAACCAGCAGAGATGGGATGTGAAGATGAAGGCAGCCTGCCTGGGCTCTGGGCATTATTAGGAACTGTTAACACATCCTGGGAGCAGCTCCTAAATCTCCCAAAACCCAGCATGGCAGCAGAGTCACATGCATGGCTCTGCCTTCAGGATCAGCTCCAAAAGCAATGGATTTTTAACAAAGATGGAAGGGAATTCAGGGGCAGATCCCAATGAGAAATAAAAATCCAGGACTTTGAAACAGCACCAGCGAAAGTCAGAGATGGAGCTAAGAATTACAAAAGCTTTTTGCAGAACTTAAGCTTGGCAGGATGAAGAAAAGTCAAATGAAAGGATTAAAATTGTCTATAAAACGAGCGCTCCTCATCACTGCAGTAAGGAACTTGAATATAAAAGCAAGCCTAAAGGAAGGGGAAACTGATGCAATTTTCCTCGATGGAAGAAACTGAAAACAGAACAAACACAGGAACAGCTGATCTTAAAAATGAAAAATTAAAGTAATAAAAACCCAACACGCCATGTTTCAAAGCAATGGTCCTCCAAGTCATGCAAAGGCATAATACATGGAATTAAATCTAGTTCTCTGGCTCAACACTTAGTGAATATTTGATGTCTCAGAGCTTTCATAGATACTATGGAATGGGCTATAATTTCTCTGCTTCCCTGCAAATAAAGAATGATAATTTTAATTCCCTGTAGCTCTTGATGTACTTTGTTCACCATGCAAAAAGAGCAGCTACAGATGCTTAATAAATTTCCTCCACAAAATTCTGCATGAAGTAAGAGACCTTTCTACAGAGACTTTATCTCACCTTTTTCCTTAAGAACACAATTTTAATGGGACAGATTCCAGAAAGCAAAAAATGCACATTTTAGCACTTGGACATTTAGTACACCTCTTGGTTTGGAAACAGAAAACCTTGGCAATTTGGGCTGTGCAGCCAAGGTACTCCCAGGTACTCACGGGGGTTCCTCCATGGGCCTCCACTCAACATCGTGGTACAGGTGCTGCACATTCTTCAGCCACTCCCTAAGGATTGCTGTGGTGTTGTCAATGTTGTGGTCAGTGGCTGCCCTGGCAAATCAAGAGCAAAGGAAGCATGTTAGCACTATGTTTGTGACTTTGCCTAAATCCCTGCTTTACCAGGGAATGCTCTGTCCAGTCCAGCCACCAAAAGAGACAAGACATGCAGATGAGGTTTAACCCCAGCTGGTAACTGAGTACCACCACTGTGGAAAGGGGAAAGGAACAAAGTCTGTGGGTTGACATAAGAACCATTAATGAACTGAAACAAATTACTAAAATGTGGCATTAGTGGAGGGAAGGGACACAGTGCTTGCTGAAGAATGATTTTTTTTCCCTCAGGGTTGAGCTTAACAGACTATAACAGGAGGCACAGATTCACACCCCTGACAACAATCCCATGGAAATGCTCCCACAGGGGCAACACACTGCTCTCTGGGATGCTCAAGCCTCCAGGTCACAGGATGAGTGAGCCAAGTCCCATCCCAGCTGCTCCTCCCAGCTGCCTTCCCTGGGACCAGGGCTTTGCACACCCAGCATAGGGCTGTGTCAGATGTTACCACACACTCCTGTCAATGAAAGGGCTGCTCATTTTTCCTAGCTGGAACGGGCAGGAAAGCACAGGCCCGTGGCAAGCTCCACTGGGAATTTATAATCCCTTCATATTCCTCTGAGAGTAGAAACAGTCCCACAAGGTTTGGTGCAGACAGCGAAGAGTGTGAAACATCACTGAGGGGAGGTTGCTGGAAGCTCCCCATAACTGCTATACATTTCTTGTTTCATCCTCCAGCTCCAGAGACCCAAAGGCACTTACCAGAATATCCTCCACCTTACTCAAAGCCAGTGCTCCCTGTAGTCAGGGGAGGACCTGTGGAAAGGAGCCACATCCCAGACCCTACAGCTATTCCAAAGCTATTTCAGGAAAATACCTCCACTCCAACTCACCCTATGACCCTATAGATGATAACCATGACATGAATCCTTTTCAGTTCAACAGGAACATACCATTCCCATGGGGTTTAGCCTGCTTTAAAGTAAAAAAGAACCGAGAACTTGGATTTTCAGTTTATTTATAATCAGAACACCACAATCACTTAAGCCAGGAAGCTTATTTGTTGAATATTTATTAATGTCTGCTGAAAAAAAATAATAAATAGTGAAAGTTCAGCAAATGTTAGAGGCTGATTCCTGTGTCATTAACTGTTCTTCTGTGACAGAGCAAGGCTGGGCTTAGTCATGGCTTCAGGGTTTGTAGCTCTGGTGCAATAGCACTGTGGAAAATCAGGCACATACTCTGTTTTTCCCTTTTTTTTCCCCTCTCTCTCTTTTTTATTTTTTTTTCCTGAAATGACAATCCCTGCACAAGAAAAACAAGCTAATTAAAATGTGAGCAGGATTTCTCACGGGGAGCAAGAGCTCCTCAAGCCCTGAGAGGCATATCAGGACACTCCATGTTATAAACACTTTCCTCTGCAGTGCTCTGTAGCATTTCAAGAAGCCAAGTACACAGCTAAGGCTTCAGTTTAGTTGTGACAACATCTCACACTAGATATACTATCACCTCTTCCCACTTTACTGTCCTGTAAAAGTGTTTTTACTCCATCCTCTTATCCTTACTGGTCAATGATCTGCACTTGACAGGACGAAGAGAGTGGATCACTGTAACCCAGCTCCACTCAGCTCACCAGGAGCATGGCTTGTCCACATGGCCTTTAGACTAAGGCAGTGCCTGGATTTTTGGATGTATTTTCTGAAAGCTAGTTGGTGAGCACAGTGCCATTTTCTGTGTGGGAATCTATCAGCAATATTGTTCACTGGCATCAGGTTCAAATCCCGTTTTTTGAGTGGATCAGCAACTCCTCTTTCAAGAGCTGGTTAAGAACATATAGGATTAATTAACGAAAAAAGGCCCCCTACAAGATTTACAACCTAAAGCCTGTGCAACACAACGAGGAATAAATGGAGGGAAAAAATTCTAATTCCTCCCACTCTTTTCAGAAAAAGTTTAATAAACAGACCAGAGCATACCTCCAGATGGACACCTCTATTCCAGTAACATGGCAGCTTTTTTCACTCAGATTTAAACCCATTTCCAATAAACAGAAGTTAATTTTCTGAAAAGTCTGAGTGAGAATGTTCATATAGGGGCTTATGTCGACAGAACTACAACCACTTCAATATTTACTCTGGCTTTAACCAGAAGTCATACCATGGACACAAGCCCTCATTGTTCATGCTCAGCAAAATACCCCCTCCCAAAAAAGCTCGTGGATTGTGCACAGTGGAAAATCAAAGCACGATGTTAAGCACCTCCTGTTTTAATTAAGTAATGTGAGTAGCAGCATATGCAGAAAACAACTCCATTCACAAACTGCTCCTATTTTTAGCTTGATAATGGCTCCTTAAATTATGTTTGCAAGGGGGGTTTAATTTAGGTTTTGATGGTTGTTTTCTTTTCCTCCCCAAAAAAGGAATTAAAAATAACAATCCCCCTTTTTCACTTCTTCACACTCTGGCCTGTTCTCCCAAGCTATTTAGTTCATTTACCTCAGGCATTGGGTCAGAGGAGAAAATTTTCACCTTCACCATCTGTATAGGAAAAATACTAGACAACATAATGCATCCTGTGTGCTGCTGGCTTGTCAGAATATGGGGTCATGCTGTGACACAAGTTGAGGCAAACTTCACACCCAGGGCTCTGCAGTAATTTTCCTACTGAATTTAACATTTACCACCTTCACCCTTCGGCAAACAGGGTAGGAGGGACAGCTTTGAACAGGGGTCAGTGCTTTACTTCCAAGCAGTGCAGATCTGAGTCAGGACTGGAGGCAGCCAGCTTTCAAAAACAAAAGCTGTAAGAGGCTCCTTTCCCTTTCTGTCAGTGTTTTGAAGACTGCTGGGCTTGAGGAGGGTATTTGGTTCAATCTTCATGACTGTGAGAGCCAAATCTGGACATCCAGATTCGAGTGGGCCCTGCTCATCACTCCACTGAGAACATGCAAAGGATAACAGTGGTCAGGAAACTGCTGATGCTGGAGTTGCACTGAAAATGGTTCACAGAAAGAGGACACACTTAGGTGTCCAGGGCTCCTGCTGCATTCTCCACACACTGCAGAACTAAGCAGTGAATGCAACCAAGTTCCAGGAAGCCCCATTTCAACTGTCTCCCTTGGTTCCTCTTTGCCTGCAGCCAGGGACTCAATTCACCCATAAGGCTTGATATGGTATGTGGTCCAATACTGAGTTGCACTGAAGCAAGAGTCATAGGTTTACCATGTGCCCTAAACCCACAGGGTCTCCTCCAAAGCAAAGCCCAAAGTCAAGGGAGAGCCTGTTAGTAGATCATTCCTAACAACTGTAACACAGAAACTGGTGACAAAAGCACCAGTACCTCTCCTTGGCCTTTTTCCTGAGAGCTGAGCAGCAATAAAACATTCAGAGAGAGCTTACAGCTCATACACAGTGATGGAGGAAGCACATTTCTGTGTGCTCTGTTAAAGAACTTTGTGCTAACAGAGGTGCTCAAATGTTCTAGGAAAAAGCTCAGCCCTCAGAGCAGGACTCAGCATCTTCCTGAGCACCTTCTGAGCTGAGCCAGCAGCAACAGGTGCTGAGCGGGGAACCCAGTGCTCCGGGGAGACTCTAGGGATTTCGGACCCCAGAGCACTGGAAAAATCTGCACCACTTCATCCAGCCCCAGCCACTATTAATAATTTACTCCAGCAATCTCATGTTTTCTACCACAACACTAATGACACAGGATGAGAGTTTTAACCTCCGAATTGTTTAGATCCTGCATAAAAGCCTTTGGCTTTCAGTCTCTTGAGGCAGCCCCAAGAGCTCCTGGTCCAAGTGGAGCTGACTGAGCTCCTGTCACCCAGGCTACCCTGCTCATGCTGGGTGTGAGATCAGCCCAGCCAAAAATAACTGAGAAAGCAGAGTCCAGCCACAGAGCCCTAATATGAGTCAAACATAAATTTGGATTTAGATTTCCCCAAACGAGTGGTAAATAAAGTAACAGACGAATAATTTCTCTTTGCTCTTTTTGTCTGAAAGCTGCCAGGCTTAGGAAACCAAGTCAAAATATAAACCTCCCTGAAGCAGCAGTTTCCACTGTGAGCCAGGGATGAACTACTTTGACTAGAAAACAGCTAGAAGAGACTGGAAGAGAAGGGATGGATCCTAAAGAGTAAGGAAAAAAACCCAAAACAACAAAAGCAAAACACTTCTGAAGCACAGTAAGAGGGCTTTAACTTCAGCTGTGAAAATGTCTGTTTTTACCACAGATCAAGTCCCTGGAAGTATCCAAGGTGAGGCTGGATGGGGCTTGGAGCAGCTTGGTCTAGTGGAAGGTGTCCCTGCCCTTGGCAGGGGGTGGAACAAGACAAGCTTTAAGGTCCCTTCCAACCCAAACAATCTGATTAGTCTATTGTAATGATGGAATGGAAATTACTGTCAACTACTATGTGTTCTCCTGCCCAGGATCTTCTCAAAAAAAGTGATAAATCAAGTAGGGCTCCCTGTATCCTTCCAAACACTCCCCCACCAACAGGCAGATATGGCTCTTGCTCATCCAGCAGAGATTCAAGTAACAGATGATTTTGAGGTCTACCAGCCCTACCTCACATCTGTGAATTTGAGACTCGGTATCTCTAATCTCCCAGGTACCAATAGGATGAGGGATAACACATCATGAGACAGCTCCCAACAATGTTGTCCAGAGACTCTGAATAGATCCAAACCATCTAAATCACTTATTTTAGCACAACTGTGCTCATGCACTTCATTAACAGGGCCTGAACATTCAGCCCAAGTCCAAAGAACTGTTTAAGCATTTAAATAAGTTGCCAAAATTCAAATATATGTATAAGACTTTTTGGCTTCACAGGGACTTGGCATTCGTTCTAGGGTTTCTTTAATTAAGGACAGACTTTTGGAAGTACCTTCTTCTGTTTTTTTATTTTAACTTGGTCCCTAAGCCACCTGGGCCCAGATGGGTGGCAAGAAGCTGCGTGGGAGTGTGGAACCAGCAACATGAGCAGCGCTGTTCCCCAGGCTGGGCAGCTGTACAAGAAAGGACCTCACAGCACAGGAATGCAGCACACAGGGCTCCCCTCTAACTCTTTCCCTGTGCTCTTCAGCAGCTGTGGATAATGGATTTTGCTGGCAACAGCACTGATTTTAAATCTTCAGTGGTCTTCCAAGTCCAAGTGAATGACTCACAGATGTACGCATGTGAATACTTCTGTACACACCACGATCTCTGCTCTTTCCATGTTACCTCGAGAAATCACTCATTTTCTTGTCCCTCACTCCCCATGACTGAATCATGGAATCCCAGAATGATTTGGGTTGGAAGGGACCTTAAAGCCCATCCCATTCCACCTCCTGCCATGGGCAGGGATACTTTCCATGATCCCAAGTTGCTCAAAGCCTTGTCCAGCCTTGGACACTGCCAGGGATGGGGCAGCCATAGTTTCTCTGGGAAACCTGTACCAAGGCCTTACCACCCACATTGTAAAAAACTTCTTTGTTATATCTAATCTAAATCAATCCTTATGGCTCTCTTATGCCAAAAGTAAAAAAATCCCTGTGTAACAGCTACCCTGGCATCCATGCAATGGGAATTCTCTCATAATGCAAAGAAGGTTCCTGCTGCTTTCCCAATCCCAAGTCCTCTCTCTCTCTCTGTCTTGTTCTAGTTCTCCTCATGCTCACCCTGCTGCTAAGCTTTAAAGGAACAAAAAACCAGCTGCATCTTGTGAGTATTTCCAAGCAGACTTGGCTTCAAGTGAACATGTCCCCTAAGAGAAGCCCAGGAAATCCCATACATGCAGTATCAGGGTGGTGGCTGGCCTCTGAAATCAATTGTTCAAAGGAAGAATTAATTGCAACAGCTGTGTAATTTCTGAAAGGATAGCTTAATCCCAGCAACTAACTCAGACACCAGCTGATGCAGCTGTTTGAGATTAATCCAAGTGTGTAAGCCACTGGAAAGGAACACTGGGATTTAGAACTATTCTTTCTCTGGTAACAAAAAAATGGATGGGTTTCATATTTAGGTGCTCAGCACTGATTTTTCCATGGTCACATTGAATATAGACCTGTTCCACATTGCCAAGGGTCCCCCAAAACAGAAACACCTGAAAAGCTCTGGTCTCTGCACCAAGCCTGCAGACAGAGCAGGGCAAAGTTTCCAGAGCCAGCCCCACCCCTGGTGAGAATACTCACACCATGGACCACCAGACACCCAGCAGAGAAGGAAGAATAGACCCAAATCCTTTAGTAGCTTGCCTTTTTAACTTACAAGCTTCCCCCTGCCGGAAAAAGTCAGAAGCTTGCCCTACAAGTAGCAGTAAGCACCCAGTGGTTGCCTCCCTGTCCCACACCACCCAACAGGAGCTTTCACTAGTTCTACACAGAATCACAGGACCACAGAACCATTGAACTGTTTGAGTTGGAAGGGACCTTGAACTCATCCCACCCCCTTCCATGAGCAAGGACACCTTGCACTAGCCCAGATTGCTCCAAGCCCCGTCCAGAGACAAACAGGATTAGCTGAACATAACCAAATTATGTGGGTAAGGCTGGTATATTCCATTCTTCCCAACTGTGTAAGAATGTATCCTTACAGGAAAGACATTTTTAAGAACTCTTGACTTAAAATATGACTTCATTACAAATCAGTTTTCATTCTAAACATCCTACAAGACTAAATGTAATTTCAATACACAGAAACACATTCTTGCTGGAATACTGTATAATCAAATTACTACAAACAAGTGATTTTTCATCTCTTGTCCAGCGCGGCTGAAAGAAACGATATAAGCAATTAGGGAACAAAAAAAGAATATATTAATCCACATCATTAATTAGGAGTTCAAGCAGCAATAAGAAACACACCAAGCTAATTCTGGAGCAAGGGACAACTTCTTTTACCAACTGAGAATATGCTCTGTGATCTGGAAGCTGGCAGGATGTTCTGTGTGACACTTGAGACCTTTACACAGTAACTGACCCGTTCATGTGAAAATTTTGCTGATAGGCAACAATAAAGCCATTCTTCACAAAACTCGTCAGACAGCTTTTTTTTGGGGCCATCACAAACCTAAAATAACAGAATAAGAGAACAAGAAGAGCTCAATGAGTGCCAGCAACAGTGCTGTTTAAGATGAACCCCAAATTTACCATTTGGGGAAGAGGTCCAAAAGGATTTGGAGTAGAGAAATTTAAGAATAGGCCATAAACTGCTCTTCCAACAAAGTGGCAAAGGATACCTGGCTATCCAAAAGGATTTTGCCGCTGGAGGGAGAAAAACAGCTATGTTTAGAAGGGTAGGAGATGCTCAGTGTTAAAAAGTTAATGAAGATCAACGCTACTCCATATTTTCACATCAGACTCCCTAGAACTTTCAGTCTTTATCCACAGCTTGATGCAAATGTCATTGAAACAGACCTCTTTCCCCTGTAGCACTCTTCAGAACACAGCTCACCAGCCTCCAGCTCACTTAGAAGGGCTGAAGGAAGCCCTTCACTGAGTAATTTACAATTTTTGTTAGAAGTCTTTCAACCACACACTTGTGCAGACCCTGCAACAGGACTGCCACCCCAACAGGTCTGTTTGAGGTCAGCTCCGAAGTCAGGGTGGATCTCCATCCACACTCTGTGCTTCTCCAGTGGACCAGGAATTCCTTTGTTGTTGCTGCAGGCTGAATAGGACTGTCAACAGGACAAGAGCAGCAAGACCTCCAGAGCTGTCTCCAGCACGCTGCTACCTGCCTACATACTCAGGTGCACAGAGATCCTTAAGAAAACCTCAACAGTAAAGCATTTGGTATATGCATGACAACTGCTGAAAAAATGTGGCACAAATGCTGGGAGATACCTTCCAGCTCAGCAGGGCTGGATGTGTGCATCCAGGGATATGCTCACTAAATAAGAGCTTGAAAAATGCCACCCTTGTAGGCTTTGTAGTCATTTTGCAGGGTCCACACTTGACCTGCAGAGCTGACCTGCATGCTTTTCTGTGCCCACTTCTGAGAAGGCTCCTTTGATCAACAAAGAATATGCTGAGTTTGAAGGGACCCTCAGGATCATCCAGTCTAACCCTGTCCCTACACAGACATCCCTATAATCCTACCCTATGCATCCCTGAGAATGTTGTCCAAATGCTCCTGGAGCTCTGGCAGTCTTAGGGCTGTGTCCACCCATTCCCTAGGGAGCCTGTCCAGTGCCCCAGCACCCTTTGGGGAAGAACTTTTCCCCGAGCTCCAGCCACTTCCTCAACTCCTGTTACTGGTCACAGAGAGTGAAGAGTCTGTACTTGCTCCTCTCCTTCCCCTTGTGAGCTGTATAGTCGGAGAAAGCTGAGGTCCACATGTGCCCCACCAGTACATGCCCGTTCCACCAGAATAACAATCTGCCCTTGCTCATAAAGGCCTGGAAAGGGGGATTAGAGGCGGGAAAAAAGTCTGGACTCAGACAAGGTCCCAAGCTCAGGACTGCCCTAGTGCAGCAGCTTCACCACAGAGTCACCCAGCAATGCATCCCAGGAGCATCCCAGCAACTCCCAGCAGGTTGCGACAGTTCCTTAGCACTCCTAATAAGCCCAGTGTGAAGCATTATATTCCTGATGCACCACCCTATGGAAAAGTCGTATTGCAGAGACAGCAACACACATTAGAGGATATTTGGCTGAAGGACTCTTGGCCCTGCATGTAAGCTGTCCCCCAAGAGAGTGAGGGGGCCAGCCCTGGGCTCCCCCATCTGCTGGCAGCACACACACAGGGGTGTCTGCCCACACCTTCCCTGCTCCAGTGCTGGAGCTGCTCATAGAAATGAGCTTGGCCAAGCCCACACTACTAACAATCCCCTGGCTAATTTGCACTCAGAAATATGACTCTGCACTTCTCCATGAAAGGGCTCACTGTCTGAGCACAGAGAG
Organism: Parus major; assembly: GCF_001522545.3. Taxonomy (NCBI): domain Eukaryota; kingdom Metazoa; phylum Chordata; class Aves; order Passeriformes; family Paridae; genus Parus; species Parus major. Next base: position 6,651,014 of record NC_031777.1, on the reverse strand, counting down.
GGCTGCAGCAGGAGCATGTACCAGATGAATGGATTGTTACAGACGCATGGAGAAATCCCAGTGCCGCCGTCAACACACAGAGGGTTGTTGTCAATCCAACAGCTCTTTCTGCCATGCTCTCACATAGGGAGATATGCCAAGTTTAAAGGTTTGGACCTTGAGAGAGAGCTCCAGACTTGCCCTGCACAGGCAAAAGCAATTAGAACAATTTAAGTTTTTTCCCACTGCTTATTCAGGGTAACTCTTTCCACCCCAAGGATCTGCAATGCTTCCACCAGGAATGGATGATACAGAACACAGACCAACCCAGTAAGAAGGGTAATTCCATTCCTGCACCTAGAGTTGATTACCCTCATGGTGTGTTGTACCAGGTATCTTAACTACCAATGTTGCCCAGAGCTGTGGCTGCCCCACCCCTGAAAGTGTCCAAGGCCAGGCTGGACAGGGCTTGGAGCAACCTGGCGTAGTGGAAGGCGTCCCTGCGCATGGCAGGGGTTGGGACCAGATGGGCTTAAAGGTCTGTTTCAACCCAAAGCCTTGTGATTACAGAAGCAAAGTCAGCAAGACTTTTTCCAAAGGAATTTCACTTCAGGGTAGCTTAAGAACAGTAGTTTTCAAACTGTGATCAGCAGACGTCTGAAAACTAGTTCTAGTTTGCTTGTGAAAGGTAATAAAAAAATCTGTTATACCCAAGTCAAAGTTTGCTATGCTGCACAGGAAAAGCATGTTGGGTTTACACTCAGCCACTGGAATACCATTCCCTTTTCAGTGCTGCTGGAAGATTCAGAGCCAAAATCCTCCCCAGGATCAAGAACACCTGCTAAAACCTCAGTGTGTGATCCGCAGCACTGTCTCAGCAGGCAGCACAATGAGCTGTGTGCACCCAGAAACTCACAGAGCTTTAGACATTACGAATAACTTCAGTTTATTCTTACAGAGCAAGATAACAAGGCCAAGGCTGGCACAGACATATCATAAACACTCCTCCTCAGCAGGCTGTGAATTACTGGCTGCTTGCAGGAAAACTGGGCAACTTTAAGGATGATAAAATCCCAGGTGTTTGTAACATGTAGTAAGCACAGACACAGAGGAATAGAGACAGAAGTAAACTTCTAGACTGCTTCTACAGCTCCTGTATAAGCAAGTCAGTTACCTTTGGGATGAAAAACGTTATCACAGAATCTGCTTTCAAATTACAGTCAAGAGGTACAGCAAGAAAAGTCAACCATGGGTCTGTAACAAATTCTTCACAAGGAGAAGAGCTGCCATGTTTTACATTTTGTATCTCACAAGGGACTCAGGCACTGCCCTAGATCACAGCAAGCCTGCAGGCAGGCTGACCTTCCTTCTGCTGCTGGAGCACCTCCTCTTCTAAGCCCTGGTGCTGTCCCAAGGAACAGCCAACCCCACTGCTGTGCAGGGGGTTTCTAACATGAACCCCTGGACTGGCAATTCAGCATCACAAGACAAGAATCATAGAAAGAACCTTTGGAGGTCATCATGCTCCCCTTTGTCTAGCAGGGCCACCAAGACCAGGTTACCCGAAATCACATCTGGACAGTTTTTGAATGTTTCCAAAGATGGAGATGCCTTCCTCTAGTGACCAGTGATAGGACATGAGAAAATAGAGTGAAGCTGCACCAGGGGAAGGTCAGGTTGGACTATTAGAAAGGTTCACTGAGAGGGGTGTCACTGGAACTAGCTCCCCGAGGGAAGCCATGTCACCAACCTTGCCTTGAGTTCTGGAAGGTTCTCAGTGAAGGTCTTTGTCACACAGTTTTAGATAACACTGTGAGGAGCAGGGAGTGGGACTTCGTGACCCTTATGGGTCTTTTCCAACTCAAGGTATTCTGTAATTCTATTCTGTAATTGTGTTTCTGCAGGGATCAGTCAAGTCTGCAGGTAAGGGAAAGGTTATCCTCACTTTTACAGCCATACCACTGTGTCCATTAAGTCTTTTCCAATCTTAATGATTCTATGATTCAAGGCTTTATCTAGAGCAGAGCATGAAGTGAAGCAAGGATTGATCTGTCCATGGCCAGCCTGCCCCCTCAACCATGCAGCCCAGCTGTCCTGGGCATCCCAGCTAGCCTCTGAGCCAAGAACAAAGAAACAAGAACACACTGGTAGAAATCAGGAGAAATGCTGGTCCAAGAACTCCAGGTGAATGCTGGGGAGAGCACAGCTCCACAGCTCAGACATGGATCCTAACCTATGGGCTCCAGGTGGCATCTCACACACAAGTCACATCACAGCCAACAAGAAATTTGCATTATGGATTCCACTAAACACTGTCACCTGCTGAGGCTTGTTCTTAAATCACTCAGGTGCATGGCTGATGGGAAGCCAGAGAATCCTAAATGGCTTGGGTTGGAAGGCACCTTAAAGCCCATCCAGTGCCACCTCCTATCATGGGAAGAGACACAAGGGCTTGGAGCGACAGGACACAGAGAATGGCTTCCCACTGCCAGCAGGCAGGGTTACATAGGATATTGGGAAGGAATTGTTTCCTGTGAGGGTGGAGAGACCCTGGCACAAGGCCCCAGACAGGCTGAGGCTGCCCCATCCCTGGAAGTGTCAAAAGCCAGGTTGGACACACCATGGAGAAACCTGGGATAGTGGAAAGTGTCCCCATCCATGGCAGGGAATGAGACTGGATGAGCTTTAAGATCACTTTCTGTGATCTTACATAACATTGCACTTACCACCCAGGTTTTAGGGACTTACTCATGCCCCCTTTGTGGACCTAATTAATTCAGACTCCGTTTGTAAGCACTTCAGTGCCTCCAGGAATCTCAGGCTCTTCACCACACTATCTTTACTGCACTGTTAAACTGAGTTTGATGTTTGAGGCCTGACCTTCCTTCTGTGTCCATCTTCTAAGCAATTTGCAGACCCTACTCTTCACCACCTGCACAAAGCATGGTCCCCCCCACCACCCAAGCATGCAGCAGTTGTGTGAGGCACCAGCCAGGGTGATGCCCAGGGTGCAGTTTGCTCCACTCACACTCCACAATGTAGCACAGCCAGAGGATAAAGCACCCGAGTTAGTCACAGACTCAGGAATGCCACATTTTTGCCTTTTCAAGGATCATCAGAGCTTCAGAAAGCACCCATGAAAAGTAACCCAGACAGAAACACAAAACTCATTTATTTAATCTCCCATATCCTGGGATCAAGGAATCAGCAACAAAAAAATCAGAACTAAAGTGTCAACACTAGAGATCCAACCAGCTCTTTCCTCTCAAGAATCAGTAACTTAATAACCGGACCAAAACATAATCCCTGCAAAACCTACAGGACACACCTACAACACAGAGTATTTAACAACATCAGACCAGACACTCCTGCTCCAGACATTCCCCTGCTCCATTGCAAATTCAAAGCACACAAACACAGCAGGTTTCATTACCCTCTTCCTGGCACAGGTTTCCCTTGGCATACAGGAATTTATGCCAAACTTTGCTTTCACCAACACAAAACTAACACACTCATCAGTAAGTTATTTTAGAGTTAGACTTTGCTGAAGCCAGTACAGAACTTGAGACTTCGTAATTTTGGCCTAATTTTCCTCAAGTAGCCAACTACCCTGGAAAACAAGAGGTTCTCTGAATTGCATGGAATGGTACACTGTTTGAAAATAAATGGATTACATCATATTTGCTGGCAAATGGCTGAAAATGTTTTATACATAATTAAGAGAGTAGAAAAACAACCACTGCAGCCAAGCAGGTAAAAATATACTCAACGCTTACAGATGAAGCAGAGAGTTTTCCTGGATGTAATTGTGTCCATCCCATTTCAGATGAAGAAACAGCTGAAAAGATGACAACCTCCTGTGTTGACAGGAATCTGAGTAAGAGGGGACAGAAAACAGCTAACACCACTCTGCTAGGATGAAATAATGAATTTATCAACTAAAATCTTCTGAAGTTTTTCCAGATAGATCTTATAGCGCTCTTGCTTTGAACAGCTAAGTGTACTCATCTGCAATGTACCTCTGGGAATGAGGCAATGTGAATCACAAAGGCCATGCCCAGAGGCCCTCAAAACCCACACCAAGGGTCTCAACCTTGCACTGAGACAGCACTATAGCTTCATTTTACAGAGAGAGAAACAAAACCAAAAAGATTAATGGATTTTCACAAGTCACAAAAAAAGGAGTGGGTGTCAGGCTGGGAATGATAAAATAACCTAACTCTCTTTCCAAAATATACACTGAAATAAACTACAGATATTCAGCTTTTGTAGAGCAGTTTACTTAGCACGTTCACAGAGTACTTGTCAGACTAGTTGTATATTTCTGTCCATGGCAATATCAAGAATAACTTTTCCTCTAAGTTGCTTTTTAAGAAACTCACAGACAAAATCCCTCCTCCCATACAGGTATTTTGTCTCCAACACTGGAAGAAAAATTACACTGAGTTTTTGGATATGGGGGCTCCTGATTTTTAGGGTTTAGAGTTTTAAAGCAGTGAAGCACTAGTACAGGAGAGAAGAAAAAATTAAAATCTAATTTCTGCTTTAAATTCCAAATACTTTGGGCTAGGTAAAATTTCTGGATCCAAATCGCTTCAATTTGTGAGAGGGATACAGAAATCCACACAGTGCGTGTCCTATGGACACACATGCGCTGGACACGTGGCTGCTGTGGGGTGAACACACAGAACATACTACAGACGTTAGGGTCAGAACACATTCTCTCTTGGACAAGACTGACTGGAATCAAACTGATGGAAAACTGGTGCTGTGCTGATGGCTAACTTATTGCTAAAGGGAAGACAAACAGTGAGGTCTTAACTCTAATCTTGTAAGCTATAGGCTCTGCAGCCCTCTGTAAGTAATGCTGTACATTTCCCACCCCCAGCTAAGGAAATGGGATCATGAAAACAGAGGGACACTTGGAGGATGGGATTGCTTCCTCTGCAGTACACAACATCACACTTCTCCCTTCTGCTGGTCTGTTCTCTTTGTGTGGATTTCAGGGAGCAATCACTGGACAGGAACAAATCTCAGGGAGAGCCAAGCACTGAAGGCTGCATCAGCAAGTGTGGTGTGGATAAGAATACAAATGCACAATTTATCTTTTTAAGGTTTAATCCTGACCACAAATGCACAGTTTGAGGATAGGTAGTATTTTCCCCCATCACTGCCTGAATGTAAATAGAGAGGAAATGGGCACTTAGGTCTTTCAGCAGCCAGTTCCTAGGAAATTGGGTTACTGGAAGCCCCGAAAAATGCACATATGCCTTTATTCTGCAGAGCATGGTTCCTAATCATGCTGCTTTCCAATGGGAAAGATTCCCATCTTAACTATCTCCATTTCAAAGGATGAAGTGTATGAGATAAAGTTAGTTCCAACCTGCCGCGGCGGCGGAAGGCTCGGAGCACCACGACTTCTCCAGAAGCAGCCTTGAGAAAGGCTGGCCCGAAGCGCGTGTGAGCGGCTTCGAGTACTCGAGTGATTCCAGCTCAGCTCAGTAATAGTAGAGTGATTTCAGCTCGGCTCGGCTCGGCTCAGCGGTGGCGCGGCAGGCAACACAGGAAGCAGGGACGAGATAGCTGGTCCAGCGTTCCACCAAAGCACAAGCCTTTATTCAGGCAGAGCTCCAGTGAAGGGTGCAGGTAACAGCGAATCTCCCAAACAGAGAAAAACCCGGGATATCTATGGGGAAGGAGAGGGGCGGGGGGAAGCCCGAGATACCTGTATCGGGGTGGGACAGCAGGGGAGAACACCAATGAAACACAACAGTTTAACATAACTAACTCAAAGACCCCTGGGAGCGACACATTGTGTCTCTCTTACAGAGAAGTATCTCCTCTCCAGGGGAGAGCCAGGATCTCGGGCCCAGCGGGCTCCTCCGTACCCACACCAACCCCAGCGCACAGGTACAGGTGCTGGATGTGACTGTTCCCTCAGGGGACAGGGACATGTCAGGGACATGCTCTAGTCCAGGAGCCCTTGCATGCATCATAACACTTACCCAGCAGCATGCCCAGCCTGGACATTTCAGCTCCCTGGGGCTCTGAGGGAATTTCAAAGACTGGAAAACTGAATTTTTGGAATACCTCAGCACAAGGCATTGCTGTGGTAGGAATGAAAGAGTAGAGAATGTTCAGCTTCAAGGAACCCACAGTCCCTCTGCTGATCATGCAGGAATCCAGTCCCAGGCTCTCTCTTTGCCAGGCGTAAACACCATCCTAACCCCAATGCCAGCACTTCACAGTGAATAGCAGATAATATGCCACAGCTTCTTATATACTACAAAATATGCACCCACATACAAAATAACATAGATTGTGTTTGAAGACTTTGGGGTTTACAGAGATGCGATATATCAGCAGATAAATTGAAATCTAATGGCTTACTTTATTTGCTGAATCTATTAAGTTTCTTAGGAGTTATGTTCAAAGGTGTTCAACAGATCATTTAATATGTTCTACTGGACAGTTCAGGCAAAGCATCAGCTAATGGCCCCATATGGAATTCAAAGATTTAGCATCACCTGCCTGACTCAAAAAAACCCCAACAAAACAAAAAACTCACCAAAAAAACCCCAAAAAACAACCCAAACCAAAAACCCACTGAAAAAGCCCCCACTAAACCTCAACCCAAACAAAATAAAAATACCTCAAAAAACCAAAACCCCAGCACCTTTTTAAAAAAAATTATTTTCATCTGAAACTATCTCAGATCCTTCTTCTGAAGCCCTTCAAATAATCCCTCAACAGCTCCATCTCAAATCCACACAATAGCAGCAACAGATGTTCAACATCAGCTTCCAAGGGAACACTTGATATATCACAGAAGTATCAGGCCACTAGAGGGATTTCTTAAATACATTAAATAAAGATAGTTCATAGAAAAACAGAGGCTGGTTCTGTCTCCTTTGAGAAATCATTCTGCTCTTAAACTTCTGCCAGTTTATCAGTGGCTGCAGTTGGGTGGAACTCTTTTAAAAAAGAGTTTCATTAACCTCTTCAGATCATGTAACCCAATACAAGATCTAATGAGCTGAAATGTAGGGTTTTGGGCTCCTTATTTTGGTTTCTTCCAAGTATATTCTTAACTTCTATGCCAGCACAGAACTGGAAGAAATATACCTTTGTTGGGTCAGCAGACCTGGAAAAAATACTTCCTCCTTAGTAGGAAAGGCTGGATGTTTGGTCCTGTTATGTATCCAAACTATTATATGTTTTTCTTAGCCTCTGGGTTATCCCAGAGGTGTCTTTGTAGTACCCAAGAAGCCACACATCTGCAGGAGCTAAAGGAACCTGGTCACCTTTGTCAGGTACCCACCTGATTACTGACCCGATTACTGCTGGGAGATGTAACACACCATCATTTCTCATTGGAGATCTCACTCTATTGGAGAGGTAAAAGACCTGAGACACATTTCTCCTCAGCAGATCTCTGTGGGATACTGACTTTATTCTTGCTGTCATCTGTGATTCTGATCCACAAGCTCCGCAAGCAACAAGAAGTTCTCCATCTTGCAATAGCGCAACAGAGCAAACCTGAAGGTGAGTGAAGCTCTCCACAGGTAGACTCAACCAACATCACTGCACAATGAATTGGTGAGTGTAGAAAAAACTCCTGCTTAAGCCCAGCCTAGCCCTGAACACATATTCCTGCCCCTCTTAAATCTGCACCACATATACACAGACAGGCTGATCCAAAAAGCCAGATAGGAAGTTTGTAGGCAAGGCTGCTGGAAAGCACCACTGACAGCAGCTCAATTTTTGCTCTGTGAAACAAAGCTTCCTTCAAGGCTCAGGTATTAGGCAAAAAATCCTGGCAGCAGCCTTCATTTGTATGAAGTCAGAGCAAAGTTCTGCCAGCAGGCCATGAGCTCACTAGTCTGAAATAACATCTCATTGACAAGAGTTTTTGTGAAAGCAATAATTTGTTTGTGTGAAAAATAAAGGGAGAAGGGGGAGTGAGTGTACATTAGGAGTGATAAAACATGTACACAAACACTTAACTCAGTAACTTAATTTCTAAAATTACGTATGATAATTTCCATTTAAATCCTGCTTCAAGTAAAAAAAATTGAATTAAAAAGAAATCATAAATCAAGAAACAGTATTCAGCACCAGTGACATTTTCACATTCTAGTCACACACACTGAACTTATTTCAGACTGGTGTTTTGAAAAACTAGTGCAACCATAGTCTCTGACAGCCAGAGCCAGAGGAAGAAAATATTTGAGGAGGCAAAAGACCCAAAGGCAATTATTATTCTCTGCCAACCAATTTAGAAGAGTCTGGGTAGGCTCCTCCAAAACCCTGGAGCCCATCTCAAAGACAAATAAATGGAAACCCCATCCAGGGCTCTGTACTGAAGGAGCACATGTTATCTGGAGCAAAAAGGGGCAGCATCCAGAGACTGATTTATGTGAGTGAGTCAAGTAATGCTAAGGGAGTAAGACTGGGAAAAAGGAGCACAGTACTGGGCTACTGTTCTGTTGTTCCAAGAACTGGTTGTGCTAAACCAGATACAAACAGCACAGAGCAGTTTGTCCAGCACATGAAGTGCTTGGTCCCTACCAGTAGCTGGCTCTTCTGAACCTCCAGGGCCTGAATAACCTGCTTGTATCTCAGTCTACAACAGCTTGGAACTCCCAACTCCAACCCTCACCTAAGATGCCCTGTGTAGCAAAAAGGAACAGAAAGGATTCACCTCTACCAACATCCCACCCCCATCTGAAAATGCTGAAGGAGTTGCAGCCAAGCCAAAATAGAAGCTATCAAGTTCCAGTCACTAAAAGTACAGAACTCTAGCTAAAGTACTTAGAGAAACCCTCTGCACATGCTAAGAGAGAAAAAATGCCATCCAGCCAAGTCAACACCAATCTGCTTCCCAACTCTTCCAGCATGCAGACTCCACCAGAAAATTCACATATCCAAATCTTACTCCTCACCACAATCCTCTAAGGAATCCCAGTTCAATCCAGGGACATCACAAGGTCCTATCAGACACTCCACTATCATCAGCCCTTTTCTTCATCAGTAGCATCTGCAGAAGAAACTGGAGTTCTGAAACTCTTCCTGCTCCCAAGACCTAACTTCATTTTAATCCCTTGGGCAGCAAGGGATCATCTCCATAACACAGGAGATTATCTGACCTTGCTCCCTACTGACACCACTACCCCTCCTGACTTTTTAAGCCTGTACAGCCCATCAGTAAAACAGATCCTTGAATATTTAGATTTCCAAACCTGAAAGCTATTCCAGTGATACTTCCCACTGGTAATTCTAGCCAATTGTTCCCAAGAATTCAGGAAAAATAAAATGCAGGCCAGTAGTTCCTGAAGACACTAAGAATCCTTTTAATCCTTCAGCTTACAGAAAAGAGAAATAGCTTGCCCTTTACTGTTTTTGCAAAATTAAAACAAATCTTTACCCTAATCATGCAGTTCTTATGATGATGTATCTTTCAATGTCTTTTTTAATTAGGATTTTTGTTAGTCTAGTGTAGTGACTTTTGCATATAACTGCTGTGCTTTTCACTGAATTGTAAATATTTTTGTCATTGTCTTTATGAGTTATGGTGTTAATTACAAGTTCTGGTTAAACTACAGAAATGTACATGTTGTCTTCATTTAAGAAGAATTTGTGGGAGTAAAAAAACACCCTCAATGGACCATAAGGGGGACTCCCAGCATTAGGGTGCAGTGACCAAGGACACACTCTGGAACAACCCAAGGAAAAGGCAAAACAGTTCCCTGGAGCAGTTTAGCCAAGGACAGAGCTCAGCACCTGCTCTGCACCCACAGCACACACCAAACCACATTTCAATCTCACTTACATACTTCGTTTTTTTGGTTCTCTTTGAGATGCGAACAGGATGTAACATTCCTGCTTCCTGATGTGAACTGAGGAGTGCTGATGATTGATACAGAGAGGATAGTCTTGCTGCAAAGCTTTACAGGTCATGTAAAGCTCTTTGCCTCCTAGACATAAATTGTAGAAACAGAAGACATTTCTCACAGCTTTTCCTATCCAAAATCACACTTCCTAGCTAACATCTTTTTACAACTTGCCTGAAGCAGGCTTTTGGTTACCTAATGTCCAGCTACAGGAACTTCCTTAAGTTCACTTGGCTGAAGTCTGGTAGGGAATAATTCACATATCTGAGCTAAAATACAGAGGAAAAAATCAACCAACCAACCAAAAAAAACAAAACAACAAAGGGTTTGCATTTGTCAGAGTTTTAACATTTACCTTCCTCGTCATAATTAGCAGGAATGCTGGAAAACCGCCTTTTCCTCCAATCCTGAAATGGTCTGGGTGAGAAGGACACTTTAAATGTCACCCAGTCCAACCTCCTGCAATGAAGAGATACATCTTCAACCAGACCTCCAGGCTGCTCATAGCCCCATCCAACCTGACCTTGAATTTTCTCAAGTACCTTGTAAGGACAAGAATGATTGAAAGAACTGAGGAAATAACTCAAACAACCTTAAATTCTCATTCTACCCTCAAAGGTACAACGCAACACCCATTTTAAGAACAGCTGCTGAGCCAGCAGCAAAACCAAGGTTCTGACCTGCTAACTGAAGAGGTAAACACCTGCTATCAGCTTCAGGATACAAACTAACCCTTCACAGGTAATACAACCTCACTGTTGCTACTGGGCAAAATTCAAACCAGGCCGCAACCATACATAACCGTCCCTCTGCAGAGACATCAAAGTAGCAAAACTAAGCAAACGATCCTTTTAGAGTCAAGGGAAGCCTGTACTCTGTGTGAGGAAAGGAGAAAAAAAACATTATTATAAATCATGTTTTTCTTCCTCACAGGAAAAATATCTTTAAAAAACCGAAACAAAACACCAAACCAACAAACAATTCCCTTTTGGAGCTGAAGCCTTACAAAACTGATGTGAAAAAGCTTAATTGTGCCCTACCATGGCACTGTAGTTTACATGGACTCCCACTATCTTCTGCTTCAGCATGATCCTCATGAGCCTCAAAATCCTGATCAAGACCTGCTGAATTTAGAACAAGTACATAATTCATATCAGTCCATCCAGACAGAATTAAATGTAAATAGCTGAAAATCTATTAATTCCATGTATTACAACCACTCAGGCACCATGGATGATACAAAGATCTCATCAACATCTATGTTTTAATAAATCTCTGGAAAAAGAGCAAGGGCAGACTTTGGTGAAGGCATATTTCCATCCCAAAACCACATTATCAGCTTTCATGCTGTTTTACCTGATTCTATACAGTTAGTTACATGTTAGTAAGGGGAAAAAACATACTGACAACTTAAATGGTCAGAATGAATGCAGCCTTCACTCCTGAGTAAGATTTCACTTCCCAAAATGTCTAACAGCAACCTTAAATAAGCAACCACTTCTCCCAAAGAAATATAAGAAATTCTGCTTTACAGACCATTAACATAATTTCAGTCCTCTGCAGTGAATTCAGTCTAGTACAAAATTTAGCCTTTTTTCAGAAGTGCCACATCATGTCAAAACAAGGAACAATGTATTATGTTGCAAACCTAAACCATAAAATTTTAATGACTGAACTCCATTCAAAAGTATATACCAGATCCATAGTCAGATGGAAAAAGTTTAAAATCAACATGTTGTTATTAGGCTTCCTGTCAACTTTTCCAGAAAGAAAATTTGAGTCATTTTACAGTAACAACAGTTCTCTGGTCTAAGGACAAAAGATAGAGATATATAGACTAATGCATGTGCCTGCACACACAACCAAAACTAATAATTTCATGCCTAAAAATTGGATTCAGGCACTGTATGAGGCAAATTGTACACAAAAAAAGGAAATTCTGGGTTTTTTTAACTGATATGCTTATTAGCAATGCCACATGCCAGTATGAAAGAGCTGGGCATTTTACAGAAGAGGGCGAAAAATCCATTTCATAGAGACCATCAAAATTTTTTTTTATTCCTATCTTTCTTTGCCTTGAAATTTTGGTGCATATGGGTCTAATTTAGCTGTAATCCACCCCTGGCCATAAGCACCATCAACGTGCATGATGCTTGACCAGAATAAAGGAAATGAGATGCACAGAAATAGACTGCAATAATATGAAGTCTGAGACATCATCCCACAGGAAGGAAATTCCAGGCTCTAACAGACAGCACCCCACATCACCTTGGTCCTCTCTTGACCCTGAAGCTCAGATGAGCCTTCTGGGATGAGAGATGGCAGCAGTGCTGGGTGATGTTCTGCACACCATGTGCATCACAGATCTGTTTTTAGAGAATTCTGACCCAGTGCATGAAGACGTTTAGTCCCAGTGGACTCAGATAAATAATTGCAGGTATGTGATAATTTATGTAAGAGACAAAAAAAGCCCTTCAATCTCTGGCTCAGGAGAAATCTGTTGGTCTCCTCAGGAAGGGCCCTGCCAAACCTCCCAGAGAATGACCCCTCTCTAGCTGCAATCAGACACCTGGGTCTCCTCCTCAGGAATCTGATGGACAGTGACCAGGCAGCTTTCTGAAGAGATTACATGCTCCATTTAAGAGAAAATGTGAAAGAAAAAGGAGAAAAAGTAGTTGGAACAACAACCTTTATCCCACAGGTCTGCCACCTTCAGCCCACGTGAATTCCCAAGACAGTCCTTGACAGCGACAGACTGCCCAGGGATTGTAGAGTCTCCATCCCTGGAGACATTAAAAACCTCAACTAAAACAGTACTAGGCAGCCTTCACCAGAGCTGGCTTTGAGCAGGGACCAGCCAGCCTTTGGAGGTGCATTCCAGCACCAATCATCTGAGGAGATCCATGCATTAGTTCACCTGGAAAAGCACTGGGGAAGGGGAGACGGCTTTCTCCCTGTAATATGAAGATGATAGCAAGAATTGGACAGGCTTCCCCTGGATCAGACCTAACTGATCCCTACTCCCAGATTTGCCAGAAATAAGGAGCTGAAATAGCTGGTGTGCCAAGTACAAGTGAAATTGACCATTTTTTTTAGGGGCCAATAAACAGGAGCACTTAACAGCCAATTTTGGTTGCAGCTGGTCCTTAGATCCACAGTCTCCCACCTTCCCCACAGCTGAAGGTGGTTCGAAAGACAGGCCAGTGCACAACCTGGGCAGCATGGACTGGATGAGGAATCCCAACCCTGCAGGAAAGACAAGTAAGGGATGAAGTGGGATCCTGCCCTGGACAGAAATTAACCAGGTGACTCCTTGAGGTCTTTTCATCCCTACTTTGTACGTATGAAAAAAGACAAAGATATCTTGAAAACTATATCTTCCTAATCTTTTAAAATATCCAAAGGCCTATCATAAACAACAGCCTCTGCTACTGAACTCTGTCCTGCTGTTTCTTTTGGACAACAGATCATTTTATTGGATTCCAGTCTCTAAACCCACAAGCTGCACTACAAGGCACCAGGCAGCCTATGACACAAGGGACAGATACACAGATAACAGGGTAGACCGCTGTCTCAAAAGGTGGGTGCCAAAAGACTGCAGCCACAATAAATGGTTGCATTTTCAGAGATACAGACCATGCAGGATTCAGATATAAAAAATAATTAAACACACACAGTGCTCACTATGCTTACTATACAGAACTCCTACACATTTCAAGACATCAGTTTTATGGTATTATCCCTGTACCTCTGGAGGGCTATTTATTCATTTTATGGTTATAAATTATATTTTCTTTTTGCTTATAAATGCCAAATTATATTTGTTTTTTTCTTTTATCCCAATAGTCACACTCCTGTCTAGTGGATCCTAATATAAAGTGTGGGACAACATGCTCTTTAATGTCATCACAAAAGCATCAGAATCTGGCAATTTGTGACAACAACAGGGAAAAATAAAGAAACTCCTGCTACCCTGCACATTGCCATCACACAGCTCACGCCTCTTTTATGGCTTCTCTGCAGAACTGCAGTTTTTAGCTGAAGAATGGTTTGTGTCTTGCCATGCAGATCTCAGCAAGGCACAGCAGTAATTTTTTACTTCCCTTCAAATGTTTCTACTGAATAATTTCATTATGTCATTTGCTTCAGTTTGCCAAGCCTGAGATGAGGGAGAGAAACACAAAGAACAAAAATAAAAATAAGTGATTATGGATATTGGGATGGAAAGAGTCCTTTAGCCTCCCCTGGTTTTCCATTTTTATGTAATTTTACTGCTCCTTGGTGCAAAAATTACCTTAGCAAGAAAGTATTCATAACTGACATTTCTTGATTCTTTTATTCTCAGTCTTGATAAATTCAAGAATCTAGTGTAGGTTACTCTACCCTTCTACCCCAATCTCCCCTGCTATAAATTGGAAGTATTTACTACTTTCTTTTGATGCAGTCATCTAAATGCAAGTTCTCTGGCAGAAAGATTCTCTACAACATCTTGCACAACAGGAATGTGACCTTAATTGTAATTCCAAAGCTGTGCAAATCTCATATCCCTTTTGACCCTTCTTAGTCTATGACTGTTATTAAAACTACATAATAAATAAATTTAAAGTACCTACAAATACAAACAGGAAACTAAATCCCACTAAAAGTTAAAGGATGAGCCAAGTGAAAAGTCAGCTAATTTCTAAAACCTATGTTTAATATTGCCACATGGAAGTCACAGCACAGGTGAGCACATCTGAAATGGATGCAAAGCACCAGTGGACAGAAGCAGGAGATGCAGAGCCAGCAGACTGGAATGTCAGCATTCCTAAGTGATTAATAGTGACCAGGAAGATTAAAGTGACATCATTGCTCAAATGGAGACAAGCACAAAAAACACAGGGTGTTTGAAAGCCAACACTTCCCTGTGAGTAGTAACAACCATTAAACTTTTAACTGATGCCTGCATCTCACTGGAGTTTGCTCTCTATGTGGCTTTTTTTACATTTGAAAAGTAAACCGTTAAAGAATAAGAAAATGCTCAGATATCATCAACTAGTTCCAGTCTAATAATATAAAATTATTAAATACAATTATACTGATCTCATCAGCTTATATTTTGAGCTTCAGCCAGTTCTTTTAAGTTGCAATTATTCCCTCACTGGAGCTGCTACAGTATATCCCTTCATCTCTCAGCTGGGATTTATTCCACCTTTCCAGCTGTCTCACTATTGTTGACATTATAATTTCTGGAATATAAGCACACTCTGATCCCAAAAGCAGGCACGGATTTTCAAGCACAAAAGGAGCTAATTACTGCTCCCAAGTACCAACTCATTTATGCAGGCATTCCATCCCCAGGTTACTAAGAGAGGAGAGAACAGATACCCCACTAGGATGAAGCAAAAGATGAAATTACAGGCAACTTTTTTTGCTATACCATCACTTAATATGAGACTAAGAAAAGTGTAAGGCAACATGATCAACTACTGAATACATACACTTTTAGACTGTCTACTGCAGCCAAGATGAACCTGCCTGACAAGCAAACACTCCATACCTGTAGCTGACCAATCTCAAATAAACAATCAGCATTGATAAAGCTCAAAATAAAACCCCACAACCTCAGCCCACTAAAAGAGAGGGTTGGGGCACGTTGACTAACTTCTGGGTCAATTTAGTCCAAGATAAAGATCTCGTTCCCTCCCTTCACAGTTCTCCAAGCCCAGCACAAACAATGCTGTACACTTTCCCAGCAAGTTTCCCAGATGGGCTGGGAGCACAGGGAGCCCCGGGAGAAGCTCAGCCACACAAGCAGCACATCAGAAGAACCCTCTATGGCTATGAAAAAGCGGGACTTGGGTCCAACAGACAGGTTTTTTCTTTAGACTCTCACCTGCTACAGGCCCCAGCCCATTACCCACTGGGTATTTGAGTACTTGGAGGGGATGGCTGTGACCCTTCCTCCTTCACAAGAAGGGACAGCTGTTCCCTTCAGCATTGCACCTCTATCTCTCACCACATAAGACCCACTTCAGGTTCTGTGGCTAAAGCAGGCAGACTGCCATTCCCACTGGGATGGCTGGGTCCAAAGGCTCCCAGACTGCCTATGGCCAAGTCTGCCCCTGGAGGCTCAGCAGGACCAGGACAGAAACCTGAGGTGACCCAAAGAAACTCTCACTGTGAAGTCATCAACACAATCCGAGGAATCCAGAATGACCTGGCCTGCTGTCCCAGGGAAGGACAGCTGGGGTTAACACAGGCCAGGGACCGGCCCAGGAGGCAGCTCAGATGCAACTTCCTGCGTCTTGGGAAGGGAAGTAAGAAGGGAAGGAAGGGTTTAACTGCAGGGCCATGGTTCCTCCGTGCCAGCTGGCCCCACACCAAATGGCCTGCTCAGCTCATTAGTAGCCAGCAAGTCCTTCCAAAGCTGCTCACAACCACTTTAAGAATTAAGTCATAATTAAGATCAAAGGTAGGAAGGGAACACAAGGCTGCCCAGCACACATCTTTTGCTCAGTATCAGGATAACAAAGCTTGAGATTAATTGATACAGACTACACAGATGAAATTCAGTGCCTGCTTCAAACTCATTATCTCTTAACCCATCTTTACTGTCACTCATAAAGCTTCCACCGTATAAATTGGTCAGAGGAATCCACTGCTCAATTTCAGCCCTCTAGCTATGCAGAGAGAGCATATGGGAGCCTGAGAGATTATATGTTTTTAGTTTTCATTCTCAAGATCAACAGTTAGGCATTTTAAAATGCTGACTTACTCAAGAAAATGCTTAAGTAGAATATAAGTGGCAATGGAAGAATGCAAGCCTGTGACAAACACCACTCACCTGCCCTCCTCCCCAAGCTATCCCAGTAACAGGGACACAGGTAAATCTTGGGATTCATCTGCAGAAAGGACTCTGTCTGAAATACAAGATGCTTCCAGAAACTGAATGGTTTCATTTGTTCTCAAGAGACTTTATAGATATCGTGAGCTCACTCTGAGTGGGTACTTTGTGTCCCAAACATTTCCAGCTCTGGAAAAGCTAGAGTCTTATTAAGGAACGTCTCCAAGGGATTACTACCACCCCACAGATACCTCTCATTCTCTGTGGCAACTCAGTGCATCCTCAGAACTTCTTTTTCAGTAGCTGTGACTATTTTAGTCATTCTCATTTAATAAATCTTGACATTTTCATCAGCAGATTTTCCAGCTTAGCCATGCCTTGTGTCTGTGTACAATCCTCTTAAATAGGGAGTGATTTCTTATAAGAACCTTTGCATATTTTAAATTATGTTAAACTAAGTGCCCACAAATACTTCCATGCAATATTGCAGAAACCTTAAGTCTACTGAGGATAATGCAAGTAATGCACAGTTGTACAACAGGAAAAGTTGTAGAGCCAACCAATCATCTGCAGGACTTAAAAGAAAACAAAACAAACCCAAAACTTTGCACTTGGTACAGTGACAAGCAATTCAGGATGCGCTCTGTTTTGGTGATCAGGACTGTATTTACAACTCCCACAAGTCTTTAAAAACACCAAGCTCAGCTGAATCACAGGCCATATGGGGTCTGATAATAGCTGTTTTTATCCACATCTGCTATGAGGAAATCTCAACTGGCAAAATTCCTACTGATACAAATGAATGAGGAGTCACAGATCTACACAGAGAGGAATGTGAAATTACCTACTGCTACACACTAGCTTATGATTCCACACTTGTGTGGCACCCTGAATTTGGCCTGAGAGCACAACTTGCATTGTACACCAGCAACACGAAAAGAAGGGGAAAAAAAAAAATCAACCAAAAAAAAGATGATCCATGCACTGATGTTCTGCAGAGCCCTGTACCTGGAGACAAATTACAGCCATGTTACTGAAGCACACACAGAAAGATCTGTTCAATGACACTTCAGTGATGTGACTGGGAGGAAGGTCCCCTCATCCCTTCAAAGGAAAACAAAACTTATATTAACTTTTTAAGTTAAAAGGAGTCTCACCACGGCCTTTAGCGAACTTTCTATCAAACTCTACAGAGAAAAAAGAAAATCTTCTTGGAGTTCTTCCAAGGAATCCTGTTCCTTCCAACACTTATGTCAGGTTGAAAGACTTTTTTTTTTCTTTGGCCCCCTGCAAAGCCAGATTGACCAGTTCCCAAACTGCTTTAATTCTCCATCCCGACCCCTGTTTGACCCCCGCAGCTGCCCCCATGCTGAGATTTCTGAATACATCTTTTAATCCATCTTCCAGCCTGGCAACAATGCGCCTTTCAATGCCCACCAGAACCTACCCAGCCCGCCCACTCCCCAGCCCTGGAACATCCCGACCAGCTCCCACAAAGCCCGGGATTTACCAGCTGGGAGCCGGCCCCAGGCTCCCAGCCGGAGTTCTCCGTGCCTGTGGATTTGGACACATGCTCCGGCGGTGAATGTTCCCAGGCTCCAGGCCAGCTTTGCTGGGATAACTCATCACCCTGCCATCCCAGCAGACCCCGGAACGGACGACGAGCTTTCCCCGGCCACCACAGCACAGCCCCGGCTCCTCGGGAGGGCGCAGCCCCTGCCCATCGCGCTACGTGGGCGGAGTGCCCCAGTCCCGGCTGCCGGCAGAGCCCCCTCTCCCCGCACCGCCCCCGGCCCCTACCAGAGCGCGATGCGGTTCTTGGGGTAGCTGAGCCTCTCGATGCAGCCCAGGACGTACGGCAGCGTGTGTGCGGCGTTGCGGGCGAGGATAGCGAGCAGTACGGTGGGCTGCAGCAGCCTCGACTCGGGCAGCGCGGGCGGCTCGGGCCCCGGCGGCTCGGGCGGCTCAGGAGCGGCTCCGCAGCCGCGCAGCAGCAGCAGCGGCGGCGGCAGCGGCAGCGGCAGCAGCAGCAGCAGCAGCAGCAGCGACGCGCTCGCAGCCATGATGGGCGAGGGTCAGCCGCGAAGCCGCCGGCAGTCCAGGCTCCAGCCCGTGGAACGCGGGGGGAGGAGGGGCAGGGAGGGAGGAGGAGGGAGGAGACGAAGGAGGAGCTGAGCCGCGCCACTGCCCTCCCTCCGAGCGCCGCTCAATGCCCCTGGGACCGCCCCGACCCCGCACTGCCGGAGGTGCGGAATTCGGTGCGATTCCCGCTGTCCCCGGGAGGCTGCGGTTAGCGTAGCTGCTCGGCACCCAGGGTGAAAGCTGCAAACCCCACATTTCTCCCCTCGAGTTTTGGGCTTTAGAGAGGCTTTCGGAATATTGATGCTAACTCTGAGACGTTCGTTTGCTCAATGCTTACGCGAAGATCGGAATTAAAGTAACTTTGAGGTTTTGTATCAGAAAGTTTTTTACAAACATCCGCGGAATATCTGTACGAAGCAGCTGTACACCCCACACGCATCCCACGTTGCAGGAAGGATACACTGCTCCAGCTGGAACGCAGCTGAAAGATTAATACTGTTAGAGTCATAGAAAGGCTTGGGTTGGAAGGGCCCTTAAGGATAATCTCATTCCAACCCCCTGCCATGGGCAGGGATACCTTCCACTATCTCAGGTTGCTCCAAGCCCCATCTAGGTGTGAGAAACAACGCTCACTTTTTAAAGGTTTATTAAACCGTAACAATACAAAAGACTGAATAGAGAAAAAGCAACGCTAGAAATCTCCATGACCAACAGCCACGTGCTCATTTACAAAATGGATGCTCTGCCTTTTATACCCCTAGCCCCTCAGGGAGTCTTGTCAACTCCTTCTTTGCCGTCCATTGGTGGAGATTATTTTCTTACATCTTGATTGGAGGTCAGGTGACATTATGCCGCACCTCCTAATAACAAGCCGGCCCTCCCCAAATGTCCTGAATACCAAGGCCATGCTGTGAAAACAGTACAAGGGGGAGGGGGAAGAGGGCTATGGAACAACATATTACAGTAACAAAACTATACATCTACAATACTTCTCTTAACATAAACATAATATTCATCCCTTAATTGTGAGAGCCGACTATCGCATTATTCATCTATAACACACTCTGGCCTTGGACACTCTCAGGGATGGGGCAGCCATAGCCTCTCCGGACAACCTGTTCTAGGGCCTCACCACCTACACAGGGAAGAAATTTTTCCTAATATCTAATATAAATATACTCTCTGTCAGTTTAAGGGTGTTCCCCTTGTCCTATCACTATCTTCCCATTTAAAAAGTCACTCTGCCTCTTTACTATAAGCCCCTGTTATGTACTAGAAGGGGCTCAAATGTCTTCTTGGAGTGTTCTCTCCTGGCAGAACAACCCCAGCTTTCTCAGCACTTCTTCTTTGAAGACAGGAAATACAGGGGAGGTTTTCCCTGTACTTCATTGACTTACCCACCACAGAAATGTTCCTGTGAGTACACCAATGGCAATTTAACATAAAAATACATAAAACATATTCCAGCAATTAAAATTATTGATTGAATAATTATTATCTTAAAGGGGGCACAGTAATTATAGTTATCTTAGAAGTTAATAGGATTTGGGCATGCTAGACCCTTTTCAAGATGAAATCTCTAAATAACTCTAAGGGCCCCATCACAGCATATTTGGGTTTTACTGTGGGTGGGAAGTTTCTCCAATGTGGACAGACACCCTTTGAGTAGGTGCTACCATTGGCTGTGTGCTTGCAACACTTAAAAAGGAAGAAACCTGTATCAAGCAAACAATTGTTTAATTATCCATAATCTCATTGTAAATTGCTTGCATCCAGGTAGAATAAATATAAATATAAATATAAATATAAATATAAATATAAATATAAATATAAATATAAATATAAATATAAATATAAATATAAATATAAATATAAATATNATATAAATATAAATATAAATATAAATATAAATATAAATATAAATATAAATATAAATATAAATATAAATATAAATATAAATATAAATATAAATATACACACACATATATAGAGTTAATGTTTGCTCTTCTTTGCTTATATATTTGCTTATATATTTATCGTGCACACGAATTTACATTGTCTCAGTTTCCTGATCAGATGATGATGTCTTGAGAAGGATGACCTAGAACAGAGACTAGACAGAGTTAAGAATAAAGTAGGTATTTATTGAAAGGTCTTAAAGGATACACCTTGGGCAGTACAAGACCCTGGCCAGGGCTACACCCAATATGAACCTAAAAATGATCACAAAATGAATGACTGGTCACAAGGTTTCACATTTTTATAAGTTTTGGTCCATCTGTGTATCAGCGTTAATTGTCCAATCACTGCTTCAGGTTATGAAGTCCTGTCCTTCTTGTTTTCTCTCTTCAGTCCACCGTTGTTTACGCTTTTGGGCCTGAAAATTTTAAAGATTGTCCTTGGTATCAAGCTAGAAAAGGTATTGTTTTGTCTGCCTACTCTGTGGAGAGAGCTCACTAACACTTAATATGAAGCTCAAAACTACACACCTAGGCAGCACAGAATATGAAAAATATGAAAGCTAAAACTTAAGGCATCAATGACTTCCCAAAAAGGATCATCCTAAGAAACTTCAATAAAGACTCTCCAGGGGTCATAGAATCATCTGCACTAAAATTTGAGAAACTCTCTCGATTTGTATGCATCTTCCTGAACAATTAGTCCAAACATGTTCCTCTGTTTGCCCTTCACAATGCCTTTATAATTGTCCTTCTAGAATGATACATTAATGAGGCTTTTCTTTCATGGTTAGTTTGCCACATGTTGCTTTTATGCTTGGATTCATTAACCAAATAGAAGGAGCAGCTTTGCAGCCTGTGTGAGGTGATTAGAGTTTCACAGGAGCCAGCACAATCTATATGCACAGAATTCCATTGCTGCCCATGGGACTGCTCACATTTGGAGGGTGGGGACTAATGCCACCAAAATATACTTGATGTGGTGGTCTGGAAACTGGCAATTTCCATCTGTTGGACACTCAAGCTGGGTCACAGTCCCGATTTTAGGATATCTTAGCAGAAATAAGCTCTCCTTTGTCTGCCTTTGCCAGAACTCTGAGTGTGCTTTTACCCTGTCCAGTCCTTGATGTTCTCAGTGAAATCTATACTACCTCCAGCTCTTTTCAGACTCCTCTCTTCTTTTTATTCTGTGAGCATCATCAGAGCCATAATGATTTGCTGGAGACAGACGAAAAGACTCCAGCAGCATCCCAAAGCCAGTAATTCGCTCTCCAAAGGGATGTTCCCTCACTCACACAACTCCTTGTGCTGGCTGTGTGCTGTGGAACTCAAAAGAGGGAGAGCAGCAGAAGCCTGAAACATGAGATGTTCTTCCTTGCAGAAAAGGAAGGAGTCAGCTTCATCTCTCACTCCCAGTCAAACACAGCGTGGGACAAAGTTTGGAGAGCTCAAGTAAACAGTTACCCAACAATTAGTATCATTCCAACACCTGCAAATGTGCATGACTTTATGTCCACATACAAAGAAATCTGTACTCATTCTGACTTCATTATTGGTGGCCAAGATTATATCCTGTGGGGTTTGTTAAAACCCAGACTCCATCCTGCTGTGACAAGACAATGAGCCACTCTGTGGTGAAATACTTTAGCTTTGAGGAAGAAACGGCTTTTTGCAAATATAAGTCCCACAGAAATCAATTTAAGCCATTTGTTTTGAGAGGAATGACGGATTTCTCTTTACAAACAAGCTGTGGGTCTGCTGATAGATGAAACTAGCACTGAGAGGTAAAAGAAACAATAGGAAGGATTCCACTCATTGATGAATGGAAAAAAGATACTTGCCTTTACAAACAAACTGTAGGTATGCTGATAAATGAAACCGGATATTGAAAGATGAAAGAGATAATGGGGAAACACCGTGATTCTATAAGAATTAAAAATTAAGAGGGAGGGTTATGCATTAGAGGAGAATCTTAGGTATCAGGCATTCTGGGAAGTCTCTGCCTCGCAAGTTCCTCAGCCAGTGGGGAAAGAGAGAGGGACACACAGCCGGGAAATTAGGATAAAAAGGAGGCTGCATCCTCCAAAATTTGAGAGACCCCTGGGATATGCCCCATGGCCTCTCCTTTTATTCAAATAAAGTAAAAGGGCTTCTCTGTCTCCTTTTTGGACATAAACCTCTGGTGTTTGTGGATTAATTTTTCCAGCAGTTTCAGCCTCCTTTACACCAAACAAAGAGATTCCAGTTATGACAACTGTCTCTGACAGCGGCATAATCCCTTGGTTTGGCAGGTGACAAATTCTCTCTGAGGCAGATTTATTTTAAATTAGATTGTTTCCCACACTGAGGAAAAGAGAGGCTTCATCCTGCTCATGTAAATTGACTCATCTATAGGTTGATGTGGATCCATCTCCTTTCACTTGCTTTTTCACCTCTAAGAACTCAAATCCATCCAATTATTTTCTCAGCAGCTGAGTGAACCACTGTTGCCAACTCTTCCATGAAAATCTTGGAGACTGGATTTTTTTATCCCATCTATCTATCTATTCTGTGTCCAGGGAATTTGGAGTGCTGGCTAACACAATTCTTTTTTAAGCAGCCAGAATGGCTGCTCATTTTACCACAGAACTCCTTGAATTAGATGAATTGATTAGATGATGACTTCCTGCAGCTACAAACCACATACAAATTTATGTGTTACATACATATAGACCAATTTTCATTGATGCTTTATTATAGAATAGTCAGTATTTGCAATTTATTGGAAGAGTCACTGAGACAGATGGAGCTGATAAGCCAGACCTGGGACACTTGGCATTAGCAAAGCATGTTCCCATTGAAAGTCAGAGATATTTCTAGTAAAGCAGTCGTTTTAATGGCAATACTTTGAAGGCATGTCCCTTACACAGTCCCCATATGCAGTCTATAAAAGCTCTGGACACTGCAGATTGATAATGCATTCCTTGCTTTGGAGCATTTAGAAGAAGACACTGTGAAAGGAATACATGTGTAGGTATATACATATATATGTGTGTGTGTTTGTGTGTGTGTATCTCTGTATCTCTGTGTGTCTTTGCGTCTGTGTGTGTCTGTGTGTCTCTGTGTATCTCTGTGTCTCTGCATGTCTGTGTCTCTGTGCATGTCTCTGTCTCTTTGTGTCTGTGTCTGTGTGTCTTTGTGTCTGTTGTTGTGTGTCTGTGTGTCTCTGTCTCTGTCTCTCTGTGTGTCTTTGTGTTTGTGTGTGTGTCTGTGTCTCTGTCTCTGCGTGTGTCTGCGTGTCTCTGTGTGTCTGTCTCTGTGTGTCTCTGTGTGTGTGTGTGTGTGTGTGTGTCTGTGTCTGTGTCTGTGTGTGTGTCTGTGTCTCTGTCTCTGCGTGTGTCCGCGTGTCTCTGTGTGTCTCTGTCTCTGTGTGTCTCTCTGTGTGTCTGTGTCTCTGTCTCTGTCTCTGCGTGTGTCTGTATGTCTGTGTGTGCGTGCGTGTGTCTCATTTAAAAGGTTTAAAGAGGCGCCTTTGGCGGTGGTGGGGGGACAGGGAGGTAGGAACGCAGCGCAGGCGGAACGGTCGGGGCCGTGCGGCAGTTTCCGGGGGAGCGGTAGGGTGTGCGGCGCCGCCCGGAGTGAAGCCGCGTTGCACACAGGCGGGAGAGGATGGAGCCGGTGGCTGGCCCGGGCAGGAGTGGCATTTGCCCGGCGACGGGGGGCGAGGGGGACACCGATTCGGGTCAGGACTGCTCCGCGGCCGGGAGAGCTCTGGGGGCACAGGGCAGCTGGTCGGGGGCGGCTGGCTGCAACTGGATCACGATTCACCCCACGGTAGGCCGGGACGGGGGTCCCTTGCTCTCTCGGGGTCTCGCTTTCCCACCCCGACCCCTCAGGATTCCGCCCTAGCAGCTCTCGACGTGCACGTGGGGGGTCCCCCCAGGAGGGTTCTGCGGGAAGATGCCAATATAATCTATTATATTGGGTATATCGAGGGGGACTTCGGCCTGTAGGGTAGTTGGGGGATGCCACTGCCAGCAGGGGTGGAGGTTATAAATCGTGTAATCGCAGCTGGGAATCGTAAATGCCTTAAACTTCGACTTCATCTTAATTTTACCACACTGAAAATATGGAGGTGTTTTATTTGGCCATCGTCTTATGTTGATGTGTTGTAGCAAAAATACGTAAAATTATTTACCCCCAAAATAGGTAAAATTCCACAAAGCTAATGCTGTTCCAGAAATAGTTGTGATTCCTCTTGTATTTGTTTATTTTGCGTGCTTTTCCTACGTGCTAAAATACGGGGAATGCAGAAAAAACGAGCTTTTGAGATATTGTTAGGAAACAAGTCTGCTTTTTGATTGCCTTAAAACTGGTTTGAAACTCCAGTGGCTTTGCTGGCTATAGAGATGTTGTGTGCATTCTTAGTTTAACTTGTGCCTTCCTTTGTCAATGTTCCTCTTTGTGTCTCAGTTCACAGAAATGATGTCACTTGATGTATCTGATAGCACTCAAGTCTACGCTGCGTTTTTGGTGTACCTGGACCTCTTAGAAGGTAAATCAGGGCAGTGACTGTATCCCAACAAATGTCTTTGCCCTTAGGAGCTGTTAAATTAAATTAATTGTTTGCACTGGGACAGGACCTTTCCTTACAAAGTTCTTGGTGCCCATTTTGAGACTTTTTGTGCTGAAAGTTTCTATTCTCTGCCTTCCTGGAGCCTGTGCAAAGATGAGGGCCCATGTCATCCAGAAGTTCCAGGGCAAAGGCATTCAGCATGGAAAACAAAGTGAAAGAGGATTAGGGGAAACAAAAGGAGTGTAGGAAGGTGAAGTGACAAGTTCAGTGGTTGAGCTTGTAATAGTTCTCACTTGTACATTAATGTGAAGTTACTCAATCATAGTGTTTCACAAAAGTCACCATTTAGCAAATGGCTACTATGTGCTGGCCTGTTTTCTGGAAAGGCCAATGATTCCTGTAGCAAAGAAGATCATTTGTAAGTGTGATAGCAGTAATTTGTAACCATTGTAGTAATATTATGTAACAATATAGTAATTTATAATAAATTGTAGGTGTTGCGCTTAGGGCCATGGCTTGGTAGAGGAGCTGGCAGTGTCAAATCAGTGGTGGGACTCCATGATCTTGGAGGGCTTTTCTCACCCAAATGTGAGATCCAGTGTAGTCTTCCGGTGTCTGCGAAGAATGGAGCAGAGTTATGTGATACATAAACTTCTGTCTGGCTTCTTCCAAGTTGGCTTTATTGAAAAGGGACTGTGAGTAGGCAGCCAGCCAGCCTAAGAAAAATTTTTCAGTTTTGCTTGGAGCCTGGTGCTTCTCAAGGTCAGGGAAGGGAGGGATTTTACAGTCCAGAAATTGCTGCATCTGTTGCTGTTACGCCTCTGAAGAAAATATCTTAATAGTCTTTAAAAGAAGGTTTCTGTAGTTCTGCAGCAAAAGCTTCATCCTTATCCCTTCAAGCAGGAGATTAGAACTGTGTGTGATTGCTAACCATGCTTTTAGCACCCTGCTGCTTCACAGTTCAGGGTGCCGATGAAGTCCAAATTTGAGTTACAGTGCTTCAGATGACAAAAGCTGCATGGTTTTATCTTATTTTTGCCTTTTGTAGTATAGTTTTGTCAGCCAGATTGCTGTTCACCATCCATCAGTGCAACTCGAGCCAGCAGGCTGGGCCTGCTCCATGGATTTCTTTAGCCAGGATTGCTTCTCAGGAGGGGAATTTGGCAGATGAGTGGAGTTTTCCTGTGAAGAGAGGGAGGGAAACAAAACCTTAGATATTAACTTAGATACTGCATTTATTATTTGAGTGATTAACACTTGAGTTTTGTGTCCTGCCCTTCTCATCTCCAATGAACATTTCTAGGGAGGAACTGGCATGAGGTGCAGCCTGTGGGAGTGGAAGAGCTGCAGCTGGTGTGTTTGCATGCCCGTGCCAAGGAGCAGGAGGCGCTCCAGGTGATGGTGCCGGTGCCTGCACACATCCTGATCAGCCATGAGAGGTGAGAGCATGCTCAGTGCTTGTCTTGGGTTACCACTGACAGAAAATGGAGCACAGATACGTTTTACAGGCTGTTGATGGCTTGGTTAAGAGGGGAAGTAGGAGGAAATAGAGGAATATCAGAGGAAAACAACCTCTCAACCTGTAAGCAGCGTTATTTTGGGTTCTGCAGACACACAGGCAGCTTGGAACATTAAGGAAACCTCAGCTTTGCATCAGTCTCGGCCTCTCCCCGTCTGGAAGTCGTTACTGGCGGTCAAGCAGAACCTGATGCCCACTGATAAACACTTCCTGTTGTCTGGAGTTGCATACACAGCTTATGCTTTGAACATTCTTGTGCTGATTTTGTACTCTGGGAAATACACAATGCTTCCTGAGTTGCTGGACTTGAAAGGACCTAAGTGGAAAGAAATCCTCTTGGGGCTGCCCAAGAAGCAGCTTTTTTTTTATTGTCGAATTTGTGGATAAGCCTTGTATGGTTTACTTTGCTTTTGTTTTCAAATTATAATTTGGCTACTTTGAATAGGAAATTCCTCTTACTTTACATCTAGAGTCTCACGTGCCTGTGATTTTTGGCTTAATTTCCTCACACATGCAAGAGCAATTCTTCAAGCAGAAGACAGCACAGCCATTGATTTGTTACATTAAAGATACAGCCTAGAAAATTTCCACTTCAGTAGTTTACAGTCTATTTTAACTGGCCCCTAGAGCAGCCTCAGACACAATTTACTCTGATAAAGGCCGCCTTCTCTGGTGTTTTATATATGACTCTGAAGACCTGAACTATTTCAGCAGCATCATATGATTGTACATTTTTCAGTTTCTTCTGTTTCCACTCCTGCTAGGAGCTGGCTCAGGGATGGCTTTGCAAATCTTACTGGTTTTTGCTGCTTCCTCTTGCTCTGTGGGCAGCAGCCTGACACAGTGGTAGGTAGCTAATTAATTGCACTTACTACATGTGTGTGTGCACTCTAGGATGTTTTTGCTTTTTATTCTGGGTTTTAGAAGTGACAGATCAATGTCTTGCTAACAGACTTCTATCATAATTTTGCTGTTTGTTGGGTGAGGGGGAAGAAAGTTATTTACTAGATATTGATGGGGTTTAGTACTATTTTTGTGCTGAAAAAAGTATTATATTTGCTATTGGTCAATCATTCCTGGGGGCTTGGTGTTGCAGAGAAATACGATGTGATCTCCATAGCAGAGGAAAGCTGCTGAGAGGCAGCACCTTGCAAGGTGAAATGCTGAGTGTCATCCAGCCTGTCTATAAGTAGGAGGCGTGTGTGTGTGTGTGTGTGTGTGTGTGTGTGAATGAAAGGGACATGCTGCAACTCTCAGCTCAGACAAGATTTTAGGTGGAAATAGAAGGCAGCCAGTGAGGATGTGGGATCTTTGAGGAATTCCACCTATGTGCTGAGCTGTTGTGCTTGGTTAATATAGTGTGTTTCCACCTGGGCTGAAAACTTGGATTCCTGGCATTAGGTAAAGGCTAGGAGTATGTTCTGATTGACTTGTAATGACAGATATTCCACTGCATGCATGTCCTATCTTTTACTGTGTCATTGGATCTTTTCACAAGGAGCCTCTGCACTTGTTTGTTCTGTGGTGATGCTGTTTGCTCTGCCTCTGGCACCAGAGTGTCTAGAATCCAGTACTGGAAGGATGTGTGGTGGAGAGGCAAAGAGTGAATGCATCACATTGATTAAAAGTACAGTTTGTGACTAGGGTTTGCTGCACAGCAACAACATAGGGTGTATTGTCACTAAAATTTGCTGAATCCCAGGCTGCAGTGCCAGATATGTCCATAAAAGCCTGTATGTGTTCAATACCCATGAATGTTGTCAGGCAGGGAGGTTGTATTTGTGTACATCACTTATATTTGTGGTGTTGAACATGCATGTGCATTTTGGTCAAAGCAGTGCTTCGGGTTTTGTGTTACTTACTAAGAGCAGGGGAGGAGGTATGAGTACAAGTGAATGCAGCTCACTTAGTGTTGAAAATAAGCCCTTGGAAGGATTTGGGATGGTGAAAATGTTCTGTCTATTCTGGGCCTGGAATTGTGCTAACTGCGAAAGAAGCCAGTAGCAGCAGCATTTATGGGCAGCACTTCCTTGTTAACTAGTAGGATCTTGGTAGGGTTTGGAAGTGACACCTTGAAATCAGACTTCCATCTTCATTCTGCTCTGTGTTTTTCTTATTGGTAGAAGAAAGAAAGTGATTCACTAGAAAACAATGGATTTTAATACTACATATGTGCTAAAAAAGATCTCACATTTTGCAAATATTAGTCACTATTGTGGGCTTGGTCTTCCAGAGAAATATAGCAGTGGTTCTCTACTTCAAATCCATGTCAGCCAAGCTCTTCCTTCTCAGGTGTCTCATGAAGTTCTCTACTTGGTTACTACTGAGAAGTGTCCTTAAAAAGCCATAGGAAAGTTGCTGTGGAAATTACCAGCAGGACATCTAGGCAAATGACAAATATGAGTGCCTCAGTGTTTTTTAGCCTATTACAAAATTTCATCATGTCCAGTTTGAGCATGACAGTTAACTGCTGAGGGCAAAAGCTGTTCTCCTTCATAAGCTCATTGTCCACTTCTGCAGAGCTGGGTGGAAGCTACTTATCCAGCTGTGACAGGGTAGGGCTGCAGAGGAATCCACCAAATTACAGAATTATGGGCTCTGGAGCAAAGAGTAAATGATCTTACACAGTATTGAGAAGTGGCTTTGTGCTCTGTATGTTCTTCAGATGAAGACTACTGAATCTTCTGTGAGCAAAGCCCTGGGGAATACAATGCAATTTCTGTCTTGGCTTGCTCTGACCCACACACAGCTGGCTGAGGCTTGGGGAGCCTCTGAATTCAGCAGGGACTCATGCTTGCGGGAGGAGTTTGTAGGTGCGTAGGCTGAGGTGTAATTGCTGCTCACTATAACACCTTAGTGCATGCCAAGTACCTCATTTTCAGTACATTCCAGAACTGTGGCTCCCCAGAGTGGAGGAAGCAGTCAAATCCTGGGAGTACTGCTTCAGAGCTGGCAGAAATGACTTGCATAAACTAAGCTCAGCAAGTTGGGAGCGCTCACAGTGTTGACAGTTGAATTTTTAGATAGCCTAGAAAGCCTTACCCTTCGAGGACCAGGGCATTAGGTCCGAGATCTAATAGAACTGGGCACTGTCTGTCTCAGACAAATAACTCTGTCTAAGCAAAACACTGCAGCTAAACAGTCAGATTAAATGACATGTCACTGCTCTGTTTGTATTTCGTGTACAAGTGTTGTAAATGAAGGATGAAGTTGCCTGAGGTTATGGAGAACTTACAAGTTTGGGAAGGCTTATTCTGTTAAAATGCTAACTTACTTTAGAAAAAAGCAATACATAAATGTTTTGTTTTAAAGCTGATAAGCATCCTGAGAAGGAAATCTGAGGACTGGAATTTACTGTCTTCAAAGTCTGTAGACTGTGAAGTAAATCTCACTATAAACTGAAAAATCTTGTTATTTTAAAACACTGGAAGTCTGACATGCATCTTGCATCCTTGTCACAGTTTTGTTAGTAATCCTTGCTATAAGCGTAATTTATTCATGCAGTAAATCACACAGTGAAAATGTAATTAGTGGCTCCTAAATGCAAGTTCTTTATTAGTATTTTTAACTTTTTTTAAAAATTTAATATTTTAAATGAGATTGCAATTCCCACAGCAGAGTTGATTATGCAGTACTGTGGTTGAATCCAGTAGTAAGTGTATCCTGTAGAACTTTGCAGAACTTTGGTATCTCCCTTCTGTGTGGTTTGTCTTGTTTTCTTCTTGAACTTCCATGGAAAAAGATCTTTATATTCCTCAGGGTTTCAATTCCTTCTCTTGACCAGTGTGGCATGTGATGTTTTATTTGCATTTATTTTTTTCTTTCCATTACAAAAAGTGAGTTTCTTCTAGTGTTCCCTGTTCATGTGTTTTGGGAAAAAATCCCAAGGAAAAGTGGGATGCATTTATACCTTCTCCTAGCCCCATGTGCTCCTTCCCACACATTTCAAGGCATTGGGTTAATGCTGCTGCCTGCTCTGGAGCAGGGTCTGGAGCAGCATTCCTGATGGCAAGCTGTGCTAAAGTTTGCAGTGCTGGCTAAATCCAAGGAATTGTGCTCTCTGGGAGGTTCCTGTGCCTTGGTCCTGACCTAGCCTGGGACTATGGCATGCTCCAATGCCTGGGGTAATGATCTTTGCAGTGGCACAGAGACCAACTTGTGTGCACTCTGCAGCCCTGCCTGGCGAGCAGGGGAGGGAGCTGTTCAGGCTGGCCAAGCCTGCAAGGAATTATTCATCCAAGTATAAAGGACAGATTGAAAGCCTTTGGCTTTTATGGGATAGAAGGCAGTAGTTCCATTTCAGCTGAGTGGAGCTCTATGAACCTCCATAAAACTGCTCTGAGCTTGCAGAGTGACGCTGCTTCTCGGAGGCATTGCATGGGATGTGTCTCTGAAATGCTTTTTTGTTCATCACAGAACTTCCTGCTTGAATTCTTTATGATTCTGCCCTTGGTTGGTTTTTGCAGAGTCAGTTGAAAGCTCAGTGTCACCAGCTGTACATCTGTTTCTTTCTCCCAGAGAAAAGGGCAATGTTATTTTGTTAGGAGCAGATATTGGGAAACACAGCACAGATTTGATGGGTATTGAGGGCACATAGTGCAAAATTAAGATGGGGGAAGGATGTCACATTCCCCTCTACACTCTGGATGAATTTGTGTGGATTTTCTTGTTTTGCTTTTGGATTTGTTTTATTTTAAAGCTATTAATTGCCACAGTAATAGAAGACCAGGTCAGTTCACTGTCATCATTAAATTTGAATGCAGCAGTAATGACAGATGCAGGATGACATTGCTAGTGCTATTCCCTTAGCTGCAGTGCTCCTTGCGAATGTTAAATAAGTTAAACTTGCTTCTATGATTAATTCTTTGGTAGAAAAGAGCAATCCCTGCTGACTGTAGATATCTAGGAAACCTTTACTAAGCCCTTTTTCTAATACACAGTGTTTTAGAAATGCCAGCTCTTTGGGCAGCAGTGTTTGAGGTGAAGTCCTTTGCATCTCTTGGAGAATGAGGTGAATGTGAGTTTGCTTCCAGGGTAGATAATGAGGGCTTTGTCCTGTTTGCATTTGGCCTGGTGGGAGCAGATCTGTATTTGAGTGAACATGAAGGCACCATGAGGTTTAAGAACTGGGCTTTCAAATTACACTGGAAACATTGCACTGCATGATCTCCAACAAATAAGAATTCTTATAAAAAATACTTAGTCTTATTCTACTTATGTGGTTTTTATAAAACTTTAGAGTGTTTCTTGTGGTATCTGTATTCCTCTAAGTTCAGTTGTTTTTCTTTCACAATGCTTTTGTTCAAGAGGTACTTTTTTTGTGTGGGACACCTAAAGCTTCTGTGCTGCCTGTTTTAACATTTCCTGGCTTTTCAACCTGCAGAGGGAGAGGAGGCAAAGGAGTAGTGCAATGTATTTTAGCTTAGATTTCTCACTGTGCATGAAGCAGCACATTGGATTGTTCTGTGCACCCTTTTGGGGCTCTAGATGTTTGTTGTTTTTTTACCAGGCAGTCATTGGCATAAATCGCAAGGAGGTGGCATGGGTAGCAGTGTCTATCCCTGATATCCGTTACCAGGCTGAGCCTGTGGGTGAACATGTGTTCAGATGATGAAGTATCTTGTCTGCTGTCCTTGAGGAGGTGATGAAGTGACACAGTGCCTTCTTCCAGCATAGGCTTTACTTGAAACTAGTGAAAATGTGCTGAGCTTTTACTGAGACCCTGCAGAACAGCAGGAACTGCTTCTCAGCTGCACTTTTTCTTGTGTCAAGTCTCTCCATTCTGCTGAAAACTGGCTGTGCAGACATTGGAGTGTGCATGCTGTTATTCTTGTGGAAAAGGAGGACCCAGGGAGAGCCAGGCCATGCCAAAGGTTTGACGCTACAGATTCTGTGGGGCTCACACTGTTGGAACACAGCTGAGGAACCAAGCCCAAAGTGGTCGTGAGCCCCTTGGTGTCAGTGTTCCATCAGTTATCAGTAGTTCCAGAGTGTGTCCTGACACAGCTGTGACCCAGAGGGAAAGGCTGCTCAGGGTGCTGGGGAATGTAGGTGGTCAAGGCTGCTGGCATTTGCCAGACTGCTGGATGCACTGAATTCCTCTCTTCCACTAATTTTTGACACTTTCAGAAAAGTTAAATCCACTTTTATTTAAGAAAATTCATATTTTATAGTTGTCATCACCTGTATGTTGTAGCAGATTGTAGTGGTCACTAAGGAGCTTATTGGTAGCCATTGACTGGGTAATCTAAATCAGCTGGCTCTGTTGGGGGGTGTTACCACATGGGCTTCTTGCCTAGGACTTTATTTCCATCATTGTCTGCAGCTGTTTTGTGAGAAGGGCAGCCTTAATAGCTGTTTTCCTTGAAATAAAAGCTTCTTGCCTTGTTTAGGATGTCAGACATGCATTCTTTGTATTTCAGAAGGCCACCAACAGTTTATGCTTGCTTTATTTTTCTATAGACAACATTAGATGCATTAAAAGGATTACAAAAGCTGTACCTTTGCTGCAGTATTTCATCTTCCTGCTCGTGGCAGGCAGCAAGCACCGTAAAATCAGAGGTTTCTTGGCTCCTTTGCAATGTCTGCTGGTACAGAGGAATGTTGTGAGCGGGCTTGACACAGGGGCTGCTGGGGATGCCTTCAGGGAAGGAGGTCAAGGGATGATGTCTGACACAGACTTCCTGAATTCCAAAGCTTATCCCACTAAAAGATAGCCTCTCACCACTTTGCAGATGTGCTGCAGTGCACTGTGGCTATTGTGGTATGCGTGAATGAGAGTCCTTGTCTTGGGGCTGCCTGTGTGGAGGAACCGGGGAAGAGGAAAAAGAAAACATTTGAAGTTGTCATTCTTTATCTGTGGACAGCAGAATTAGCAGATCCTCCTGATGCAGTGGCATGTCTTTGTGCTCCTTACATAAACCCTGGAACTCTTGTCTCCTGAAAAGGAAGAAGAAATGCAAAGAAATGTTACTAACATGTTGTCAGGACTGGCTGCTTTTGGGATCATGGGGCATCTACAAAGTCCTAGTTGCTAAATAGGGGGAAATAGTCTCAGGTGTTTGTACTTGGCACTATAAGAAGAAATGAGTATTGGGAATGTAGATCTAAGGCCTTACTTTTCCATCCCTCCTCCTAATAGACAATGAGGAAAACCTGTGACAGGTACTAAAGAAAATAGGAGGGAGTTTCTGCCCTGGCTGACAGGTGAATCCAGGCCTCTACCCGAGTCTACTCTCAGATACAACACTGCCCACACTCAACCGAAGTTCTGTTTCTTTGGCTCCCGAGATATCTCTCCTGGGTAGCCGTGCCCTTTAATTTGGCATTTTATCATTAATTCTATATTGCATTCCCAGGAGAAAGAGAGATTAATTTCTGCTGCTTCTTGTATAGTTCTTTCCTCATGGGGTCTCTGCCATCGGTCTGGCCTTGCCAACTTAGAGCTTTCTCCTGACACTTGGCTGCTGAGGGTGTTGAGGCCCTGGCACAGGCCACCCAGTGAAGCTGTGGCAGCCCCATCCCTGGAAGTGTCCAAGGCCTGGTTGGACAGGGCTTGGAGGAAACTGGGATAATGTCCCTGCCCATGGATGTAACTGGCTGAGCTTTAAGGTCCCCTCCAACCCAAATAATCTCATGATTCTGCATGAGACAATTGGATTCTTGCTCCCTGCTTGTGTCAGGAAGGACGTCTGTAATTTTTTCCCAGGCTCTTGTCCCCTGCCAGGGTTTTGGCAGGACATTGTGGTGCTGGGGGTACTTTTGCACAGGGGCTGGAAGTGACAGGAGCTGGAGTTGCTGAGCACAGAGTAAGTTAACCACCAAGTAAATGCACAGACAGAGGCACTGCTGGGGTGGCAGTGAGCACGGGAGTAGATGTCCCATTACCTGAAGGAGTCTCTTACAGTGTCTGTCTCTCCTCTGCCAGTGGCCAGCACAGTCTCTCTCATCCTATTTGCTGTGTTAGGAGATGTGCTTATGTGGGAGGGCTAGGATGGGGCTTTTCTCAGCTGTGGTATCTCTGTTGCATGAAGTAACTAACCGTTATGTTGCCTTGCTGTGTATCTCGGCCAGTGGTGCAGGCAGGAGGAAAGGCTCTCCTGAATTTACCAGGCTAGATTATGCACAGCTCAGAACACAGATGGATCCTTAAGAAGGTCATGAGCTTAACAGCGAGGCTTTCCAGGCTGCTGCTCATTCTCTGCTGGGTTTCATTTGGCTTTTTTTAGAGAACCAAAGGGGTTCTGAGGGAAGATGGTGATTGAAGCCTGAAAGCTGGTGCCTTTAGAGAGAGCCTTGTTTTCAGCTGCAATGCCCGGCATCAGAGCTGCCTGTACTCTGCTGGATGAACTCTCCGGGGTGCAT
This sequence comes from Parus major, assembly GCF_001522545.3. Taxonomy (NCBI): domain Eukaryota; kingdom Metazoa; phylum Chordata; class Aves; order Passeriformes; family Paridae; genus Parus; species Parus major. Next base: position 6,615,838 of record NC_031777.1, on the reverse strand, counting down.
GAAGCCATGACTGGTTTTTCCTGGTGCACAGTTGAACTCCCCCTGGAATGTAACCTGTCCCAGCAATCTCAGAGGAGCCCTCTTGCACCTGACATGAGGGGGAAGGAGGAAGCTCTTTTGTTGGAATGTTCTGTGGAAAGTGTTACTGTTCTGTCTCCCATCACCAGACTCCTTCAGAACTTACTCCTCAGTCAGACCAGGAATCCAGGGATTCCAGGGATCAGTGTTGTCCTGAGCTCTGAACCAAAAAGTAACTGGCATGTTACTCCTAAAATAAGCTAAACAGGAAGAATTGCATAACTTTGTCTTGAGCTTTAAGGAAGACATTATTTGGGCTGACTTCTGAAGAAGAACATTAGTCTTGTGGCTTCTAGTCTAGACAGGGAGGTAGAGAAACCTGGCTTGGGCTCCTGGGCCTTCCACAATCTGGCAGAGACCTGTGGCACAGGGACTGGAAGACTTACCTCTGCAAATGGAACAAGTCTTAATTATTCAGTTCTCCAACTGAACACCAGGTGTTATTTAATTAGATTTCTTATATAAGTCTTATATAATTATAACTTCTATAAGTCTACTGAAAACAGGGCTGGTAGAGATTGCCATGCTAGGATTGTGGTAGATGAAGCACGTGCACATGAAGTGCACATAAACAAAGCTTAGAAGCATGTGTTGAGCCATTTCCAGCAGAGATGTGTGTAACTGATCCTGTTATTTTCTTTCGTTGCTTGATTACACAGCTTTAGAATTTTATTAGAGCAGATACCATGCTCACTTTAGTGAAGACAAGTTGGGAGAGTGAAAATAGGCTGAATAAAAATGACACTGTTCTACCTTTGTGCCATCATAGGTGGTTGTGGACTCCTTTCTAAGTGATTTTTTTCCTCTCCTAGGTTAAGGGAAATACTGAAGAAAGCCTCTCTCCCTGCAGAGGATCCCAACACCCTGGTGTCAGTTACCTTGGCTATAGTTGAGACAGACTCCACAATAGTCTACTATAAAATGACTGATGGCTTTGTAATGCCAGATCCTCCTGATGATACCGAAGATGTGGATAATAAACAGTGGAGGAAGAAAAGAAAGAAACTTTTCAAATGATTGGGACAGAGAAAACAAAACGTTTCTTTAACTTCTGTGCTCAAGCCCAAACAAATGTAGGAACTGATCTGAATAAGTGGTATGCTAAAGTCTGCCTTGGCATATCAAGGATGCATTCAGGGAGAACAGAGGCTTGTGCAACTGCACTGTGATGAAATGCCATTTGAGGTATGAAGTTGGTCATGCTTTGACATAAATCAGTCCTGGCTAATAAATACACTTGGGAAGTGTTTACAAAGCCTGTGATCCCTCTCTGTCTGGTCAGGTATATAACAGAATAAACACATCCTTACCCTTACCCAAACTTACTTTGTTACAGGTAAGTCTGAAGGGCTTGTGGTAGGACTGAAGGTTTTTGTAGTTTACAGAGTGTCTTTGTCTTAGCCCTGTCAGAAGCAGTTATGCTGCCCCCCAGGTCACATTTCTTAACGTTGCTTTCTTCCCTCTGCTTTTGGAGAAAAGGCTCTTCCACAGAAATACCTTATTTTAATTTTTTTCCCTGCAGAGGAAAACTGATTATAGCGGCACCAGAGGCAACTAAAACACCAAAGTATGTCACCATCTATGCTGTAAGAGCACACTAGTTACCTGTTTGAGGTACCAACCAGGTTTCAAAGTCATGGTTACAAAGCCATTGTCATTCCTAGGATTTATTTTATTATATCTTTGGACATACCTTTTGCATATTGAAAGTGATTGCCCAGGAGGTGCTTCAGCTTGGAGTTAAGAGGAAAACACCTCATTTTTAGTTTCTTCTACTGGAATTTTGTGCATCTTTTGCATGAAGATCTCCAGAGTTCCCTGGGAATCAAATAACAACCCAGAACAGCTTCTTGAACACAGGATTGTCTGTGTGACAGCTGTGTGGCCAAGGATCAGACATTCAGAAGGTGAAACACAAGAGGTTTTTTTCTTGCATGGGTAGAAGAGTGGGAGAGAATCCAAAAAAACAAGCTGGAAATGAAAGACCATTTAAGCTTTGCTATTCGTGGGACTAGAGTGGGTATTTCTATGGCTGTGGAGCTTGATGCGAGTTTGGCTAAATGTGCTGGGAGGCAGAATGATCCCACAGGGAGTCCTGCACATCCTTGGAGGAGGTGTGTCACTGTCATGGAGCTCTACAGGACACCTTTATCCCAGTACAGCCAGGGGAGACTCAGCATCTGTGGGTTTCAGTCATGGAAAAATGAGTTTTTCTTTGCCTTTCTCAGCATTGCTCCCCTCATGGAGGAAACCCTTATTTTACTTTGGTCTGATGCTGTCCTGCCTTGAAGGGGTCCCTATATGCTGACTCCTGCCATGTTGTGTGTGAACTTGACGTTGATATTTCCTGGGATCCATGGCTTATTCCATAAAGTAAGTGTTACACCTGGCTAGGCTACCTGCCACCAGGTAAATTGTCCTTTTTACAACCTGGGAAATACTTCATCGCCGCAGGAAGAGCTGGTTTGTGTGAAAGAGGCTGTAACAGATGTGGCATGTGGCAGATTTGGTATTTAAGCAACACATGCTTAACCCTCAAAGCAAATTCCTTTGCATTTGCTTCAGTTTCTGGGAAATACTGCCAGTTTGCAGTTTGCTGCATCACTGGTGCTTGGATTTACCCTTCATTTTGTCATTTCTGTGCACAGAAAGAGGAGGATAACTTGAACCTCCTTTTCTGTATACTGAAAACTGCTGACCCAGACTTCATAGGTCAAGTTGGAGAAACTGAAAGCTTTGATTTCTGTTTCATGTCACACTGAGAAATGATTATATGGGCCTTTTTCCAGCCTCCTTAGATTGTGGTGATTCTTTATTCCTGAGGAAAAAAACACACAGAACAACAAATAATATCGCAGCACTGTTTGTCCCATAGGTATTACAGTGTAAACACAGGGATGTTAAATAAATTTGGAGCCAGCTGTGCTGCTCCTTTACATTCCACTGAAGTATTTCTCTCTGTCAAGTCAACAACACACAGACTGAAGCTTCTGGTCTTCCAGGCACTGAATTAAAGATGGGAAGAGACTTCCCATAGAAGTGTATCAGTTCACAGCAGTAGCACATTAACATTCCTGAACCCATAGCATTCTGGTGGTGTGCCCAAAGTGTTCAAGCTTAACTCTGTTTTAAGTGTTTGTCAGACATCCATGGAAGTGTGAGCCATGGCACTGCTGCCAGTCCAGCACTTACTTCAACCCAGAAGATTTTGCAGGTTCCATACAGCTATCTTTTAGAGGTTTTTTAGGTCTTACTGGCAAAGTGCAATTTGATATGTTTCACTGAATGCCCTGACCACCAGAAGGTGTATTAAAATCTAGAGAGTTCAATTTTGCAGTAGATTATTGTTCCAAGCCTTTCCTCTCTGCAGAGGGATGTTTGCATTGATGCTTCCCCACTGAGTCAAGAATGACAGAAAAGCAAAGGGCTGTTTTGGCCTGGCTTTGACAGCAAGACTCTTGCATAAGGGAGCCTTTGATTATGCAGACCGTGTCTCCTTGAGGCTGCTGGCACCATCACCCACCTCTCCTGGAGGCAGCCTCACTGTTTGCAGCACACACAGAACATTTTTTGCGAAGAAATACTGGTGGAGAGGCAGGAGAGCCTTGTCAAGTCCATGAGAAGGAGCTGTGGTTGCCAGCAGTGACCAAGAGAGCTCTCAGAGCCCTTCCTGAGCCTACACTGAGGACCGGAAGGTGGGGAGGGGGCTCTTGTTGTTTGGGCAGCAGCTCCTCCCATGGGAGTCTTCCAGGCCTCCATGGCTGCGTGTGCTGCACAAGGATCTCTGGGTCACAGCATGCTTCTCTGCTTCCCAGGCATGCCAGCAGGGCAGAGGCAAAGTAAAGGGACGTTGCTTCCACATTTTAAGCAAAATCCCACCCTCTACAAAGTGGCCCTTAGGATCTGTACAAAACACTTCAGTTTCTCATTGGAAGGAAAATGAGGGCTCTTGTAACCCGTCCTTGATCTTGGCACAATTTTCCACAGGATCTCCTGCTGGGACACAGCAGTGTGATAATATCAATAATATTGCTAAAGCTAAGCCATCGTCCTCTTTCTTGTCAGAAAAAACTTCTTTCTTTAAAATGTTTTTTTTTTTTTTTCCTAATAAAGAATCCATATTAATTTATTAATCGGCCTACTAGTGTTGCAGATCTATAGGAATTTGATCTTTAATAGCTTGTCCAAGTAGTTTTCAGCAGATTTCAGTAGAATCTAAATGCTATCAATTAGCCTGCAAGCCCTGTTCTATGTAAATGGACTATGTGTTAACCTTCTCTAGGCCTCCAGGGACAGGACCTGAGGGAAAGCTGGATATCAGGAAGAGGTTCCACCCCCAGAAGGTGCTGGGCTGGCACTAGGCAGGCTCCCCAGGGAATGGGCAGGGCCCCAAGGCTGCCAGAGCTCCAGGAGTGTTTCGACAGTGCTCTCAGGGATGCACAGGGTGAGACTGTTGTGGTGTCCTGAGCCAGGAGTTGGACTGGATGATTGATCCCTGTGAGTCCCTTCCCACTCAGGATATTTCATGCTTCTAAAAATAGCTGCAGCTGTACCTCATATTTCAGAGTATCCAGGGAGCTGATGGCTTTTCCATTTCATTCCCTTATTTCTTAGATGCTCACAATGAGACCCCGGATCCCTCACTGCAGCAGACCTGACTGAATTCATGATGCTCTGACTCCTCCTCAGCTCCATGCTGGGTGTTGTGTTTCCAGCACCTGACAAACAGAATTCATTGCCTGATGCCTTGTTAGTCATTCTTTGCACATCCATCTGGCTACTAGTTTCTCCTCATGTATATTGTCCAGCCACCAAGCTCTCAGTGCCAAACTAGAGTGACTCTGCTCATCTTTTTAATTGCTTTTCTCCTCGCCTTCTTTCTCACTGCTTTAGTCATCTCAGCATATTTCTTACTATTGTTCACTGCCCTCTTGACCCACATTTCACACCCTTAGTTACGCTCAAATTTATCTTTCCATGCTATCTGGGAACGCCTCTTTTTTTCTTAGCTTCCTGTCTTCTGCTGGAGTGCCTGAATGGTCTATGAAGAGCCATCTATGCCTTTCTGTGCTCCAATCCAAGTACCAGCTCATCCTCTCTATTTTAGCAGATTAATCCCATTTACCACTAAAAATTCAGGTAAATTCTGAAGCCAAGTCTTATGAGCCCTGTGCCAATGTCCAGCTGACACAGATTAACAAAATATCCTGAGCTGGAAGGGACCCACAGGGATCATCCAGTTCAGTCTGTGTCTCTGCACAGACACCCCAACAGTCCCACCCTGTGCATTCCTGAGAGCATTGTCCAAATGCTTCTGGAGCTCTGACAGCCTTGGGGCCATGGCTATTCCCTGGGGAGCCTGTTTGGTGCCCCACCACCCTCTGGGTGAAGAACCTTTTCCTGATACTCATCCCAATCCCCTAACACAGCCCCAGCCATTCCCTAGGTCCTGTCCCTGGTGACAGGAAGAAGGCATAAAAGGCCCTCTCTTCTGGAGAGCGCTGCCTTCACAGGGCAGGGTGGCTATCACTCCCCTTTCCATCCCAATCCTGAACACCTCCATTCACATCCGGCATGGATGCTCGCTGGATAAGTCTGCCGGCAGAGCTGGCTGGAGCTGCTTGTTGCATCTATGGCAGAGGGCCCTTGGAGACTGCCAAGCCAGTCTTCCTCCTCTGGGAATGCTGGAGCTTTGCAGAACTCACCTTACACGCATCTCCTGCTTCTCCTTGTTTAGGGAGGGGGGAAAATGCTGTCAGCAGAAACACCTGTGATGGAAATTCTTCTTACCTAAAGGAAATGGTATTACTTAAACCTTCCTGGATATGGACTTTGGACAAGGGAATGTTGTGACAGGACAAGGGGAATGGCTTTAAGCTGACAGATGGTTCCCTGTGAGGGTGCTGAGGCCCTGGCTCAGCAGGTTGCCCAGAAGCTGTGGCTTCCCTATCAGTGTCCAAGGCCAGGTTGGGTGGGGCTTGGAGAAACCTGGGATAGTGGAAGGTGTCCCTGCCTATGGCAGGGGGTGGCACTGTGTAACGTGCCAGCCATGGATGGGGAGACAAAACTCACAACTCGTGCTCCAGGTGCTCATGAGATGAAACAGCCTTGTTTATTATTCAGAACTCACTTAAATACTCAATTGAAATTTCCCGGGCTAGACAGCCATTGGCTGAGATCTCCCACCCTGGCCAGTGGTGTGCTTTCTTCTCAGCTTGAATGGGTCTGGCGGAGGGTCCCCTGTAACTTATCCAGGGATATGTTCAGACATGAATTAGGTTAGCTAAATTAGATTGGTGTTATGGTCAGATTTACTTTGTCCAGACCAGCTGTACTGTGACAATATTGTGACAATTCACCCTTTGTGGTGAAATTAAAAAATATAAAATGCTCTCTCTTATCCTATCTGAAAGGGCCCTTTGCAGACATGATAACAGGGACAGCATGGGTTTAATTTGAATGAAGTTTTCCAATTAATTTGACAAAACTTAGTTCTCCTTGGCTAGCAACATGCTTTGTGTACTAAATTGAGTTTGCAACACTCACTTCCCAGAGCTGGCAGGTAAGATCACAATCCTTCAAGCTAACATGCAACAGGTTATAGTTATATATAGTTATATGCAACTACTTATAGTTACAAGTTACAACTTAACATTAAAAAAGAACCTGTTCAGAACTGAGATTATACCTGAACTCTGTAACATTCAACATTTAGAACCATGAGAAAACCCAACTTAGCAGAAAAACAATTTGTAAACAAAGTTTTTAAGTGAACTGTCTTTCCAAGAGTCTCTGATTTTCATGAGGTAGGTGAATAAGTTGTTCTGGTTACTCTTCTTCAATCTGCTCCATCACCTCTGTTGAGGTTCTGTCAGGAGGGTGTTGTTTGTGGTCCCGGGCAGGATATAGAGCAGGATGGACACATCTGGCAGATACCCATTATGTTCCAGTGTCCATGGAAACACAGGCATATCCCCTTCCCCAGGTAATGAAACTCCATGGGCCTCCCCACTTATTAGTGAGAAGGTCTTTCACCATTACCTTGGGCTTAGACAACTGTTCATCTCCAGATGATTGTAATAATAGATAGTGATTTAAAATGACTGGGTTCTGGGACTTTTCCGATACTGTTAAGTGCTGTAGTATATAAATAGCCTTAGCTGCCTTACTCTGTGGTATCTCACCGGACATTCCTCCCTTTTGTTTTTCAAATATATATTTTAAAGTGCTATGTGCTCTTTCCACAATGGCTTGTCCCGTTGCTATTTGAGGAATACCAGTGTGGTGTGCTGCACCCCAGAGCTGTACGAAATGTCTTGTTTTCTGTGAAGTGTATGCAGGGTCATTGTCTGTTTTGATGGTATGAGGGATGCCCAAAACAGCAAAGGCTGACTGCCAATGTGCAATGGCATCCTGACCCTTTTCTCCCATGTGCACTGTAGCCCATATTGCTGATGAAAAGGTATCAATAGGTAAGTGTACATATTTTAAACATCCAAATTCAGTTATGTGTGTGACATCAGTTTCCCAGATTTGTAAGGTACCCAGTCCACAAGGGTTTACCCCCATTTGTAGTGGTGCAGTGTGGCCCTGGCAGTCAGCACAGGTGCAAGCAATATTACGAATTTCTGTGTTTGTCAGGTGGAATTGCTGTTGTAGCATCTGAACACCTTTATAGAAGAAATCATGTGATGTTTTTGTTTGTGCTAGCATGTCTGGCTGTGGTGCTGTCTTTTTTGGTTGATGAGGTTAAAATATCCACTCTAGGATGTGTATATGGTCAGGCCACTGGGTGTTCCACTGCCCTATAATAGCAGTAGGGTGCAGATTTACAATGAGAACAAATACAGTGCAACACACTTATGGGCATATCTGGTGGACTTGTTGGTTTGAGATAGCTTGCACCACTGTTTCAAGAGCAGCTTTTGCTTCTGAGGTTAATTTTCTAGAGGAAGTTAATTCTGGATCACTTTTTAGGAAGTCAAATAAAGGTATTAATTTTGAGTTGGTATCCAGTTTCTCATTTTTGAGGGACCATTGTGATACCCTCTGACTAATAATTCTTGTAGGATGCAAATTAACAATGATAATAAACACTGTAATACAGATTAGAACTCTCGTGCATGTATATAAAACAGGTTTTGTTTCAAGTTCGAATACCTGAGAGTTAAAGTAGACAAGTTTGCATTTTTCATCAGGGTTTGTAGTCTGAAACTCACGTGCGTTGGGATAGTGTCTGACAGGAGCGGTGTTGGAGCTGGAGCTGGCGTCAGGTGAAGACTCTGGTTCTCTCTGTGGAGGTCTTGTGGGTTTTTTTCTGCTGTGTGTCTGCTTGTGGCTGTGAGTGCTCTGGTTGTAGCTGTGGTGAAGCTGGAGCTGCGCTGGGTGCTGTCCCCGGGCCGGAGTCCGTCGCCGGTATGCCTTTTCTTACTTCTGGGGCACTTCCAGTTTTGGATCCGGGCATTTCACGTGACGTCACCTCAGTAGCGTGACTACCCGCAGTAGCGGCAGGCAGGCGTGGCCAGCGGAGGCGGGACGGTGGGCGCGGCTTCTGGACTGAGCCAATCAGCTCTGGGCAGGGGCGGTCCGGGCGTTTCCATGGTGCCGAGGGGCGTGGCCAGCCCCAATGGCTATGGGGCGGTGCTGGGGACAGCGTGGGACTAAGGCCTGGCTACGGCTGCTGTGGTGCTGGCTGTGGTGTCTGGCTGTGGTGCTGTCCAAACAGGGCTAGCTAGCTAATCTGCTTGAACATTGCCCTCTGCAATGAAACCTGGTAAATTTGTATGACTTCTGATGTGTAAGATATAATAAGGGCAAGTTCTGGCCTGGATGGTGTGCCACAAAGTTTTTAGTAAGTCAAATAGTGGTGCATTGTCAATTCCTCTTAATAGTGCTTGGTGTAATCTCTGTGTAATATCAACAATGTAGGCAGAGTCAGTCACAGTATTAAAAGGAATATGGGGAATATTAGAAAGCCATAGCTACAGTACATAGCCCCACCAGCTGAAGTGATCCATTCTCACAACCTTCCAATGTTTGCTGTCCACTTTCCTCTTTCCTTGTTACAATGGCTTTTCCCATTTTTCCAGAATTATCAGTAAATAGTGTAACACCTTTTAGGGGTGTGCAACTATTCAGTGGCTTTAGAGATAGTGCTGTGGTCCCACTCAACTGCAGTAATCTATGGCTTGGTAGATGGTAAGCAATTTGTCTTGAGAAATTTTGCAAGGCACTTTGTAAAAATGTGCTGTTGCCAAAGCACCATTCAAAGTGTTCTTTTGGCACAGGTATAGTAAATTTGGAAGGATCTCTTGCATTAATTGTAAACATCTCTGATGGCATTTGATGATTAATTGTGTAATTAACTTGAAGATGATAGGTGCTATCTTTTCAGGTTGGTGAGATAGGAGAATCTGTCGCCCTGAAAAATAAGCCTTCTGATTTTGTTTTTCATAGTTTTAGACACTTTCCCAGGAAAGTAACTATAAACATAGATGTTTATACATTCCTTCTAAGAAATGTCTTTTGATGTATGTTTCGCATGACCAGTGTGATTGGGAAGGTGGTAACCTAACTATCCAATCCTTGGTCATTGTAAAAAATCTATAAATACTGGAGTCAGGAAAATAAAGCTCTCTTTTTTCTATCACACAACTGAGATGTGTTTGTGTGAATCATTCCATGTCCTCTAGCGACAGAGAATTCACTTGAAAATGTGCAATGTGTTGGGGTACTGAGTATCCCACTGTCCAGTAATACTGGTAGGGTGAAAATCAACAATGAAAATGAATACAGTAATGCACACCTCTGGCCATATCCGGTGGACTTGTCTGTTTGTAATGGCCTACTCTACTCTTTTGTAAGCGGCTTTTGCCTCTGGGGTTAATTTTCCAGGAGAAGTTAGCTCAGGATCACCTTTAACGATATTCAATAAGGGTGCCAATTGTTGGGTTGTCAGTCCTACTTAGGGTCTAACCCAATTTCTGATACCAAAAATTTTTTGGGTTGCATCACTTAAAGTACAAATTTTGGCTGAGAGTTGAATTGTTTGTAGTTGGATGGTCTGATCCGTTACTTTGAGTATTTCCAAGGTGCTGCTGCACCTTTTCCAGTGCTACCTGCAGCCTAAATGTTTTTAATGCTTGTATCAGGCTAGACCGAATCTGTGAAAGGTGTTTTTTGGTTGGGTTTGCTATCAAGATGTTGTCCATGTAGTGATAGCAGTACACCTCTGGAAATTGTTCTCTTACTGATGGGAGTGCCTGTACAATGTACCACTGATAAATTATGGGCCTTTTTTTCATGCTCTGTGGCAGAACTTTCCACTGATAGTGCTTGTCTGGTGCAGTGTTATTAATGGATGGCACTGTAAAAGCAAACTTTGGGGTATCTTCAGGGTGTAATGAGATAGTAAAAAAACCATATTCCAAGTCCACAATCAGAAACGTATCGTGGTAGGAGATGGCATACCAGGTTGCAAAGCACCCAGGCTTTCCATAATGGCACTGATTTTCCTTAAGTCATTATCAAGACATTTACCAGATGTCTTTTTTATGACAAATACTGGAGTGTTACATGGGCTCGTTGATGGTTCTATGTGCCCTTGAACTAGTTGCTCTTGTACCAGGGATTTAAGGGTATGCAGCTTCTCTTTCACAAGTTGCATCCCCGAGTCTTGCTCATGCCACCACCAATGGATGTAATCATGCTTGGAGTTATGGGTCTCCCACTGATGGCAATCCTAGGAGCTGAGGAATCCCTGCCCCAAAACATGGATCTTGCTGCAAAACTCTTTTTTCTAGTTCCTGCTTGTGGTGGGTTTAGCGCTGGCTAAAATCACCAGTGCACTTACTCAATTCTTGCTGTGAAATATGGATTAGGAGAAAGACAAAACAGGCTTAAAACTTAAAAGATATGAAGAAAACTTTATTAACAGAACTAAAGGATTAATAAAACTCAGAATAAAACCTTCAGAACCCTTTTCCTCCCCCTGCCTGACTTCTTTTCTTTCCCAACTGACAATGTAGAGACAAAACCTGGCATTTTAAATCAATTACCAACTATACAATAGTCTTTCATCAGTTCCTATAGGGAGAGGAGTTTCTCTTGCCATGCCATGGAGACTTCTCCACAAGAAACAGTTCTCTCATGGCTTTTCATTTCCACAAATAGCAGCTGCCCGGGAAAAGATCTGCAATTGTGAAAGTCCTCCCATTTTCACAGCACTCCTACAGCTATGTGTATGGGCCATGTCAACTTATAGGGTAGTATTTTTCAGGATGAGATGTTCAAAAGCAAAGGTTCTCTTCATCTATCTCTGCAATCATCTTCATCTCTGGGAACAGAGGTCTTCTTCTTTCCCTGGAGGCAAATGGTCTTTATCACTCTTTCTGTTCAAGCTTCTCATGGGATCACAACTACTTCAACATCTATTTCGCTTCATCATGGATACCGGTGCTCACATCTACAGTTTCAACACTTCATCCCCCCATACTTACGCATGAATTAAAAGGGATATTGTAGTGTATCACAGTTCATTTCCATGGCCTTACCAAAGGAACTTTCAGCCTCAATACTAAGGCATCTCCTTCACCTTCCATCTGGGGCTTGACTGTTTCTTTACTGACCAACACGTCTTCATGTTGTCTTTCTATGTGTCATCACTCTGTCCTTTTATTCCCTGGAGGGAGGGACATGGTCTGCAGGTCTCATCTGTGTAGTGAAAGGGTTAAATATTGCTCGGGCCTGTGGATGGTCACGTGGTCTCTGCCAGGGACTGTTTACAGAGGATTTTCGGTGGCTGCACTGGGGAAGGACAGCTAGGATCTCAGCAGCCAGGCTAACACTCAAAGGCAGCACGGTCGATAGCTTCCCCTCCCCCTGCCCGGCAGTTTCTCGTGAAACTCAGCCGCAGCAGAATTTCAGCCGAGCCAGGGACCGGCCTGGCCCGGCGGTGCCACTGCAAAGGGCTCGGTGAGCTCCCCGGGAAGGGCTCGACCCCCTGGGAAGGGGCCCTAGCAGAAGAGGACCAGAACAGGACCCGGCAGGCTTCCCGGGAGGGGCCAGCACCGCAGCAGAGCCCCAGCCCAGCCCTGCCTGCCCCCAGGCCGAGCAGGGACCGGCCCCCGTTACCTGTTCAAGGCCGGAAGCCAAGAGAGCTTTCCCGGCCTTGTCTGTTTTTAAAATGTGGATCTCACAGAGGTGGATCCAACTTCTAAATGGTTTAATCAATTGTCAACTCTCAGAACTAGCCAGCTATTGTTTTTTTTCCAAGCACAGAGGAAGCTCCCAGCAGCTTCTCTCGGAAAAATAATTTCAGTGGGTGGTCTCTTCCTTCTTACTAAATATCAATTAAAGTGAAACCAGCACACTGCTCCTCTGCACTGTGTCACCAGGTGGACTCGAATACCATATATGGGACTGCCGTATATATCAACTTAGTGAGCTGCTTAATATCAAAAGGAATTACTTCTGCAGTTAGAAATCGCAGCATGATTTCTCCTACTGCAGGAGATCCTAGTCTGTACTTTGCGACGAGCTGGTGCAGTTCAGAGTGGACCGGCCACTGAAAGGGAGTGTACTTATCTGGCACAGTTCTGCTGCCTCTCAGCACCGGATATGCTTCAACTGGCCCATCCCCAGGTTCCCAACTACCTGATACAGGCATGTCAATCTTACCTGCACCCTCAAAATCCCCACTTAGAATCACTGCTTGCTTTACCTGTCTCCAGACAATGACTGGAGCAGGTGTAGCTACCGGCAGCACAGCGGCTGCATCCTCTTGGGTTTCAGCAGAAAGGCGATGGCTCAGGTTCCCTCCACAGGTATCTCTCAAGTCCCTTGCTGATTTGTGTCCCTGTGGCTGTCCAAGCTCCGGCTGTGGTGGCAGCGGCGTGCATGGTACCATGGCTTTGGGACCCTGTGTCCCGCCAGCATGTCCGGGTACCTGTGCTGTCGTACCTCGCGGTGACTCATCCACTCATGAGCGAGGGGAGGTGCCAAGCAGAGGCTGGACCTTAGGCGTGATTGCAAAGCCAAGCTAATCAGCCTTGGGCAGAGGCGGTCTGAGCGTGACCATGGTGACAAAGGGCTTAGCACAGGGCATGTGCTATGCATATGCACATAGCACAAGCTAGAGACGAGCTATCACATGGGGGCTGCCTCATCCATCCTCTCCTCCTGCACACCCGGTGTGGTGTCCATGGCCCTGCCGCCTCAGCCGGTGCCCCATCCTCACTGCATGTCTCAGTGGGTGGTGCCTGCAGCATCCCCACTGCCATCCTTGCATCCCACTCGGCTTTTAACTGTCTCAGCAAGTCCAAAACAAGCCTTCAGGGCTTTATAATGTTTATAGTGACTTCATCGCCTATGGAGACTGTCTTGATTATAAATCTCCCTGTCTGCTCCCAAGTTTTTATATCAATGGCAGCTTCTTCGGTTGTGTCCAACCTGTGGTTCTTAGACCAAATCAGCAAGGCCAACAAAGCTTCATATTTTATCCCCCATTCTCATAAAAGGAGGGTCCATACTGTAATGACTGTGTTTTCCTCCACCAAAACCTGTCCTCCCATGTCTTCTGGCAGCGTTCTTCTATTTACCAGGGTCTGGACCTAGGTGGCTTTTCACACAGCTCTTCTTAGGTAGCTCTTGATGCTGCTTTGCTTAGGTAGCTCTCCACACTGCTCTCCTCTGCCAGAACTCTGTCTCCCCTCTCTACCCGTGGCAGCTGCTGTCTGTCACGTTGGTGTCACCCCTTGTCACAGTTTTGGAGACAGACACATGACTAAACACACCAAGTTCATGCAAGAACAGCCAAAGTTTATTGATGGACACCCTCTTTTATAGGGGCTTCAAAATTCCTGTGCTTGAACGTTTGATTGGTTGAATTCTTAACACCACCCAGCTCACTGACCAATTAGATGTCTGCCTTCAGTCTTGAATGGGACTAGCTGGGGTCCCCTGTTTGAGTTCTAATCCAACCTATCATTATTTTACCTAGGGATTCCTTTTCTTCTACTCTTTAATGAACTAGGCTACTGGAGTTGGAATCTGTTAGGGCAAATTTTGTCTGTGCAGCTTACAGCCCAGCCATAGCTGTCACATTTATTGAAAAAAAAAAATTGAAATAATGGAAAACCACTCAGACTATTCACTGAGTCTTCATAGAAGTACAGCAAACGTAATTTATTTCTATCTTTAGCACACTTTTCTAGGGTCCTACAGGGTTGGCGGGGCTTAGCAAGCTACTATTGGTTAATACATATTGTTTTAGATTCTTTTCCATGTACACAATGCCATTGTTTTTCTTTATTCTTGCTGTTTCAGGAGAGTTTCAGGGACACTGCTTTTAATATTGTTGCCTGGATTGAAAGCTAGGTTCTGCAGACAGGCTTTTACTAAAATATCATGCCTTTGCTCTGTTAAAATGTTTTCCTAGAATTCCCCTTTTTTGTTTTTGCACAACACAGGTTTTGGACTTGATTAATTTCAGACTTTTACAGATACAGGATAACATACAGCTTACAATAACTATCTCTATTAATACTATGAAAAGAATTAATTTCTCTTCTAATATAAAGAAGATAATATAAGATATTTTGACTACTTAAATAATGTCTCAATTGGTTAACCAACTTCTAACAGGGTCATCAGCTTCTTTCAAGGCATGTAACTTGTTTTGCAGCTGTTTTAGTTGTTCATGTATAGAGACTGAGTGGTTAGAAAGATTCATACAACACATTCTTTCAAATCTTAAAACAGAATAACTGAAGAAAATTGGTACAGACACAACATTATGATGATAACATAAAACTTCTGTTGACAAACTGTCTGTGTAGTTTTCAGACATAACTGTGTCTTGGCAGCTCCACTTCTGATCTTGCTTGGAGTACTAAGGCTATATAGTGACTTCTCCATTCACTGGGTCTCATGTTTTCAGGGGCAGACAGTCTGGTCAGACGAACAGGTGACCTTTTTGAACCTGTCAACAAACATAGGCACTTCTCCCCTTAAAGTTAATGAATCATTTTGGCTTAGCTGTGGTACACTCGTAAATTCGGACTATATGATCTTTCTAAATTTTTGATGTAAATATTTCATTATTCAAAATGAATTGTGGTCTAAATTTCTAATGTACATACTACATTAATCAAATGCTTTTAGGGTATCAGTTCCTTTTGTTTTTAAAAGTGAGATGTACTTGTATCACACATACTAATATCAACACAAAACTATATACATAATGAATGAAAAGCCTACAGCAGTCAGAAATCAGTCAGATTATAAACATTATTAATAACATATGTAATATAAAACTACTATTAACTACTAAAACACTGCACCAGCATCCCATAGTCTGCAAACAGACAACAAAATCAGTGAAGGATTGGATAACCACCTCTGGAAATGATTCTCCAAGCCCACTTCAAAAATGATCCAGCTGTCATATTAATAGGGTCAAATTGCTGAGTCAAAAAGTGACTCAAATACTGATTTGGTGTAGAAAACATCTGGATCTGCTGGCCAACATTCTATACAGGTAAAGGCAAGGCTTGGTCAGGGCCTAGACTTTAAACTGGAAAGATGTCTCCTTTCATTTTCAAAACAAGGTTTTTAATAATAGCAGCTATGAGATGCTTAAAGCACTTAAACTGTTGAAATGCATTTAAAGCAAATGATCAAAAGTCTTAGGTAACAGACCAATTAAACCATTCAGCAGTTGGTTTAATCTGAAGTTTCTCTCATAACAGCTGACTTTCAGCAATGATACATTTTCTTGGAGTTCTGAAGGCACTCAAAAATAACAAAGCTACACTGGATTAGGCAAAAGCAAATCTTCTTAAACAAGGAAAGGAGCAAAAACCAAGAAAACTCTATATAGGAACAGCTATAAAACTTGTTTACCAAGATGCATCTGTAGTTAGAAAACAAAAGGATCTCAGATGACACATGTCTAAAAGGTAATTGCACAAAAATATGTTAAAATATAAGAAGCTGGCTATAAATACAACAATGACACTCTATAGATAATGCTCATCATAAAAATCCATAAATTCACGTTATACAATGAGTATGTCAGCAGTAAGTATTTGAGAAAATCAAGATAATATTTTTAGAACAGTAATGTCTTAATGACCAAAAATGAAACAAGGTAAAAAACTCCTAAATTTCCTAGTAACAATCACTATTCTTTTGTGTTACCAATAAAAAACAAAAACTGCAGAAATTGCAACAAACAGTAGAACTCCCAATGAAATCAAGGGTGTCACAGACTGCATCATCCTCTATCCACAAGCAGGTGTTCATCAGTGTTCTATCACAGCTGTTTCAGTCGTAGTCATCCTCATCTTTCTAGGAAGGTAACAATACTTTGCTGTGGGTAGGGAGGAGCCCGCTGGGCCCGAGATCCTGGCTCTCCCCTGGAGAGGAGATACTTCTCTGTAAGAGAGACACAATGTGTCGATCCCAGGGGTCTTTGAGTTAGTTATGTTAAACTGTTGTGTTTCATTGGTGTTCTCCCCTGCTGTCCCACCCCGATACAGGTATCTCGGGCTTCCCCCCGCCCCTCACCTTCCCCATAGATACCCCGGGTTTTCCCCTGTTTGGGAGATTCGCTGTTACCTGCACCCTTCGCTGGAGCTCTGCCTGAATAAAGGCTTGTGCCTCGGTGGAACTCTGGACCAGCTTTCTCGTCCCTGCTTCTTGTGTTGCCTGCCCGCTGCTACCGGTGCCGAGCTGAAATCACTGAACTACTACTGAGCTGAGCTGGAATCACTCGACTGCTCGAAGCTGCTCACACGCTTCGGCCCAGCCTTTCTCAAGGCTGTCTCTAGAGAAGTCGCAGTGCTCCAAGCTTTCTGTCACCATGGCACTTTGCAGTTTAGACAAGTGTCTTTTCACAAAACGTGAGACAATTTAAATTAAACAAAATTCAAACCTGGTAAAAATTAATTATGACAAAAGGAAATAACAAAACCTCAAAAGAATACCAGAGTTACAAAACTTAACTTAAAAACACTCAAACACAGTGAAACTTAACTTTGCTTAATTCTATTAACCCTCAATCTATATAAAATGAAAGCATAAGTCAATCTTACTCTATTATTACAAAAAGGGCAACTGAAAGTTTTGTATATACCTTTTAAACACAATATAACAGTAACAAGGATTTACTATAGAGATTATAAGGATGTAACAAGTACATCACAATTCCATGTCATTTGGTTTTGCAAATAACTCATAATAACTGCAGATGTTACTGAAAACAATTATTCATAGTAGGAATTGCTTGGTATATGCTTAAGTTGGTTAGGATTTTTAAAGTGCAGTTTTACTAGAGAGAAACCACAACAGGATTTGGCAAGTTACCATTCAGCTTTGTAACACTTTTCAGAAACATAAAGTCCAATTTTTAATTAAAATTCAAAGTCCAAATTGGTATGTATGCTGTTACATGTGTTTTTTATAGCAAAAAGACTCACATTGAAATTACCTTATTAAAATTGTGGAAAAAACAAGCAAATGCATCACATAAGGTTAACTTAACTTTGTCTTGTGCAGTGACGTTCTCTTAGCTATTTTTAAACCATGAATACCTTTTGTAGATAACATTAATTGGAAGGTTGTTTTATTAGTAGCTGTAAATCAGTCAGTATTTTAACATTAGGTTTTAAAACTAATTATTGCAAGGTAGCTTTTTACTTCTGTTAGTATTTACTCTAAACATTTTTAAAGAGGGGTTTTTTGAATTTTCTAAAGAATTGCAATAATTTCTGTAGTAAAACTCCAAAACTTTAAGAACTCACAATTACTTTAAAACACAAAATTAACTCTAAAAGGGTATATAAAGACATTCTAAGAAAACAATGAATCATGACTTTATAACAAACTGGGTACTATCCCAGTGCTTCTTCTTCGAGATGGAGCCGGGGGGTGAAATGCCCACTCTGCTGCTGTTATCTCTAGAAAGTTTGAGTGAAGTCTTCGTCATCCCCCACATACTCTCACAGAAGGGGAAAAACGGAGAGAAAAAAAAACTGATGAAGTTAACTTTAACAAATGCAGTTATTTCTCTCAATATTTCTCTCATTGTTCACAGACAGAGGGAAAAGGACACGATTTTACAAAAGCAGGCAATGTTACACGAAAAGCCTCTCAGGGCCAGGTGGTAACAACAGTGACCATTGCAGTTTATCAACTTTTAATTACAGTAATGAATTTCAAACTAGGTGCCATATAGTTAGCGATTTTTTGGCTATTTTGGCTCCCTGTAAAGCTGCTTGAGCTACCTGTTTCTACTCAACTGTTTCTGTAATTGCTGATATTTGTCCAGCGTGGCCTTGGAGCTTCTTCTGCAGTGTCTGTGCCATAGGGGGTGCTTTTGTTCTCTGCGCACACTCCAATGTTCCCCCATGCCCCCTCTGGGGGTGGAAACCGTTCTAAATCTGGCTTCTCTTCAAAAGCAGAGTTAGTATCTTGCCCCTGTATGTCCACAATCAATTTAAAAACTTTGAACATCTCCTTATTTTCTTCTCTCTGACTCTCCCCCCATCTCTCTAAGGGCAGCATAGAGAAGGAATGCTCACCCAGCATGGGAGGTAAAGGTGTCTGCTGCTGTGACACAGGTAGAATTACGGGGCTCACAGCCTGAGCAGATCTCGCTTTCATGTCTTTTAAGGTTTTAATTACAATCCGCCACGTTGGACCAAGAGACAGAGAGTCCTTGCTTTTCCCTGTAATCGTTTTCTCCCACAACTGGTCTCCTATTTCTCTCCAATCTTCCACTGAAAAAAGCAGTGGAGGCATCTTCAAGCTTCCGTTTTCTCTAGCCCATAAAACGAGCTTTTCAAGGCCCTTATCCTTGACTGCTTCCATTTGTTTAATGAGTATGCTTTGAAGCAGTTTGTGCTGCCGCAAATTCTACATCCATTCTAACAGCCCTGGATGGGGAAAGGGTCATGACTCCTTCTCCCTGAGTGCCAAAGTGTATCTGCCTTTGGTTTTCTTCCCAGGCTCCTCCGTCCCCGGCTTTCCCCAGCTTAGGTCCGCTTCCACGTCTACCCGCCATGCGAACCTGCCAACCCAGCTCCGATCCACTTCCACATCTATCTGCCGTTCAAATCCGCTCTGCCGGCTCCTGTCTGCTTCCACGTCTATCTGCCGTGCGGACCTGCCGAGCTGGTACCCTTTGCCTGCAAAGGGTCCCTGTTCAGAGCGCCAAGTAATGGAAAACTGCTCAGCCTATTCACTGAGTCCTCATAGAGGTATAGTGAATGTCGTTTATTTCTATCTTTTGCACACTTTTATAGGGTCCTACAGGGTTAGCGGGGTTTAACAAGCTACTATTGGTTAATACATATTGTTTTAGATTCTTTTCCATGTACACAATGCCATTGTTTTTATTTATTCTTGCTGTTCCAGGAGAGTTTCAAAGACACTGCCCTTAGAATTGTTGCCTGGATTGAAAGCTTTGTTGTGCAGACAGGCTTTTACTAAAATATCATGCTTTTGCTCTGTTAAAATGTTTTCCTACAGTCCAGTCTCCAGATGGTGCTGAAAACCCCAGAGCTTTGGGGCTTTATTTGTTTGTTTATTTTTAGATAGCTTCCCACACTTGGACCCTAATCAGGATGCCTCAGCCTTTCCATTCACCAAAGAATGTTACTTTTAGTTCATTTTGTCCTCACTGCTGGACCCCTTCCCAAGCAGGTCTGTGATGAATTTTTGTGGTTTATTTTTAGTGTTGGTGCTGAAATTCAGTTTCTGAGTTTCTTGCTGTTTTTCCCCTTCCCAAAATAAATTTGCAATTTCCCTTGTGTTGTGATTTCAGTGATTTGCTTGCCTCTATGCTGGTTCCAGACCAACTTTTCCAAGGAGGCTTGGCTATTAAAAAACAAAACAGAAACCAACTGATCTCATGTGCTGAGCCCCAGCCCCACTGCCGGCATCTTTATGGCAGTAACATCACGTCCACCTTCCAGTGCTTCTGTGCCTTTGGGGAATCAGCCCCCATAATCAGCCTTTGGCAAACATACAATTATAACCAAGATTTTTTTTTGTGGGGGGAACAGGTTGAACACCTCCAAGGAAGCAAAATTAGCAGCTCTGTAGAAGAGCAGCTCAGTTGTGCATTCTGCAGCTTCTCCTGAGGGGCAGCTCCAATCTCTGCTCCCTGTGACCAGTGAGAGGACCCAGGGAAGGGCTGGAGCTGTGCCAGAGGAGAGTGAGGCTGGCTGTCAGGAAAAGGTTCTTCCCCTAGAGGGTGGTGGGGCACTGAACAGGCTCCCCAGGGCAGCCTCTACTGTGGCCAGCAGCTCCCTCCATCCCACCTCATCCTGGTAGGGAATGAGGAGTTCTCT
The DNA here is from genome assembly GCF_001522545.3 of Parus major. NCBI lineage: Eukaryota > Metazoa > Chordata > Aves > Passeriformes > Paridae > Parus > Parus major. Next base: position 6,595,403 of record NC_031777.1, on the reverse strand, counting down.
TTCTCTACCTTTGGTTTTGGAGTAAGCACTGCAGCTCCCCAGTTGGTCAGGCTATATTTAGCTGTTGTGTGGCATTTCCAGCTTCCTATTTTTGTAAATCCTCAGTGCCCAGGAAAGAGGCTGAGCCCCAGGTGGCAGGAGCTGTATTTCTGCTGTGTGACTGCACCTGTGCCAGTGCCGGAGCTGGTCCAGGCAGTGCCTACAGCTCTGCCAGTGAGATCTGATGCACAGCCTTCCCTAAAGCACATCCCACAGCCATTCCTCCTCCCCTTACAGTGCCTGTAAATGTTTTCCCCCTCTGTGCCTACATCTCCCCATTGCAATTACTTGTGGAACAATTTTCTTTCTCCTTGGCATCCTTTCTGCTGCCATCCCTGCTCCAGCCAGGGAACTTTAGGGCTTAAGGTTGGGTCACACTGCATTGGTTTCTGCCTACATGGGGTTGCACAGAGGTAGGTGCATAAATATAGTATATAAATAGCATGATAGATGGTATTGGTATGGTAGAAGCACAAGATGGCAAGATGGCAGGAAAATAACAGCAAATAAATCCAATGTGGGATTGAGTTCTCTTCTTGGTGGACAAAGAGTTTTAGGCTGTACAGGGTTATTCCTCAGACACCTTTAAAACCATGTGCTGGCAGCAGTGTCCCCTGGAAAGATCATGACTGGTTATGGTGGTCCTGGGACCATTGGTATGAGATCCAGAGGGATTGGGATAACTTCCCCAATGAAGCATGGAGGCACTGGGCACCTTCCCAGCTCTCTGTGCTGGCAGTTTTTCACCTTCCTTCCCAAGGCAGTGACTCCAACAGCAGACATTTACTGAGTTTTATTTAGTGTGAAGACCCCTTTCATGACCAGGTGATATGTCAACAATACAGCCCTGAAATTCATCACAACATGCTTTGCAGGTCCTTCAGGCTGGGTAAGGGACCTAAATCTCCTATTTCTTTTCATGTCTTTCATGCAAAGCTTTTCAAAAGGTTTGCTGTGAGAAGTATCAGGATGGACCCAGACCCTGTGGGGCTCTCACAAAGTCAAGAGAGGAAAGGGAGAAAACTCATGTTCAAAACACAAACACTCTTTCTGGGGTACAATGGGGTCTTTGTTGGGTTTCTCTCTAGTGTAGCATCTCCTTGGCCTGAGAATAACCTCATAGGTCTTTGAACTTGTGGTCACTAGGCTCTGGCCAGATATGCAGAGTACCCAGAAGAGTCTCTCATTAGTGCTGAAGGTAAACCTGGATTTCCCTTTCTCAGTGCTGAACAGGCAGCCACTTCCTGAAAGCATCTCAGGCTAAACCTGCTCTTCTAGGCTGGCACAACTTTCCCCCACAGTCAGAGGTATTCCTAAATATTCCTAAATATTAGAAATGCCAGGTGTGATGATTTTGCATTAGTTAACATTTAGTTAAGAAGGGAAAAGCCAACCACAGAAATTATTTTTCTGAGATTTTTCTGAGACAAGCTGCTAAGAGCTTCTTCTGTGCCTGGAAAAAAACAATAGCTGGCTAGCTCTGAGAGCTGACAACCTATTAAACCATTTAGAAGGTAGATCCGCCTCTGTGAGGTTCACATTTTAAAGACAGGCAAGGCTGGGAAAGCTCTCTCTTGCTTCTGGCTTTGAAGAGGTAACTGGGTGCTGTTGGGTCCGGCCCCGCTCTGCCATGGTCTGGCTGGGCCGGGCCCCAGCGGTGACCGGGTGGGGGACAGGAGGCTGCGGGGCCCTGGCCGAGGCTGGGCCGGGCCATGGCTGCTAACATCTTGCTGACGCTAAGCCCTGCCCCGCTGCTGGCCTGAGCCAAGCTGGGATTCACCGGGCCCCAGGAGCAGCTTTGGGCTGGGCCAGGCCCCTCCACCGTGGCCCACGCGGCCCCAGCAGCTGCCAGGCAGAGCGAGGGGAATTTCAGCTCGCAGCTGAAACTGAACACAGCAGGGGCCAAGACCAGCCATGCAGCCAGCCAGAGTGGCTGCCACCATTCTGGCTGGGCCCCCTGAGATCTTGGCACAGCCATTAGCACAGCCTGAAATCCATCACCGTGACTGCTTCGGCCACTGCCCGGCAGAAGCCATCATGACCATCTGCAGGCCTGGCTGAGATATTAAATCTTTCACTGCGCAGATGAAACTTGAAAAACATTGATCCTGTCTTGAGTGAGAGAGAAGGACAGAGTGAAGACACATAGAGGACAACATGAAGACACCAAGGTCAGTAAAGAAACAGTCAAGTCCCAGATGGGAGGAGAATGAGGTGATGCCTTAGTATTGGCTGAAAGTTCTTTTGGTAAGGCCATGGAGATAGACGATGATATATTAAAATATCCCCTTTAATTCATGAGAAATTGAAAGAAATGGGGGGATGCAGTGTTCAAACTGCAGATGTGAGCAGAGGCATCCGTAATGAAGCAAAGCAGATGTTGAAGTAGCTGTGATCCCATGAGAAGCTTGAACAGAGAGAGATGAGAATGATAAAAACCCTTTGCCCCCAGAGAGAGAAGACGATTGCAGAGATAGATGAAGAGAACCTTTGCTTTTGAACAGCTCATCCTTAAAATAGTACCCCATAAGTTGACATGGTCCATTAGCTCAGCTGTAGGAGTGCTGTGAAAATGAGAGGAACATCACAATTGTGTATTTTCCAGGCCGCTGCTATTTGTGGAAATGAAAAGCCATGAGAGAACTGTTTCTTGTGGAGAAGTCTCCATGGTATGGCAAGAGAAACTCCTCTCCCTAAAGGAACTGATGAAAAACTATTGTAGAGGTGGTAACAAATTTAAAATCCCAGGTTTTGTATCTACATTGTCAGTTGAGAAAGAAAAGAAGTTGGGCAGGGGAGTAAATGTTATCCTGAGTTTTATTATTCTTTTAGTTCTGTTAATAAAGTTTTCTTTATAACTTTTAAGTTTTGAGCCTGCTTTGCCCTCCTTCTAATTAATATCTGACAGCAGGAAATGAGTAAATAATTCTAGTAAATGCACTGGTAATTTTAGCAAATGCTAAATCCAATATATTATTTGGTGCATTGGCCAGGAAACTCAAATTGGTGAACCTAAACCACTACACCAGTGTATACCATGGAATTGAAGAAAGAGGGGGAGACTTGGGGTTGGTGACTTGGGTTTGCCATGCAGGACCTACAGTTGCACAAAAAGTGGCCAGCCACCTACGTTGGGTCACCCGAAGCCCATCATCACCCAAACATTTTGAGCCATCTAAAGCCCCTTGTCACCCAATATTTTGGGTTTTTTCCTGAATAACTGAAGATGCTGTATCTCTGACTATGGTTGAAAAGTCTATCACAGTTTATCAGCATGGGGACAGAGTTTGGAGGAGAGATTATTGCCAGAAGGAAAGGAAGTTGAATGCAGGGCAGGGTTTTCTCACTGCTGTGGGATTTTTTTCAGCTGGGTGCTGGGTCTCAGCAGGGTAGGGTAATTCAGCCCTACAATGAGTAACTCACTGAAAGTCCAGATTGCAGAGGTGCTGTTGGGCTTGGGCTTGAGAACTGGAGGAACCTGGCGCTAAAAATACAGCTCAGTGACTACTCCAAGCCCTTTTGGGCTAATGGGGACAGTGAACAATGACCAGCCACCACCTGATGCCACTATCACCCAGACAAACCGAAGGGCAGAAGCTACCCAGCTGGATTGCAGCACACAGGTCTGTTTCAAAAGCTGTTCAAAAGCTAGTTTGTTCTTTGTACCTGGCAGTGTCAATTCATCCACACAGGCAGCACATTGAAGATGAGCCACTTAACCCGTCTCTTTCCTGAAGATGTGTTTCATTTTTATGCCATTTTCACATGGGGAGGTGTGCAGGAGGCCCAGCAGTTTGCTTGTTGAGTCTACAGTCATTTCAGAAGCTGCACATTCTTGTAATCTGATGTACCTGCAGTGAAAAATGGAGGTTGGGAGGAGTGAGCAAATTTTGCCCTAGATTTTTGTTTCTTCTTTGCAATAAACTGTACATTCTTCTTCCAAACTGTTGTATTATGATATCCTTTTCAATTGCACTCTGAGGTCAGTGCTCCATGGTGTACACCTGCTTGAAGTATTCCTGAACTCCATCTCTCATTTGCTTTGATGCTTTTTTCTTTTCCAAATTATACTGATAATTTCTATTCTAGATTATGATACAGTGGGCTGCTGAATGGTTCCAGTATGGGGGTAGAGCAGATACAAGTGTAGTTAACTTGTTCTGTGCATATAATAGAAATCTGAGCCCATAAATGATAATATTTATTATATAAACTGATCCAATAAGTTACTGTTGTTTCCTGGACCCACCACAAACTCTACTTGTCTACCTCTCCATTACTCACAAGCCTCTGAGCTGGGAGAGAAGTTGTTCTTTCTTGACCCCAGTGTGCAATGCCTGAAAAGCCAGAAACCACCTCAGTATTTAAAACTGGAGAGTCCATTGTACCTTCCTCTGCCCAGATAAACTTCTTTCAGCCCTTCTGCTTCTCCTCAGACAACATTTCCTCTGATGTTATTCCAGGGCTGATACCAGGCTCCTTTGATGCATTGAAATTCCTCAAAGAACAATACCCATCACTTACCTGCATGTATATATTCCTTCTCTGCCTAGAAGGAATACTTTTCTATGATCTTCCAATGTTTATATAGGTCATTTTTGTCTCGATCCAATTTTCTCATTGGAGAACAAAGGCTATATGTTTCTTCATATGTCACTGTCACTCTGTACAGCCATTGTAAACATGCAGCTATGAAGTCTTTTCTCTGTGTAAATATTGAAATATAGAGAAAGTATCCCAATTATTTCCAAGATTTACCCTTAGGGTATCCATTCCTCTTGAAGTCTGTATTAGCTTTAGTGTTCAATTCAATTAGAAGCATTAACCCAAGGCAATTTCCAAAGCCTCCACCCAAGTTTCTACTACCGGGGTTTACTTCTCCCAAAGCTCCCAAGACATATTCTGCAGATCTCATGCTAATGCAGCAATTCACAGTATCCATAGGAACTTAAAAGACACTTCTAACAATCTGATTTCAGCTAATTTCTGAATATGAAACTGTTTGAGAGCAGGAGCAGCCCTCGTTGGGAGGCAGGCCTGTCCTGCTTCTCCCTGGGTAAGGTGTCATTGTCTTGGTGACTGGCTGTCTTGCTACAACCAGCCACCATAAGACTGCAAAAAAAGGAAAACAAGGCTGGTTTTGTGTCTGGTTATCAGACAGTGAAAGATGTTTCAAGGCTTCCAAGCTGGCATTAGAGGGATTTGCTGAATTTCTGACGGTTTCTGCAATTTGTTATGGCCCAGGTATCACTGGTACACACAGAACCAGTTTATTCTGCAGTACAACAGCCTCCAGCAACACCCAGCTCAGCAGGAGCAGGGCTTGCTCATTGCCTTTTTAGCTCCCAGGCCAGCAGGACTGGAGCAGAATGGGACTTGAGACAGCTTTTCCAATGTGGGAAAAAGAGGACAAATGAGCACTGGCACCACTCAGCTCCAAGGTCTTGGGAGATGCTAAATGTCTGCCCAGGGCTGCTGGTCTTTTGTAGGCACTAATTTGCTGACATGACAAACAGATCCACTTGGGTGGATCCTGGGATAAGCACAAATTTCCATGGCAGGAGGCTGCATTGGCAAAGAACAAAAGCCCCTTCGTGCCAGCAGAGCCAGGTGCCAAATTCTGCTCACTGTAATCTCTCTGTGAAACCACTTATCTGAAAAGGCAGGAGGAAGCTGGCTCCAGTCCCTTTCATAATTAAAAGTCTGGCACGTATCTTTGGAGTAGAAATCTTATTATCCCACTTCTCAGCTGCCAAGGAAACATGGTTTAGCTGGACTGACTTGGAGATGTATAGGATCAGGATCTATATCCCTTGCTTGTGATGAGTCTCTTGAATCTGATGAGTCCAGAGCCAGCTCCAAACTAGGTGGGAGCACACCTGATATTTCAAGCACGAGTATGAGCCTTTGAGATGAGTATTTCCATGTCATCATGATTTAAAAGCTGCTTTAAGTTTTGGGAATAAATAGTTATGTATTCATACATACATATCTTTGGGTCGGTGTGTATGAAAACAGGTGTAGGTGAGAGATGGGGCTATTATCTCAAAAACAGATTTGATAAGGAAAAGAAGTGGTTTTGAATATCTGGAGATGTGTCACTATTGGCCTTCTCAATGCCTTATCCACTGGAAGATTTTTCTGACAGATTTTACTGAGAAGTTCATTCTTTCACTCAGAGAAAAGCATTTATTTAACCAAGCTCCTGGCAAAGAATAAAGGTTGGACTGTCCTGCTTACATCACATAATTTGTATTTAAAGTTTTTTTTTATTCCTCTGGTGGACAGGAGTGGTCAAGTTCAATAATCCTTTTACCGTCTACTTATAACTTGTCACAGCAAGGTGACCAAAGGTCTTTTTGTCCCATGGAGAGCAATGCAATCTAAGGAAAAATATCCCATTGCTCTGTTATGGCTCTGCTTTTTGCTCCAGCCACTGCATGACATGGGCTCCTGGCTTGTATCTCACCATCAGTTTTACTACTCATGGTTCCTGTTTTTGGCATGGCTGCTCCTCCTGTGAGGGACATTCCTGTGCTTTTTACCCCCTTTCCTTAGCTTTTTGCCTGGAAGCTTTGCCAAGAGTAGCTCCTTACAACACCTGCCTAGGGGCAGGATGCATTCCTGTAAGGCTGGGATGGGAAAGGCAGAAGCTATAATCAAATATAGTGCCAAATTCTGGAGGGGAGCTTTAAAAAGAGAGAATCACAGGATCCCTGGAGGGTTTAGACTGGAAGGGACCTTAAAGATCATCCAGTTCCACCTGCCCTGCCATGGGCAGGGACACTTCCCACTAGACTTCCAGCACAGAGCTTTTCCACAAGAGATGGAATTTCACCCGCTGAGGTGAGAACCAGCATTTTCCTGGCTCACCTGTGCAGTCTTGCCCCTATGAGTGCTCAAACTCTTGCTATTTTAATGTCCTCAAAATGCTAGACCAGCTCTAAATATGGTGGATGACCTTATTCAAAGCAGCAAATCTGGATGTGTTCTGGCTCTGGCTAGAGCAGGGTGAGGGTCTGACCCAGCTGAGCCAGTGCTGCTGATGGGAGGTGGACCAACACTTGGGCTCCTTCACATGCCTCTGAGCTCCACAAGAAGCTCCCTGGAGGGTGGGTTTGGATGTCTCTGGAAAGACAGATATTCTTGAGCTGCTTCCCAGCTTCTGGTGGTTAAAGACTCATGCTGCTGAGGAGCAGCCCTCACATGGTCACTCAGACAGACAAGCTATTTTAGCATGAGTAACCCTGAAACTCTGGATGGGATTGAAAGTCTAGTGATAAGAAGGTTGTGTTTTGCATCCAAATGTAGTTATAATTTTGCTGCTGGGTAGTTTATATTCAGGCGCTGTTGCTTAAGGATGTAGCTGTAGAATCAGTAATAACAAAGCAGGAAATTAACCAACAACTTGTTTATAACGTCAGTTTTGTCTGGAAAAGTGACTATTATTGTTGGCAATGGAACAAGCCTGATTGTTCAAGTGGGTTGAAGTGCATCTCTTGTGTCCTTTGGTGGCATGAAGGTGGCAGCTCAACTGACAACTGATTTTGTTTTAGACTAGCTTGTCTTATAATTGGGGGCTCATTTTGGACTGATAGGTGGATTTTGCAATTATGTTCATGAACATAATTGAACAGAGATTGCTTTGCAACAAACTGATTCAAGGTCCAGCATGACTGTTGTAGTCAGTACACCAGCTTGGAGTGGGGTGAACCCTTGGCAGATGTGGGTGGTTCTGGTCCTTCCCTTGGTCTCTTACTGCTCTGTTGTGCTGATATTTTGCAGGCAGTAAACACAAATACTTGCAGGGTTACTCTTTCCGCTGACGTGCATCTCTCAGGTGCTCAACTAAAGTCCTAATCCTAAATCCCTATAAGAGCAGAAGAAATCTACTCCTCAATACTCTCCTCCATAAATCTGGCTGTTTCTGTGGTGCCTTGTAAGGTTTTACCCCCCAGGTCTGGGAGACACCTTTGACACATGCAGTGGATCTGCTCTGATCTTACCATAAATCCACTGACTTGAGCAGGACTGTTTTCCATGATGGGGTTTTCACATGTCAGTATTGATGCTCTCCGCATGGATAGCTAAAACCAGAATTTTAGAGTTCATCCAAGATAAATAGAAGTAAAAGGTAATAGTGTAACAAGCTAGTTCCTGCTGAGTTCAGAGGGAGCATGGATGCAATCCAACAGCGTTTCAGGCCCATGGAGCACCTTCCCTCTGACTCCAACAGCCTGTGCATGCTTTGATGATCAATGCACTGCGTTGCATCAATTCACAGGAGCTGCTCATCTCTAGCTGCACAATTTGTGACCTCCAAGGTCCTGAGCAGAAACCCAACCCTGGTGGCAATCCCAGGATGAAAGTTCCCACTGGCATGTGCCTGTCTTAGTTCTGGGATGCCATTGCTGGGTGCTCATCCTTCAGCAGAAGGAAGCAGCAGGAAGTGCATGGCTCTCGACAGCCCTTCCCAGCCATTGGAATGGGAACAGCTCCAAGAGGGAATACTTAGCAGATGAAAGATGTTTGTTTCCAACGTCATCTAGCTAAATCTAGCTTGGATAAGCTAATCCTTTTTGTCATCCCTCAGACTCAGATGTGACTGTGTGATAAGGCCTGACAGTGAAACTGTCAGAACAGCAGGGAAAGCAGACCACTGCTGTCAAACACTTGACTTCTCAGTCCCCCTAGGTCTCTATTAATTCATTATGATGCACTTGGGCCATCAGTCTTTTGATCTAAAGAGTGGGAGACAGGAGTGTCCAGCATGTGGGCAGGTTTGAGTGAAGTCTGTCCCAGGCATTCTCTCAACAATCCCTCATGGAATATATATCTTCTTGCAGATGTCTGCCCACAGTCCTGGTCATGTGTCAGCAGCCAACATGAGCTGCTGTGTATGGGAGGACAACTCCCCAGAGGTGAAAGGACAATACGGTGTTTGCTCCAAGAAAATGGAACAGGGATCTGTCCACACCAACCAGGTAGCAAGTTTCCAGGTCACAGCTTCTCTCTTTACTGGTACTGAATTACATAAAAGTACACAAACTAAATTCAACCAACAACACAGGCTTTTTTGTACCCGCTTGCCCAGCTGGTTCTACCCATGGGGGAGTTGAAATTTCTAACAAGTCCCCAGGGCTTTTTCACCTCTACTTGACCACTGAAGAACAAGTTCAATGAGGAGCAGCTGAGGGAGCTGGGAAAAGGGGCTCATCCTGGAAAAAAGGAGGCTCAGGGAGAACCTTCTGGCTCTGTAAAACTCTCTGACAGGAGCATGCAGCCTGGTGGAGGTTGGGCTCTGCTCCCAGGGAACAGGGACAGGAGGAGACAAAATGGCCTCAAGCTGTGGCAGAGGAAGTTCAGGTTGGATATTAAGAAAATTTCTCCATGGAAAGGGCTGTCCAGCCCTGGCACAGGCTGCACAGGGTAGCGGTGGAGTTCCCCATCCCTGAAGGGATCTAAAAGCTATGTAGATGTGGTACTTGGGGACATGGGTCAGTGGTGGCCTTGGCAGTGCTGAGGGAACAGTTGATCTTAGAGATCTTTTCCAGGCTAAAAAGTTCTATGATTCCATGAACTTTCAGTCTGGAGTGTTGCTTACATCGACACAAGTTTCTGAGGGCTGCCATAATATTGAAAGCACCCAGTATTTCATTCTTGGGACCAAAAATTCCCAAAGCTGTTCACAAAACCCACAGCAATACCTGCTTTGAGTATGTCCCCCTGTTCTGTGCAGAACTGATGCGGCACTGCACCGGAGCTCCGGCTAGCTCTATGGAGGTCTTTTGCACTCCGGCGCAGGCAAGCACCAAGTGGGGAATCACTGGGGAGCAGGCTTTTCCCTCAGCAAAACCTCCCGAGTCTTGGGCTGCCCCAAGCTCTGTGGGGCACAGCATCAGGGGTGGAAGCAAGAAAGTAGAGGAGTCTCTCTTGGATTGAAGTTCCCAGCAATGGTTTTATTAGGTGGGGGAAAACCAGGGGCCCACACTGGAAGGGGTCTGGTCCCAGAAAGCTTCGAGCACTGCTGTGCAAGGACTTAAGTACAGCCTAATCTCCAGGGGTGGGTACAAACATGGACCAATGGGAAATCTCAAGGAGAGGAGTAAGGGGAGGGGATCATAAATTCAGGACCAATAGGGATACACAGAGGCAGGGAGCAAGATACATTAACCAGTGGAGCCTCGAGGAAAAAATGATTGACACAGAAGGGTCTGGAAGAAGGGGTGGGGTTTACAATGATGGATAGGGAGTAGGGGCAGGACTAAGGTGACTGGCAGGGAACATTCAGGAAAAATAGGAAGGGTTTACATGACTGACAACTGGAGCCAAACCAATACAATCAATAGGGGGAAATAAGAACATACCAACAAGCTTTAATGAACCTTTAACAAAATTAAATAAACTAACTACAACACAGAACAGAGGTTCACACAGAAGACACCCATTCCCATTCAAGAGACATCAGCTTGGACCAAATTTAATCAACTTCTGTAGCCTAAGAAATTAATGGGTGAAGGTAGGAGCTGATGCAGAGTGAGCCATCTTACTGTCCCTTGCAGAAAGGATGTAAATTTAAGTTTTTTGTTATTCCATTCCCTTGTGCCAGGGTACTTGAGCACAAGCACCACTCATTGTTTCTTTTTCCTAGTGGATATTCCAGTAGGAATTCTGATACTCCAGAGCAAGCCACTGTGAAAAATGCAAGGATGTCTTACATCTGATAATGAAGATATTTATTCCATGTTCTAGACCAATGCACAATGATGTGTTAGACAAAGCAGTCCCTGCTGGTTCACCCTCCCCTCAGGATGTCCTGGCTGAAACCTGTATTTCAGAGGTGGGAAGACATTCTCTCCAAAAGTTTCAAGGACAACAGAAAGATAGGTCCAGTCTAATAGCCTTGTAAAAGCTTTGAGGGCTTCCTCCTGCTCTGTACCAGCTGTGCAGAAATGTTTTCCTAAGATGTACATTTTTACTTTATGTTTTTGTTTAAATAGCCTTTGAGGCCTCAGTTTGCCTCCTGTAAAGTCTGAGCCAAGTATTCCTGCAGGCTCAGTAACCCCACCTACAAAGAAAGAAATGTCCTAAACAGCTTCTGTAGAGGATGTGAGAGATTCCCTATTCATGAACAAATAAGGAGAAGTAAAACTAGCTAACAAAAATCCACTACTAATATTGAAGAATAATATTTCTATGACTAAAACCTATTTTTATGGCCTTGAATGGCCTAATGGAGGATTATCTTATTAGCTCTGGTGATGGGGGATACAGAGGATACCTTACAAGTGACTTTATTTTCAGCTTTTTTTGGATGCAGACATTGGAGGCCAACACAGAAACTGGAGGCCAACTTGGCTTTGAAAGAAATCCCATATTCTTCATCTCAGCACTTCATCACTACAAAAGATACACAAAAGAACCTTGGAAATTTGGAAAGCCAGACTTTGATCCACCGACGTCACGCAAGTTCAGAATCAATGGTGGGGAAAACAAAGGTGATCCCACTTTTGTTTGTGCATTTTTCATCATAAGGATGGACACATCCCAGGGCACATGGCATCCAGGTACAAGGTATCATCTTCATTTCCTTGTTCACACAAGCTTCTTTTAGCTCCAAAAACCTCATCAAAGCCCATGATATCATGGCTGGAACCTAAACACTAAAGTTTTCAGCAGTGATAATGCTTTAAGAGTAAGCTGCCAAAGAGCAGGTGAATAGAATGGAAATGAGACAAGATTTCTTTCTAACCCCTGATGTGATGGACAGCATTACTCTGCAACGTGTCTTGTTTCTGCAGCCTCCAAAGCAGAGCTTGTGGAAGAACAGGGCTGGAATACATTTATCTGAATTCTCAGCAGCTGCTTGGTTCAGCCACACTTGAACCTCTCACTTATTTGCAAGTCAGCTGTAAACAGCCAGGGAAATGGCTTTTTGTTCTCACAAAACATTTGGGAAGTGCCTCTGTGTGCTAAATATTCAGAATTGTGCATATACAAAAATCTATTTGTTCTTCCGTTGACAGAACCTCTCAAACATCATTCATAAATAGCAGCTGGCATGACTGAGTGCTTTGAGAACTGCTGAAAATGGTTTTTAATAGTTCCTATCTTCATACTTACAGAAAGAAACATTCCAAAAAGTAAGTGGAAATCTGTGAAATAAGGGATTTTTTTGGTCCTTTGTACAGCTGCCAGATACTATGTGCAAAAAAATAAAAAAAACATCGATTGAGGTTCCCTGTAAGGGTAATTCAAAGTTCATCTGCTTGTGGGAGCAATTTAACAAATTCCTCAGCTAATGTCCAGATCCAGCAAGTCCCCCTTTAGCTGCATCTTTGTCCACGCTTGCCAGCATTCCTGCTGAACTCAATTAGCAGTCTGACACAGCAGCTGTGGTGTCCATTCAGAAACCCGTTCCTGTTTTTAAAATCCAGTCATGTAGGACGTCCCCTCTGCATTGCCTAAATGCATTGCCAAAGCAATTGCCCACTGCAATTCCACCGAGATTGCTAGTTGTGCTCCCAGCCCACCATTGCCATGGATCAGCGGAGTGGAGTGGTTTGAGTGATGAAAATGGGATATAAAAACCCAGAAATGCTCCAGAAGAACAATAACAAAAAAAATCAGTTTATGCACATTTGTGCCTCATTATTCCCTGCCTAGAGCATAGATTCCCTTCTCCCTAGATTTTTAGGGTGTGCTGTTCCACAGCCTCATCTCTTCTCATGCAAATAAGAGCTCCCTGTGCATGAATAAGCAAAGAAGTTTATGTTTCCCTCCTGCTTTAGAGAACTCAGCCCGTCTGGAAGCAGAAATGATGTTACTTAGGTGATGGCAGGAGGAAGGAATAGTAATGGCAATAGAGACATGTTTGAAAGCTGAAGGAATACATCCAAAATATTTCACAAGCACTTAAAATACTAATTAGCAAGTCAAGATGCATCAAGGACAGCAGTTATAATTAAACAAATAATTTGGTTGCTTACCAGGCTTGCTGTAGTACAAGCAGCATCTTTTCATGGCACCAGACAAGAAATGTCTATATTCATGTCCACCCTCACTCTCCTTCCTGTTTCCTCTAAGCCATGGGAGCAACTGTTCACTACCAATATTTTCCACATTTTTATGCAAGAAGATGGGAGGAAGCTGCAGGTGAGCTTGGGCTGGCATCCAGCTGGGCTCTGCCTCCAGAGGTTGTGTACATTGAGTTGGCATGGGGATGTGGGGTCACTACAAACAGGGAAGATGCACTTGAGACACAAATCCTACCTGGCCCCACTGCTGCTGTTTTTCTTCTGAGGTGCCAATCACTGCCCTCCTGCATTTGCCTCTTTCATATAGAGGAGGTCAGCAAGGACAGCACTTTGCCGTATTTCTATGCAGAGAACCTTGATTGGTGGCTCCTTCTTCCAGTTTCCTTATCCTTGGGCCAGGGATACCCACAGCGCACATCCTCAGTTGCTTTTCTCTACAGGAGACCATTTGTTTGGTAATAAAATCCAGCCATTTGGCACCTCCTGATGATGGGGTGAATCCCTCCTGTCTCCTTTAGTGTGGTGCCACCAATCCAGTTCCTTTTCTCTGGTTTCCCTCTAAATGCTTCACACAACCTGGTGTCTGCCTTGTCAGGTCTGATAAACCTTCCTGAGGGACATTTGAACAATGAATAGACAATTTTGATGAGCAGGTCCTTCCTTCTCCTCACAAAGGTGAGGAAATGTGCAGGACACACACTGCCCCTGAGGCATCCCTGGCATGATGGGAGCAAATCCAGAGCTTCTTGAATTGAAGGAACTCATGGGGATTTGATGGTGGCACTTTGACAACTGAACTTGCAGTAGCCACCTGGCTCCAGGAGATGTTGCTGCGCTTTCAGCTAAAGACCTGGAGGAGATGCATACAGAGCATGGGGATTGGAAAGAGTTAGGGAAAACATTCTAAGTGCTTTTGGAGCAAGTAGAGTTGGAGACTGTGACAGCATGAATAAAAGCTGTGTTTGGGACAGCTCTGCACTTCCCAGGCTGCCAAGTGGAGATGGAGGAGGCATCTAGTAAAAAGCAGATGGGTGTTAGAATCAAGGGCTGGGTCCCTGCTTCTGGGCTTCTTTCACACCTCAGATGGATGCTGCTTTTCCATACTTGCTGGTCTAATGCCATGCAGAAGGCAGGTCTCTACCTTAAATAAAAAAAAATCCAGTTCTTCCCAACAGCCTTTTGACCTACAGCAGGAAAAACATCCCACTGCAAGGCCAGTTAAGCACAGCTCTCTAGAGAACAAAACAACAAAAGATATAAACACTAAATCTAAGCATTTAGACAAGCATCTGCATCTTATGATAGCACCAAGGCTGTGAGCAAAGCTGTCGGGAGAGCAGGAGAAGGGCCAGGGCTCCAGTCAGAAAGGATCTGACTGAAGGAAGCACTGACATGCCCAGAAGTTCTGGTTTAACTGGGTCTGGCCTGGCAAGCCAGGAGAATCAGTCAGTGTGGTGCCTTGAGGTTTGCTTTGGGCAGAGGCTTTGCACTGTCTCCTGTCACCCCCTCCCTGGATACAGCCCTGGGAACAAACTCATTCCCAGTGCCTGCAGCAGCCAGGACAGACATGTATTTGCAGGGTCACTCCTGTGTGACGCAGCCTGGGGGCCTGCAACCTGTGTTTGTTTGCAATGAGCAGTCACCCTACAAGCAGAAATATGGACAGCCAGGGAAAACAGGAGCACTAAGGTTGTGCTTGTTCCCCCTTGTGTACAGAAGGAACTGCAACATGACATTGTCAATACTCACACAGACCTGATGGCCAAGGTGTGCTGACAACCCACTTCAGCTCTACTTGAAGCCAGGAGCACTGTGGTGACCTGTTTGCTGTTGGCTCACCCTGCTGTGTCCTCCCCATCCACCATCCACTCCTTCCAAAAGGGTGCAGGACATCCCTGCAGGTCTCTCAGCAATGAGAACCTTAGAGCCTGGCACTGCTGCAAACACTGTCTCCAACCCAGACACAGGGTGTCTGTTGTTACAGCCATTTCCCTGAGCCACGGCTTCATCCATACAGGAGCCATGGAAGCCAAAATCCCCATGAGAACAATGAAAAGAGTGTTTGGAGTAATTAAACTCCTCTGTTTTAGTTGTGCTCCCTGCCCCAAGGAAATTGCCATCTCATTGGGGACAAACACAGATGTTATTGCAAAAACTAAGAGATGATAACAGACTGAGGGCTACTCAGAGGGTTGGGTCAGCATCTGTTTGCCCGGAGCACAGGGGATAGGAATGTTTTGGCCTCTTTGTGAGGCCAGCGGCACTCCAATGCCTAATCCCTGTAAAACTCCACTACATCTGCACTGCTCCCAGGTGAGTGCATCCAATGCACGCTATCCCTGGTGGAGAGGGATCCAGGCTGTGTGGGTCCTATTCATCCACCCGCTTGTATGCAGAGTAATGCACATGTCCAGGGTCATCCACACACAGCCAAGAACCTGAGTAACACATCGGATGCTCTTATTCTTAGAAAGGATCTGAGTGTATAACAACTAATGACAAAAAGCCAATAGTGTCTAGACACAAGTCTGGTAACAGCAGCTTTTTGTCATGATCAAGGCTGCTGCGGAGGGGATGTAATGTGTCAAGAGCACAAGATGCTGCTTTGTGCCCATGTAATTCCTCACTGCAGATGGGGGACACTGCCTAAAAAATTTAGGGCACCTCCATGCTTTAAACAGAGCTTTGATCCCCAAATGGAAAGCACTCCTTGAAACAGAGCGTTGCTGCTGCTGCTGCCTTGCTGTCCAGATTTTAACCTTCCAGGTTTTACAAATAATAGGTCAAAAATAGACTAGAACTAGAACTAGGATATGTGAAAAGGAATGGAGAGGAGGGGAAAAGTGTGCTGGTTTTAAGTATTCTGTTTTCCTGACTGAAGGCAGCTGTGGACACAAGGGATTGGATGCTGAGCAACATAGGGACTTGAAATCTCCATTTGCTGTCACTTCTGCCCAATCCTAATGTCCTTGGGACATGGACTGTTGCAGGAGGAGCAGCTGGCTCCAGAAGCATGGCATAAGAAGGATCAATAGAAATATATCCTTTGTGGTGAGCTCTGTGTTGGCAAGCTCTGAAATATCAACTAGAAAAGCACAACATGATGCAACATTGCCCAGTGGTGGGCAAACACTAGGTCAGCTATGTCTGCCAGCCTTGAGCAACTAGGGTGCAGGTGGGTATCTGGATTGGGGAATTCATCTGAAAAGTATTTGCATTCACATTCATCCTCAAGGATGCTGCAGAATTGCAGCTGGGGCTCCCGAGGCTCCTGGTCTGTCCCAGACCAATTAGCTCTACTGAAATAGCTCTGAGCAACCTGGTCTAGTGGAAAGTGTCCTTCCCCATGGCTGGAGGTTAGAATTAAATGATCTTTAAGATCCCTTCCAAGCCAAGTCAATGCAGGAATCTATGAAATAGGGTCATCACAGGGACTATTTGATCTTTAGTGATGCTGAGATCTCAGCTTGTACCAAATACTGCTTTTCCATCAGCACATGAGAGAACAGGAGCCACAGGTTTTCCCCAGAAGGCATCTTTTTCATTTGTCCACAAAAAAATGAAGCTGATAAATACAAAAGCATGCAGGGGTTTCCAGGTGTGGCTATTCTGGCACCACTGACAGGCAGCAAAGGTCTGAGGCAGAGCTGAGTTTACATTGTGACATTTAACATGTCTGGCAAAACTAGAAGTTGAGCATCAGCTGTTAAGATTAGATCCCGGCATCAAAGAACTTGGAATTAGAAGCACAAGCAAAAGGGAAAGCAGCTCTACCTCACAGCAAGCTCCTGTTTCATTCTTGAGACACTCTAATTGCTACTATTTTTAATTATATATTTATACCACAGGCTATTTCTTTCCCTTTAATGAGACAGGAGTGAAATCAGCTTATAATATTTCTACATCTTTTCATGAAGGTTTTGAAGTAATTGCCTGCTCATTTTTACTTTTTTAGAACTGCAGAGAAATGGAATTGATAAGTACCAAAGAAATGAAAAGTCAGAGTTTCTTCTCAGCTGGGAGATTTCAGTGTGGGTAAGGAAAGGAGACCAGGAAAAGCGGGAAAGGGGGTTCAGGTCTGATGCATGTGAACCCATGGCCACTTCTCCAAAACAAGCTCCACCTGGCAGGAGAGTTCAGTGGGGAACTGTGGCCTTTGACAGAGTTGAAACAGCTTCAGAGCAGCTTGGGTTTAAAAAAATCCTGGTGCTCCCAAGTCAGGTGGTTGGTGAGAAGGCTGGGACCAGTTTTCCTGCACTTGGAAGTTTAAACGCCTTGCAAGAGAGGTGGTATTGTCTCTTTTGAGCTTGCAGGACCCCTCCTCTGTTGCTAGTCCAGATCTTCACCTCCCAGATGTTCACCTACCAACCTTCAGGGTGGATAAGGTGAGGGGAACAGATCAATGCAGGAGGAAGCATCCTCCATCTCATAACTCTTAGTGAATGCAGGAATAATGAAAAGAAATGAGGAAAACCACCCCAACCAAATATTTTAGCTTCCAAATTTTAATTTTGTTCAACTAAAAATATAGTAAATTAAAGTTTTCACCATTTTTGCAAACAGGTGTAAATTTTGTTGAATCTTTTAAAGCTGACCTGTTACACTAGAGATGCCCAATTGCATTCAGGAGGGCAGGCAGAGAGATAAGGAAGAAACCTATTTGAGGTGATGCCTTAGGGATAAAACACATTCAGCGGGTGGCCTTTTCTGACAGTTGGCTAAGGCTGGCAGATAAAATACCCAGTGTGACTTGTAGAGTGGTAAAGCAAATGAATAAATGCATTTGGGATTATTTGGAGTAGTTTTTTGTGTGTTTGGAGTTTTTGTGAGTGTGGTTTTTGGGTTTTTTTGGGTTTTGTGTGTCTGTGTGGTTTTGTCTGTTTGTTAGTCTGTGATTTTGGGGAGGTGGGTTTTTTTGTTTGGTTTGGGTTTTTTAAAATAGGATCAGCATTTGAGGAAATAAGCCTCAGAGGGGCTATTTGGGTACTGCAGAGCAATGCAAAAAGTTTATCTAAGCCTGAAAATCAAGGAATGGATCCAATTGAAGAACTGGATGACCTGACAGTGGGCTCACTGCTTATCCTTCCCAAACCACTTTCTTCAAAGTCAAATGGCTCCAGTCACCCTCCTTCCCAAAGCAGGAGCAGGACAGGGCCTGGGGGAATCCCTGAGTAACCTCCCTTATTAAGATCCTCCAGGCAGAGCACAAACCACTGACCACTGCTCTGTCCCAATGACAGTTTTCCTACACTTTTAGTTGTCCACCCATCCAGGGTGTAACAAAAACTGGATACAAGAAAACTGGGGGACACTGGATCAACACCTGACTAAAGACAAAGCAAGTGACATCCACTTCTTTTCCTCATCCACAGATTTGGTCACAGAATATCCAGAGCTGGAAGGGACACACAAGGATCATTGATGTTCAGCTCCTGGTCCTGCACTCTCCCTGAGCAGTGGACAGCTTGGGAGTGAAGGGAAAAGCACTTTTAAGTTGTAAGTCAGTCTGTCAAGAAATTACTACAGAAGCTTCCAGCCACAGGAGCCACTTGGAAGTTACAGGGAGCAAACTGAACTTCAGGGTACCAAAAGCTGAACAAAAACAAAGAGTGCCCCAAGATATAACAAACCCTACAAGCAAACAGCAAAGAAACCTCACCCCCAGAAAAGTCTGCCTGTATGAATAATTTACAAATGGTCAGAAAAACAAAACAGGAACCACCAACTTCCCCAGACTGTCAAAAATGGAGGAGGAAGTCCACAGCCATCCAATCAAACTGCCTAAACCCAGGAAAAATAACCCCTTCCCTCCCCAACCTGCTGAAAAGACCCACAGCAGTAATGTTCCCTGCTGAAAAGTTATCCATAAAAAAAAAAAAAAAAAAAAAAAAAAAAAAAAAGACAGAAACCAAACAATAGTTTTCTTGGAAATATTTATGAACAATATTCAGAGGAAATTTTCTCTCATGTAACCAAGTAGAGAACCCAGGCAGAGACTGGGAAAACAGATCTTGCTCTCTAGAGGGGATTTCTGATGCCTAACAAGTCCAAAGCCATCCACTCATTCTTACCACACACATACAACAAGACTCTGACAAAGATCAACCTTGTACCTTACTTGCTGGCACTCCTGAGGAGACACTTTATCTGGCAAAGCTTTGACTTACCAACTTAAGAGCTGACTGATGCCAGTAGAGTCATCCGGTTTTCAGAGGGTCTTCCAATCCCTTTCCTTTTTTCAAATGAAAATTTCAAATGTTCTTTAACTAAATACCCACAGGATGATTTGCTGTTAATGGTCCTTGCAAGAGAGAATTTTGCGCCAGAGGAGATAATTTTTGCATGGAAAGTAACAGACCACAACACAGGTATCGATAAGTTTGAATAAAATAAGGCAATAATGATGAAATCTGGTCCATGAAAAGATATCTTTGTCATTTAGCATCCATTTGAAGAAAATGTAGTTAAGCACTGAGTTCACATGAAGATTTTAGTATTGTGTTGCTTTAATGTTTTGTTTGACCACAGGTAGGAAATAACTATTCAGAGGATATCACAGTAGAGCATCTCTTCATAAAATCCACTTTCCATGTTCCTAATCAATAATGACATTAAAAACCTCACTGTGAGCTTCTGAACAAGCAGGACCTTACTGCAAATGTCTGCTGGGGAAATAATAAATTAACAAATTCCACCAGGAATAAAACATCAGCCTCAATGGGCTGCTTGAAGTCTCTGTTGACACCCACACAGCTTCCCATGTATTAGTAAATAGTGGTTCTCCACCCAGCCACAGAAATCTGTTTATTTGGAGGTCTAATTGGCATCTTTAGCACTTGTAATTGTCTCTTCCCCCCGAATTTTGGCAGCCGAGATTATGAGTGGCCACCCTCTCTTTTGCATCCCCCTGGGGCTGTGCAGGTGAAACCCCCAACATGGTTTCACACCCGACTGAGGCAGGACAACATTCCACTGCACAAATACTGGCTGAGTTCTTCCTGCAGTGATCTGTGCCCACCAGGCTGAGGTTGCTTCTGGGTATCTCCAATTGCTACGACAGCAAAGCCCCAGTAATGAATGTTCAGTATCTAAGGGTGTCCTTCTGCCTCCACTCACAGCAAACATGGGAAATTACTCTTTCTGTAACTGCAAACACTTTGCAGGTTTTTCTTAAAATTTAGCTTCAGACAGGCCTCATCAGAACTGTGGTCCTTGTCCCCTCAGTGTCCCCCTGCGAGAAGAGCTGCATTACTGTGGGTCCTGGGACACGTTCTATTTCCCAGTTAGAGATCTGCTTACAGGACACCCAAGCTCATGTGACATGGGTTTGGAGACTTGTTTACAGTGAGCAAGCCCAGTAGCCTGGGCAGACTTGTTGGGACATTTATAATTGTGTCACCAGGCTATGTGAGCCCTGTTCAAGAGCAGGACAGGCTGCTCTTCCCAGCCTCTTACCCACACCCTTAATTGGAGGGTGATATCACTGCTTTGCCCTACTCTTCTTTAGCAAAAGAATAGCATGCTTACATCTGTCACAAATGCACCGAGGCAAACATGCTGATTGTCACAAGAAACATTTGATTTGGGACTTTTGGCTTCAAGAAAGTCACATGATCTCCAAGGAAATTTAAATAAATTCCAGGCAAGTCTCCACACACCCCCATACATAGCCAGCCAGTACTCATCAATCTTAGGAGCCATTTAAAAGTTCTGCAACAATAAAGATCTGATTTTATGAACATTTTAAATATACTATACATTTGATATCTTGCATTAAGTTTCCAGGAGACAGTCCTACAATGTTAATAATCTCTTATCTCTAAATATTTCTCATTTTTCATTCACAAATTACAGTACTATTGAGTCTCTTACAGCACATTTTTCATAAGTTCCCCGAGTGTTTAAGCCAGGGAAGAAGGGAAGGTCAAAAGAAACTAAGCAACTTGCTGAAGGTCCCTTAAAAAAAAAAAAAAGAGGCAAAAAAACCCAGCCACATTGGCTCAGCACTCTTTTAAACAGATTCATTTTACCATCCTTCAAAGGTCAAAGTCAAAAAGAGATTGCAAGGAGACAATAAAAATATATGTACACAGAAAATTGCACACCAGACCTAGAGTTACGTAGATATTTAAAAAGCCTGAATAAAAGCACTCTCACTAGCTGACCATCAGAGCTCAGAGCTCTCTTGTTTTAGGAAGCACGGATCCCTTCTAGGTACCCTCACAAGACTTGGTGTTGTACAAGTGCTGAGAGAAAAAAAAATCACCCTTCTCTTGAGTAGTACCAAAATTATTCTTTTTGGCAAATTTCATAAAAGCCAATCCTGTTCATGCTCAAGCAGGGAGCCTCAGGCACCAGAGTCAAACCTTGGCCAGATGGGCCATCAGAAATGAGCACAGAACCTCAGCACCTCTGAAGCCTTCCAAAGGATTGCCATCTTCTTGAAGAGCTTGTTTTCCTTAAGAAAACTTGACTCCTTTGCTAAGGTAAAATAAATAAAAACTCCCCAAAACCCAGACAACAACAGCCAAACCCACCCTTGAGTCAGAAATCTCCTGTAACTCTGCGCTGGAGAGAGCCCAAGGGTCTACACATCCCTGCTCACCCTGAAGGGTGATACGTGCGGGCACCTGTGAAGCAGCACAGGAGCAGAGGGCTTGAGGAAAAGCAGAGCACTTTAATGACTCAACAGTCAATGACTCAGCCTGCTGTAACATGGCAGCAGCCAAATTCTCTGATATCCAGCAGTCCAATCTCCACAGCACCAAATGAGAGCTGGGAGAGCTCTCATCCCAGATGGTACACTCAGATGTGCTCTCTGCAATCTCCTGAGTTCTCAAAAAGCTCATGCAATTTTATTTTAAGCTTTGTCACACCTTAGGATGCTGCTAACAGAGCATCCATTACTTTACCTTTTTCCATGTCCTTTCTTTGTCTCCCCTGACGGGATGGGAACACCTCCCATGCCAGAGAGCATTTCCAGCCATTTTGAACACCCACACTTGGCAGCAATGGGAGGACACTGTACAAAGTCAGTTACAGCTGCTTGAGTCAGAGCTTGGCTTTCTCGATGAAAGCTTCCTGCAGGCTCTAATTCCACTCTCCTTGTCCCAGCTCCTTAGAACCTCACAGCCCAGCAAGGCTCAATCCTCCCTGAAAGCTTCAGGAATTTGTGGGACAAGGAACCTGTTGCCACTGTGAGTTTTTACAAGCCCTGGGTTGCAACACTTAGGGTAGCTCTGAACAGGGTGGCACAGCTGATCATTACAGCCTGATCCTCTTCCTAAAGCTCAGTTTCAGCACTGAGGAACACCACAACTGAATGCTGGGAAGCTTGCCCTTTGGGAGAAGGTAAAGGTAGCTCCTGGTCTTTGATGACATGACACTGGGTGTCACTGGGTGTTTCAGGTCTCTCGATGCAGAGGTTTAGCTATAACTCAGTTTATCAGTTAGCTGCCTCCATCCCACCAGGTTCTCCTGGCAGAGACACGCTCCAGGAAGGGACATTCAGTTTGGATGGATAAAGAGTAACAGTTGCCAGCAGAAGAGATTAACTGCTGAGGTGAAAAGATTGTCAGCAGAGCTGCGCTGAATGTTTTCAGTGCAACCAGAGCCTCAGACACTGCCCTACAAGCCCAGGTGAGCACAGGAGGAAACACAGCCCAGTTTGGTCTGGAGATGCACCATTTCCTCACAAATGGGGACTTGGTTTCAAGAGAACAGCTTTGAAATAAAATGCTCAACAGCAAGTGAGATTCATCTTAAAACAAAGTATTGGATGCTTAAATGCAGTTGTGTCAGCTCATGAACTTGAATCCAACATCACATCTAGACTACTGCTTCATACCTTCTTCAGAAGCCACGTTGCAACACCAAAGTTTCCACAATTAAGGACATATAAGGGCAGCATTTCACAGAAATGGATGACTATTGAAAGACTTCTTTTGCTTATGTTGTCTTCCAAGGGGGTAAGACACAAGCTGGATAGCTGTTGGTTTCTGTTACGAAAACTTTACTACATCTGAAGTTTTGAGTTCTGTGTGTGCGCTGGCTTTTCCCTGCTGCAGCTGATCCAATACCTCAACATCTGAGCAAAACACTGTCCCTGGGTGCTTGCTGTACTTGCCACCACTCTCCTGGCAGAGCGATGGGATCAGTCCAAGGAGTCAGATTTGGGAACCGGAGGAGGGAAGAGTGAATGGAAACAGATGCATCATAATTCACATGGCTGAAATGTACCCTTAAGCTTCCCATGCTTGCCTTTATATATATATGTATATATAATAAAGCTTGGCAACAGTTCAGACCTAAGATTAAAATAATCTCCTTGTGTCATCCGAAAGAGCAGAGGGCATCTCTATGCTTTGCCAGCTTCTCTGCCTCTGCTGCCAGCACAGACTGTGCAGGCTCCAGCTTCTCCTGGACAAGCAGGAGCCAAGAAAGTTCCTTTTTCATAGCCATTTTTTGGACATATGCATAGAATCAGAGAATCAAGAATGGTTTGGGTTGGAAGGAACCTTAAGGTTCCTTCAGTTCCACCCCAACATGGGCAGGGAAATCTTCCACTATCCCAAGTTGCTCCAAGCCCTGTCCAGCCTGGCCTTGAACACTTCATGAAGTCCAAAGATTCAAGTACTTCCCTCAGACGTGCTTTGCTTGGTTGGGAAGGCTCAGTTTGGGAGATTTTAAAAACTCGCTACCAGCTCCTAAGCTCAGGGGTGATAACCTGCAATAATACACACAAGTCCAGATGGAGAAGATCCACATGAGGTGGACTCCTCAGCAGGAGTGTTCAGCTCACCCCAGAAGAGTTATGAAACATGCAGTAAGCTTCTCTAGAGCTGCTATTGCCAGAGAATCTTGCTTTTTATTTAGAAATAGATTTATTTCCACAACTATGAGGGCATGAGTGTTTGAGAACAAGAACTCAATGTTTACACACCAGTAAGCAAATAAAGATCCTGTGGTTTCTTTGTATTAAAAAACAACCAAAAAAAGTTATAATTGAGGCCTGACTTGTAATTTTTAAATTCCTAGAGGCAGCAAACTCAGTATTCTATAGTCTCTTTTGGATTGGGATGTTCATGAGTTTCTCTGCACATAGCTGACAGAATTTTCACACAAGATTTTCAACCCCATTGCCATGCTCCATGGAAATCTGTTCCATTGAATGCAGTCCAGGAAAACTGGTCTGTGACTTCCACAGGAGATGCTTATGAATAATACATCTAGCTGCTTTCAGCAAATCCAAACCTCTAATGAAAAGCAAAGGCATATTTCCAGTTTGAGCTCCACTGAGCACCAGATCAGACCCTGGCAATACAAATCCACAGCCAAGGGCAGAATGCAGACCTTCATCCTGCCTTAACCTGGAGCACAAAACTGAAGACTTCTCTTTAAATGTGCTGCTTTACCTTTTAGAACAGGGATTTTTAGATATTTGCTTATACTATTGGATGTTCTCTCCAGCACAATCAGCACAGAGTTTGGTTTTTTTTTGATTTTTTTTGGTGTACACTGCTGCATAAGCATTTTTTAAGTAAGATTTTTAAAATGCATTTTTCATGCATATAATTATAGGATCACAGACAGGTTTGGGTTGGAAGGGACCTTAAAGATCATCGTGTTCCACTCCCTGCCATGGGGAGGGACATCTTCCATTATCTAGTTGCTCCAAGCCCTGTCCAATTGAGCCTTTGAACACTTCTAGGGATGTAGATTTTTTTAATATACATACACAAAATATTTTTCATCTCCACTGCTGCCCTATGTCAAATACCCGAGACCATTCAGTGGTTTAGCAACAGGAGTTTAGAGGAATTTCAGACTTATGTAGGCACTGAGTGGGGGTGGCTGAGTCCCCTACCCAAAGCCTTGACCATACACAGTGGACAGCAGGACAGGGCACCTCTTAGCATGTTCCAGGGAGCATGGGCTCACCCCTGTCACATATGGTGAAGTAGCTTGGGTTTAGGGGTCTCTGTCTGAGGAGAGAAGGCCAGAATCAGGGCTGATAGGTTTACTTTGCCCTGGCTATCTCTGCTCATTGCCCAGCCATTATTCAGGGTCCTGCTGGTGGCCATCTCTATCCCCACTGCCCAGCACTCTCCAGAACCCTGCAAATTGATAAGGCTGCTTCATGATCTGTGGCTGCTGGTTTTAATTAAAGCTGCCTCCTCTGCATCACTCTCAGCCTTGTGCAGACAGCAGCACAAATGATTTCAGCCTCTTATCCACCAGATGCCAAGCTCATAGTTAAGAGCTGATATTATTCAGGAAAATTCTTTCCCTGCTACCACTGGCTCAAGTGAAGCTGGAAGCAGAGAACTAAGGAGAAAATATACAAGGACAGCAAACTAACTCTCCACTTGCAACCCTGACTAAGCAGACAGATGGTTAAGCATGTCACCTTCAAACCTCCCCATCTTGGGAGCTCCTGGACGGCAGATGCAGAGGGGATGGGGATGAGGATGAGGTCAGCCCAAGTGACCCCCTCACTCACAGCTTCCTTCCGGGCTGCAGGCAGCTCCTGGTCCCTTGAACTAACAAGACAGGTCCCAGTTAGGAGAGTACAGCATCTCCTACTTGTGAAAATCCATTCTTAATTCCTATTGATGCATTCTGGGAGTGGGGTACAGGTTAGGGCTCCATTTACACCTGAAGTCAATTCTGGAGTTATCATTCCCTCATTCCTCTGCAGGTGGGACTGGGGACATTAACGGGCTGTTAACCATTGTTCACTTGGACCCACGACTATCTGCCCTGCACAAAGGCAGGACCAGAAAGCTCTCCATGGGCACCATGTGTTTTCCTTATTTTCATACTGCTTATACAGCATATGAGGTTCAAGCAAGTTTTTTTATCTTCCAAGCATCCTGGTGGAGGGGGAAAAAGAAAAAAACCCAGACTCCTGACCCTGCATTCTGGGTAGGGATGTTCAGCACTTGGACCTTGCTTTTAGGACTACCCTTGATAGAGATAGTATATTCTGAAGCACCAGACCACTGAGAGATATTATTTTTTGCAGAGTGGGAGGTTATCTTCTTCCCTGTTATAATCAGGAGAGCAGAAGACAGGGCTGCCACCAGCTCATTCCTCACAGGCTCCCTTCACCTCAGGGCTCCTAAAATTTGGATCAGAGGCACCACAGCTACAGTCAACTCAAGACTAGCTGTTGAGGGTCTTGGAGGGAGAGGTCATACTCAGGTGCTGTGCACCAAGACACCTGTGTCATGCAAACATGGAAATAAACATGAATATTAACTGATGCTAGGGTTTTATGGTCACAGCAGGACTGCAGGCAGCTTCAACTCTTTCATGTGTGGGATGTGCAGTGTCTTATTTCTCTAATGTCTCCAGTGTTGTCATAGAAGCAAGCAACATATTTTCTGGTACAGATCTACTCTTGTACATCAACTGGTACATTTTGTGCTTTGTTTCTTTCTCCAGAGGACAGGAACAGCCATCTTGAACCTATGTGAACTTTGAGGATGTTGCAGCATGCTGGGTGTTTTCAAGGGACCTGAGGTATCCATCTCCAGGAAACAGATTGAAATGGCAGGGAATGAGCGGTTGTACCAGAGAGTCATGCTGCTCTATGGGTTTGGACTGTTAATGCAAAAGTTAAACAATTGATGTGAAAATATTTTTAGAAATTATTTGTACATTCAGCCTTTAGTAGAGGTGTGTGGGGAAAATGTTTCACGACTACAAGTGACGTAGAATTTGGCTCAAATGAAGAAGCTGAACAAGCCCAAATTCGCACTTAGAATTTATTTCTTCATTTAAGTTTCAAAAGCTATGTAAAAGTGGGTGCAGCTTTGAAATCTTTACCCATCATGGAAGTCAAAGTGATTCAAATCCAGTTAATTCCTGGGTTCTGTAGCCAGTTTGCTCACACTTGTGGCACTCGGTGATCCCACACAGTTCAAAGCCAGATGCCTGACCAGAGGCCCTGAACTCCAGTTGTGCTGCAAAGGGAAGACTGTGAAGAAGATGGATCTGGAGACACAAGGCACCTGGGAAGGTGTCCCTTGATACACCCAGCTGGGGGACAAGGTCCCTCTGTTTCAGCTGGGGACAAATAACCCCAGCCTTTCCTCAAAGCTGGATGTTGTGATGATTCAAATGAGCATTTCTGCCTGTGGTCTAACAGGAGCTGCATACTGTGCTCTCTGTGTGTCCTAGCTGAGGAAACGTTTTCTATAACATACGGAGCTCCAATCTATGTTTATAACAAGGCATGTCAAGAGTGCAGCACTTCCTCCCATGCCAAAGAGAAAACAACCACCCAGGAGATAAAGTGCTACCCAGAGCTATCTCAGAACCAAATGTTTTTCTTCTCAGCGAAATAAAAATGCAGCATGATTAGGACTGCCAGCCGAAACCCAGAGCTCCATGCAAAATTCATAAAAATTTGATTTTCTGTGTCCCTTTCCTTCCTTTTCACCCAGGCACCTTTGTACAAAAGGATCAAAGACACCCAGCTGGTCCAGTCCCTTCACCAAGAATATCCCTTCATCCTGCAGAGCTCAGAAAGTGATGGATTGAGACACTGGTCCTCTCTGGAGGCAGCAGGACACTCTGCAAGTAGGCATTTGCTCTGAGCTCTTCCTGGACAGATATTTCAGCTCTCTGGTACCCTCAAAAAGACACTGCTTCCCCTATCACACCACTGCTCACACTCTGCAGGCACTTACCAAGCCGTGCCATCATTCCATGGGCTCAGCCTGGGAAGAGTTTTTATCTATTCTGGCAGGAGTCCTTGGGGGTTATGCTTTCTGTTCTCCCTCCTCAGAATCTCCCCGAGGCCATGCTGGAAGTTCCACATGGCCCTGAAAGCACCCACTCCCCCAAATCACCTTTTCCTGGCTGAAAAGAGCACCCTCCTGCCCTTGGAGGGGTGCCAGTAGCTTCCTGTTCCCAGCCACAGCCAGGGATCTCCTCTGTCTGCAGCAGCTTTGGAGTGAATCCTAATATCAGAAAAGTGCTCTTGCTTTTTCCAGGAGAAAGCTCTGGTGCTTCCCTCTGACATGAAAGATTTCTGGGGCTCTTCTGGAGGTACAGATGATCCTAACTACAGTTACAGTGCCTGTTTTAGCAAACTTAACTTTGGTTCTTCACATAAATCCTCAAGTCCAACCTTCATGTTTGTCTTCTATGAGGAAACTTTGCTTGACTCTGTCCTGCCTAAAAACAGATGGAAAGGGATAAAGATGGAGCAGGGTCTTCTCAGTGGTGCCAGGACAAGAGGCAACAAGCACAAAGTGCCAAAACATAATAAAGAACTTAGTTGTTGTGTAATTGGATGGACAAAGCAGCATGTTGGCAGGAGAGGCTGTGAACTATCCAGGCCTGGGGAAATTCAAGCACTACCTGGACACAGTCCTGGGCAAGCTATTCCAGCTGGTCCAGCTTTATGGAGAGCTGGATTAGACACCTCCAGAAACACCTGGAGAGATCTCCAGCCTCAACTGTTCTGTAATCTGGTCCCCTCAACCAAAAACATCATTTTAACTTTATTAACAGGAGTTGCCAGCACCTTTCTGTAGCATGTGGACATGCTTCCCCAGGGAAGCATTTCCCTTTTGGGAAAAATGTTGGCTTTCCAAGGAGGCATCGTAATTGTGCCCCTTTCCCTGACCCTTAAGCAGAGTCTTCCCTAAACAGGAATCTAGGTCATAGTTTAATTTTCTTTTTTTTTTTTTTTTTTTTTTTTTTTTTTTTTTAATGAAGTAATGTCCCAATCATTTTTTTTTTTTACTTCCTGCATGTGGCAGAAGGCAGAAATCAGGGAGGATAAAAGTCAAACATGAGAACTGGGAAGCAGTGTCAGAGCCACTGAGTTACCTTGGGGTTGCTGTCAAATCCATTATTATTCATTACAGTAACCTCCTGCAGACTAATGGACACGTGTCCTATTAGTCCTGCAGTCACCGCGGGTAAAATAAAAAGCTTTGGACAGTTCTAGGAAGGGTCTCAATTTCAAGCCAATTTTATATCACAGCCTATTTTTGGTCAGTGCTGCTCTCTTGGGTCCTTCTCAGAGCTACTGTTACAGAACAGAATTTTTTCCTCAAAGATGACTATCTCTTGTTGAATACAGCTCATGCTCTGGGTGATAAAACTGCAGGGGGTTGCATCAGAGTCAGGGTGGAATCCAGACCTGAGCCCTGATGAATTCAATGGGCCCAGAGCTACCTAGGTGGCTTTCAAACAAAAATATGCATTTGAGAAATTTTATTCAAGACTACAATCAACCGTGTTTCAACACTGGACACTATTTGCTGGTGCTAACATATTTTTTTTTTCATAGAAAATAATTTTTTAGCAAAAAACATGTCTTGTTGCAAAATTGTTCTGCAAAGCTTGCTGACCTTGTGCTAATTAATCACACCTCTAGGCACACATCATAACCTAATGCTAGGCTAAACAATGAGCCTATAAATAAAAAAGAGCTACTGCTAAATTTCACATGTTTGGCTTTAAATTCAAAGACTTGCAAGGGGGTAGGAGGTCACTTCACTCTATACTTATCTATTTAAAATTAACAGAAAGGAA
Organism: Parus major; assembly: GCF_001522545.3. NCBI lineage: Eukaryota > Metazoa > Chordata > Aves > Passeriformes > Paridae > Parus > Parus major. The sequence goes on along the minus strand of NC_031777.1, from coordinate 6,565,767 downwards.
CAAATTTTTTGCCCTCAGACTGGAGAATAAGGTCAGGATGACAAGTGGCACTGTAGCATTGCAGTCTGGACAGTAAGGTGATGCTACCTTCTGAAAGATGTCTCCAGCTGGAAAGCATCCAGGTTGGCAGCAGACACTCCACTCACTCACAGACTAACTCGGCCACAGATCACTCACAGCAGTTGAAGATATGAGAGGGGCTTTTGGTATGGTAGTCCAGAAGGGGTTTATTTGCCACCACTCCGGGCGAACCAGGGACCAAAGACAAGGAACAGCGGAGGGTCCAGGATTAAATACAGGGTGGACAGGGGATGGAGAAGAGCATCAGGGACCAATGGGTTGAGAGCACAGGGGCAGTACAAAGGCGGGGCTCCCAACAGGGAGCCAATAGAATGTTGGGACAGTTACAGGGAGACAAGTGCAGACATCGAGGAACAGAGAACTTTCCAGAGGGTAGGCATAAAAGGTAAAAAGGGGTGGGATGGCCAATGGGCCAGTGGGCCAACAGGGTGCAGAGAACTGGGGTACACTAGCATAGCAATGCAAAGGATCATGGCGAAAGGCCTTTTCTCTACTTTTGTATTATTCCTCAGAGGCTTCCTCCATGACATAACCACAGTAGGTTCCTGAGCTCCTCATCACACGGGTGGGGCTGGGGGAATCTGGCAGCTCAACCATCAACATGGATGTGCTGGCGGCACTCTGGGCTGGACACACTGCATCCATCAGGAAATATTTCCCTCATGTCCTGAGTCACTGCCCTGAGATTTTACATCTATGACATGTTAATAAAAAAAAAAAAAAAAAAAAAAAAAAAGAATAGTATTATCAGTCTTTCCTGCCAGTTTCTAGCATGTGATTGCTAAAAACATCAGGAGAAAAATACTTTCCATTTGTTTCCAGAAGCCCTGAGGAGTGAAGATGTGAAACCTGAGAGTGAGTCAGAGGCTCTCCTGGAAACTGGCCCTTGTCACATAGCCAGATATTCCACAAACCCCAGGAGCTCCTGCTGGTGAAGGGACGAGGCATCCCCTTAGCCCTGAGCTGTGTCAGGCTGTCTGTTCTCTCCTCTCTCTGCAGGTACCACTGCCATGCTTGGCCAGGATGGGAGCTGTCCTTGGGCTAAGGTAACAGAGATCCTTAGGCTCTCTTGGTGTCCCTGCTCTCCTCTGCTCTTCCTAGTCCTGATTGGCTCTAGCTAGGCTGATGAAGGACCATCTCCATGGGGAAACTGACATAGAACCTGCTAAAACATTGGTATACTGAGCTGAGCCTACCCTGAGCTGGTGGTGGCTCAAATGCCATTCCAAGGCAATGCTTTATCTTGGATTTCTAAATTACTAACCTAGGCCTCAAAAAATGGCTATTTTTGTCTCTCTTATGGGGTGGTGAAGTCTTGGAACAGATTGCCTAGGGAAGCTGTGGCTGCCTCATCCCTGGAAGTGTCCAAGGCCAGGCTGGACAGGACTTGGAACAACCTGGGATAGTGGAAGGTGTCCCTGCCCGTGGCAGGGGTGGGATGGACTTTAAGGTCTCTTCCAACCTAAACCATTTCATGATTTTATGACATTTGGACATGGAAGTGTCCCAAATGCTAGAGCAGCTGACAAAGAAATTACTAGAAAGAGGATCTGGTTTTGATAAACCTGTTTGGATTTTGGTGTTAAAATCATTCTTCGCCTGTAAACTTTGACTCAACCTTAGTTGCAAATCCAAGGTAGCAGGTCATAAGGGTCACTGGTAAAACAGGGGAAGAGAGGATGGATGTGGACTGAGAGGTCTTTCACACTAGTTACAAACACAAGTGAAGGCAAACATAGAAGACAGTGACTTCGACAATCTCATTTCTGAGAGGAGCCAGGGAACAGCAGGGACCTTGAACACAAGTCTCACATCTGTTGATGGAAAGTTGCATGGTAGGATATTTCCAGAAGTATACCATGTTAGTCTTCCTGCCTGCAGGAGCCCATGGTCATCCTGCTCTGCCTGCAGCTATGTGAGGACCATAAGAGCCTGGCCATGAACCATTGGTCAGATCCTCTCACCTGCTGAGCTCAGCAGCACCACAGCAAGGTGGAAGCTGAGAACACTGAGGATTATCAGATGAGCAAGAAGCATCAACTGCATTCTTTGATCACCTCCATGGCATGATTTTAATTGCTTAAGATACAGTCACGCTGCTTGGATCTGTCCCAAGGACTGAGAAGCTCAAGGATGCTGCTTATTTTGCACCTCTCTCTTGCTCATCAAGTAATGCTTGCTGTGCTGGGCAGATGTACAACATCACTGCAGTGCCTCAGGCACCCAGCTCCAGTGAAGAAACCCAAGAAGTTCATACCTACGTCATGCTGAGCTCTATCAGCATGTAAACAGCAGTGGTGGCCCTGAAGCACCTGGGAGAATGGGAAATGGAGAATGGAAAAAGAATACTTATTCTTTCCCCTGGGCTAAAATACATCATCCGAAGGCCTCACTGTAGGGCAAAATTCCCCCATGGGGCTACAGATGAGGATGTTGAGTTTGAGGCTGCTTATTTGCATTTGGAAGGAATTTGTTCCACTGCTGGAAACTTCTGTGGCCAAAGAAGTTAGAGGAGGAAAAGCCAGTTAAACTTTGGCCTTTTTCTATGGAGGGTAAACTTAGAAACATGACTTAGATGCATAATTTAGAAAACCAAGATAAAAGTCCAGGCAGCTGCTTGCTCCAGAGCTTTTTTTATGATTACTGCTTACCAGGCTTAGCCACAGGGACTAAGTGCCATATTTGGAGTGCAGACTCTCCTGGCTGGTAGCCATAAAACCCACCAAGTATAAATTTTGACCATGTAATTCATCTTCCCTGAACAAACTCAAAACCTAGTGAAGCAGGAAGGAATAGGATGTGAATGGCAAATCATCTTTGTGCACTCAGGCTTTGATGACCAGTAATACCCGTGTTACGCTGTGAAATTTGACAAGAGGTTTTCTAATCAGAGAATATCAGTGGATGATAAAACTGAAAGCCTTAGCTTTAGCTGTGTTCGTGTATGGGCAGTGAAAATAGGTTTGCCACTTATTTTGTCTTGGTCTAAACTAAACCAAAATTAATGCCATGGTCTCATGTCACCCTAGACTGGCTTCTAGTTAACAGCTCTGAATAATTCAGGAGAAGGTCTCTCTCCTGCAATTACTACTGCAGGCAGCACCTCCAGCCCCTTCAGTGTGCACAGCCCTGGCTCTTTGCTCCCCTGGCAGACACTGCCTACCCTGGGCAGGGCCATACTGCTGCATAAAAATGAGATTTCTGTCTGTTGCATTGGTTAGACACTTCCATGTGATAAAGGGAAAAGGGAAAATCCAGCTCTTTTTTATCATGTTAGGAATAAACTGTTGGTTAGTGCTGTGTGTAACTTTGATAAATTCATTGCTGCAGTTAAAAGTCTCTCTTACTGAGTGAGGTTGTGGTTAACAAGACAAATTATAAACATCTGTGCATTTCCACACATGCAAATCAATAGTGGAACACTCTCCTGCTACATGATGCTCCTTTTGTGACAAAGTTTTCTGCAAACAGAGCTGCAAGAGCATATTGGGATGTACTGAAACATCCTCAGTCACATTTTGTACTGATGCCTGACAACAGGTTTTTCAGCTATTTCATCCTGCTTTCACACGCTGTCCCAGCTCCCAATAACAAAATATTGAAACCCTGGCTTTTTTCAGTTTTCTGTAGAAATCGATCTCCTCAGGGTCCTGGTCACTGTCATTAACTTGTTCTCTTTCTAATGTTAAAAACTTGGCTGTGATTTCACAGTCCCAGACAGACATTGTGGAAAATATGTTGCATGTCCCATCTCTTAATGGATTAAAATAGACTTGGAGGTACAAGGTAGGAGCAGAAGGTGGTGAATCAGATCATGCAGAAGTCCTGTTGGTTTCCATTTACACCCCTTGAGCAGAAGCCTGAATCCCTTCCACAGCACAAGAAAACTTCATGCCAAGCTCTTGAAATGGCTTTTTTATCATCTCTCCATAGTTATCTGCACAAATTCAGGCAGTCAGAACTGCTAGCAGGCAGGTACTACCTACTCCCCTCACTGTGACTCAAGCAGGGCACCCCAGACAGGATATGGGGAAGCCAGGGAAGGATTTCTGCCAAGGTGTTTGCCAACTGGTTGGCCCCCAAAACCTTCTTGTGCCTGGAGTTGTTGCTTCAGGGGGGCAGTATCTTGTACTTCTTATTGAAATTTCTGTGTATCCTGCCAGCCCATTTCTTCAGGCTGTTGAGGTGCCCATGGATGGTAGCACATCCATCTAGGTCCCTCAGCCAGTTCTCCCAGTTTTGCATCACCTGAAAACTTGCTGAGGGTGTGTTCTCTGCCCCACCATCCATCACTCATGTCATTAAGGCAGAGGTCTGGGCAGCACATTGAAGGATTTCAGCCTTCATGGTGGTCCAGGTTGGTTCTGATGAGCTCAGGATGGGATTTCTGGATACAGTCAGGAGCTCATCTTCCTTTTAAAAAGCCTGAACACTTGAAAAAAAAAAAAACAGTGTTAAACTGGGGCTGTTAGATTTGCAGGTACAAGCACTTCAGAAGTGTCAGCATTGAAGTTTCATACCCAACTTAAATCAGTTCTCTCAGCTGTTGTTCAATGGCTCAAAGACACTTTTCCTTGGAGCAGACAGAGCACACATTGGCGTGTGGTTAATGTGTAGTTTGATATGACACTGCCTTCTGCTGCAGAAGTGGCTAATGGGCCCAAAACCTGCTGCCACCAGCTAGTCAAGTGTTACAGCACATGCTGCAATGAGATCCCAGAGAGCGACCTGTGTCTCTGAGCCCAGAGAACACCATAGAAAATGCTGATGATTTAAGAAGGGATGGGTTCTTGTTTGGAACTCAACAACTGGCTTATTGAACACAGCCTTGAATAGGTTCAGGGATTAGAACACAGGATTGGGCTAAGGACACAGGGTTAAAAACGGGGTACAAGGGGCAGATCTGAGGGTTGAGGTCCAACAGGGACAAGGGAAAATGGTGCAGGGGAGTGGATAAAGACCAGTGAAGAGATCTTCCCTTAGCCCCTCGATGTAATCCCGATTAGCTCTGTGGAAGGAGGGGTTCAGGGATACTCTTCATGACCAAGAAAAAGACCAAAAGGATGCTGCTTCTCCCCCCGGAGTGTCGGAGGATGTTTAATTTGGCTAGTTTCCAGGTGGAAAAGAGGCCGGGTTTCTTCTTCCAGGGCTTTTTCAAACCTCGGGAGAGGGGCGGGGGGACATATAACACTAACCAATGGGATAACATTTCAGGGACAGGGAGGGGAGGGGAAAACACGTCACAGCTGCAGGGTGGGTTTACACAGAAACTAGGTAACTCCCAGAAATATGCACTACCAGGTGAACCAAGGGGATAACAGGTGGAACAATGTGGCAAAACAGAGCCAATGGGGGTTAAGGGAAGGAAGAACATTCTAGGAATGATACATGAATGGTAAACAGGGGCTGAACAAGGGTGATGTCAATCCCCATACACTTTCAGAACACCAGAACCCAAAAGGCACCAACATGTGGCTGCAAAAGGCCCATGGGAGGGAGGCCTTTTCTTACTCTATTCTAGAGGGGTGTCTCTCCTCTTTTGCATCTGCCCCTCCAAGGCTGAGGTATGACCGCTCTGGTGGCAGACTCCTGGCCCTCCACAGTCAAGGATTTCCTCTGGACCACAGTGTCTTGTGGTGCCAGGAAAACTCTTTGTGAGGCCAGGCTATCAGATCAGTTGTGGACATTACCTGCTTTAAAAAAGCATAACAAGGAAGAAGCAATCTTCTGTGTTGACTTGGCATTAAGTGCTCCTCTAAAGGCTTCCACTCAAAAACTGGATGAACTTGCAAGGGAACTGAAGCTGAAAATAAGCTGTGATAAGCCATGCCCTTGTCTAACTTTTGAGTGTGTGACTTTTATTGAGCTAGTAATGAAAATAAGTCCAATGACCTGTGGCTCACTTTCAGTGACTCCTCCATTTAGGGACCAGTTAGTAACAGATCAATGTAAGGAGCAGCCAGCATGTGTCATTCCCAGACACTTCATCCCCATGGAGATCTCCTGCCAACACCTTGTTAGCAGTGAGATCAACGAACTGGCAGTTCACCTTTAGGCTCCATGGGAAAGTAATTGCAGGAGGAAGCATGGGGAGTCTGCTTTTGTCAAGCAGATTCTAGCAGATTGTCAAACTGGCAGCTTCCAAGTTCAGGTGAGGAGAAGGCTTTTAGCCTGGTTTCCTGTGGAAGTGAGGCTGTTGCCATAAAACTATGATCAGCTTAATCCAAGGGAGCAACCAGGCTGCAATAAAGAGCTTAAAAAAAAATTAATGTCCTCTAAACTTTGTAAAAATAGGGAAGCACATAGAGAAAAGTGATGTTATTGGTGCTGTGACAGAGGGAAAGACAGAGGGAACTTTTCTCCTAGACATTGCCTTCAGCAGATGCTTCTGGCCATGGATGTACTCACCAGCTAATCAAGGGGAATGAAACTTGAGGGAATGGCTTGTGCAGTCCTCTGGCTGGGTGAAGAGAGAACATTTTCTGTAGTGGTCATGGGTGACATGAGAGAGGAACTGATGGAAGGAAACATCCAGGAGAGGAGGAGAGCAGAACTGAAGCTGTTTTGAAGAGAGCAGAGCTCTATGATTGTGTATTGTAGGAGGTTTGCTGGACTGTAGCAGTGCAAGAGGTGCAGCCATGTGTGACTGCAAGAAACCAGGCTACATGAATTCTTTTTTATCATTTTGATAGCTTCCACAGTAACTTTTGTGCCATGGATTAATATTTTTGCAGAAAAAGTATCAGAAAGCTTGGTGACTTGTTCATGGGTTTTCCTGTATCAGCAGATATACATCTCACATTCAGCCCCACTTGGCAAACCAAGTTGTGTTTAGCCTGTAGCTAGAAATGTTTACAATTTGTTTTAACATTTATAATTTGTCCCTGAAATCTGCACTGAGCATGTCACCACACTGGAAAGTGTTCAGCTGGTGTCAGCTGAATTAAGGGAGATGGTCAATTATCTTGCAAGGAGTCTGTGGATTCAGGTATTAAAACACCTACCACTGCTGCAGTCTGGCCAATGTGAAAGACTCAGATGCTTTGCAGTCTATTTTTACAACTCCTTGGGGTCAAATAATCTCTGCAAAGGAGGATTTAATGGGAAGGACTGACACATTCTGCTGCTCCTGCTATTCAGCAATGACAATTTTACCCAGCTTGTTTTCTCAGAAGACAAACCACTCATCAGGCCCATTTTCTATAATGGGTATTTCTGTGAGATTGCCATGGGCCCCCTGGGGGTTTCAAAGGCCTCTCAAGGAGAAGGATTTGCTTGGCCCCTGACTAGCTAGCCTTGTGTTCCCTAACTAGCCAGCCTTGTCCCATAATGTCATGGCATCAGTGCAACAAAGCCATTAGCCACCCTTCTCTACCTCAAGAGCCTGTGCCAGGAGAGGAGAGTAGAAACATTTCTCCCAACAAAACAAGTCCTACCCAGAAAGTTCACCAGGTAAAGTTTTGCCAGCAGCTGGGTTTGTGTCAGGATCCCCACCAGACAACTCGGTCTGAAACCCAGTCGTCCAAAATCCTGGGGGGAGTGAGAACATGCAGGTAGTGTCACAGTCTGATTTCAGCAGTGCACTAAGCCTTGGTCTAAGGGCTCTGTGGCTCCTCTTATGGCCAAGCATTTTGCAGCCATCACAAAAAACAGAAGGAGAGAAACAGGTTGTCTTCCAGCAAGTCCATGAATTTCTCCAGTCAGCTACAGGTAGGATCATCTTTGACTCAAAGCTCTGAGCATTTGAAGGTATCCTGTCACCCTGAAAACTAAACCTTCTGATCTTGTTTTCATTGTTTTAGTTACTTCCCCAGGAAAGTAACTATAAACCTAAGTTATTTACACATTCCTTCTAAAAAACGTCTTTGATGGACATTTCACATGACCAGTGTGATTGGGAAGGTGGTAACTTAATTATCCAATCCCTGGTCATTGTTGAGAATCTATAAATACTGGAGTCAGAACATAAAGTTGCTTACTTTCCTGTTGTACCACTGAGACGTGTTGGTGTGAATCATTCCATGTCCTTTAGCGACAGTATCCCTCCATCCTCTATGAGGAGAAAGAAATGTTCTTGCTTAAAATGGGGGGGGGGGGGGTATATGGAATCACAAAATCTTAGAATCATTTAGGTTGGAAAAGACCTCTGAGCCCATCAAATCCAACAGCGCTACCATAGCCACAACTAAAACGTGTCCACAAGTGCCACATCCACGTGGCTTTCAAATCTCTCCAGGGATGGGGACTCAATAACTGCCCTGGACAGACTGTACCAGTGCTTGACAACCTTTTGGACAAAGAAAATATCCAACCTAAAATTTTCCTGCTGCAACATGATGTATTTTCTCTTGTCCAATTGCTTGTTACTTGGGAGAAGAGACAAACACCCCCAAACCTTCTCCTAAGCACCTTATAGCCTCTCAGGACACTTGCATTTCAGCCTCAGATTTATCTTGACTCAAAAGGAGAATGCCCAGCACAAACCTTAAAGCAGCTTGGCCAAGGACTGTGTTCCTCTTCCCTCAGACCCTGAGCTGCATTTTCCTGCAATTGTGACTGATGCCATCAGACTGTGGTTGCAGCTCTCCATTTCAAATAGTTAATTTTACTTTATGAGATCAATCAATTTAGTAATTTGTTTTCTGCCATTACTCCAGGCAGCAATGACCAGAATATTTAAAATATTAGACTGCAGCTTTTCTGTAATTGGCAACAAAAAGTAAATCTGGAATACAAGAAGGTTATGGCAATATTGTTGCAAGATTGGATGTTAGAGTCCTTTTGTGGTAGGCAGAGTTTATATTCCTGGCCATGATTTGGTATATATTAGGCAGGGAAAATTAAGTTTTATTATATATTTGAAGGACTGTTGTCCTGAAAGCTGAAAAGTTTCTTCTAACTCCATCTACCCTGAGAAAAGATATTCTCCCCCAGTGTTTTGTGTTCTGTGCCCAAGTAGAAAAATCTGAAGTTACCCAGACAGTGATCTTTGTAACTTCTTGTGGCAGCAGATGGCAGCCCAAAAGCAACACTTATCTAGGGAGATGCACCTGAATAATTTAATTTTCTTTGGTACTATCTTTGCATTGCAAAATCATCCAGTCTCATCTATTCGTGGTCTGTGGCTTAACATGACCCAGGTTTATAGTCTCTGAATAATTACCAGGATTTGCTCTGTGAAGGAGAGAAGTTCTGGGCAGACATTTTCATTTCCATCAGCTGTTATACCCTGGGAAGATAATGAAACACTCCTCATTTTCCATTTTAAATGATATACAAATGCCAGACATTAAACCCAGAGAGCTTTCCAAAAGAGAACACATGGGTAGCTTCAAACTTTCCTTTGGCACCCAGCCACCAGCGAGGGTCAGCCCAAGTTCATAATTTCCCATTGTGTAAGGCTATTTGTTTAACATTTCTTTTGTCTGAAGCGACCTTGTCAAATGAGATCTCCACATAATTTTCATTTGGCCCTTCTCTCACATCTGAGCTGTCACTCCCATGGAAGCAGTTTTACTTTGATCTTAACAGGAATGTAGGCATAAGTAGACAAAGTTTTAAGAAACTCACAAAATTTTTCAGCTTAATCATAAAGGTATCCCTAAAAAAATGGAGTAGGCAGCCTCAGAATCTCATGGTATAAGAATCCAAAGATGCTTCCAAGCCTCAAGGTTCAATAACTTGGTTCACTCTGCTGTTGTAGACAGGCTGGCCCAGGTTTTGCAGCCCAATTTCAATCTCTGTATTTTGACTAGATTAAAAAAATAAGCTTCACATTGTTTTGAGTGAGGGACACATCCTTCATCACATCCTGTCCTGCATGGCATTGCTGAGTGGGTCTGAAAGCTTCCCCTCCTCCAGCATGAGGCCACCACGTTATATGTGCACATCATCCATGGTGCCCTCAGGGTGCCTCTGACATGGTGCATCAGTGTGTTTGCTCTGTGTGATGCAAGGACATCCCCTGAAACAAATTAATGTCATCTCCTGGCAGGTCTGTGCTCCAGATTTTAGCTGGGGACTGGAACTGCAGTCTCTGTTGCCATTCTAGTTAATCTACCTCGGCTGCAGTCATATTTCAAGATTTCCAGCTCGGCACGTACCTGCTCATGTACTTGCTCACCAAGCTAATACTGAACCAGAATAATGGCATTTTCTCCTATTTTAAATCTAAATTAAACACAATATGTAAAGGGATGTTTCTGAGCACTTTTATAATTACAGGTGATACCACTGAACACTGTACAGATCCACCTTTACTGGCATTTGATATGCAAATGAAAGATACCATGTTGCTGTTGGCACAGAACTACATGGGTTGTAAAGGGCCTCCAGAGGACCTCTACTCACTCCCACTTCCTCATCAGTGCAGGTACAGAGTTGCTTAGAACCATGTCCAGTTAAATTTTGTGTATCTCCAAAGATGGAGCTTTTACAGACTCTCTGAGCAACTGATGTCTGTTTTTCTCTACCCTCATTTTAGAAAATTCTTTTCTTCTACAGAGCTGGAATTTTAATCTGACATGTATGACAAAAGGAAAAAGCATCAGCTCTAGCTGCAACTAGATGCAGCACTCATTTTTGGCGTGGTTTGTAAACTCCTCAAAATTTCTGCTTTGTCCTTAGCATTTTCCTGCTGCTAAAAAAAATATATTTCTCTAATCATCTCCATTGTCCATATGCCCCATTTGTGTCCTGGAAACTGCCAAGGTTGTGTCTCATTTCAATTTCTTGATGGCCTTGCTCAAAGGCCAGTTGCTATTGTATGGAAATCCAGTATATTTAAAATAATCAATTACAGAAAATGATACAGTTCCAGCTGCCTTCCAGAAGGGTCCTTTGGCAGGAATTAAATACTGCAGCAGGACCACAGACAGGGCTGTCTTCTCATGGGTAAATACACAGAACATAAATTGATGCATGGATGTAAACACTCCCAGTGGATCCCCTGCCAGCCCTACACTACACGCTCAAAGTGCTGCTCTCCCAGGGCTGTGTTCTACTGCTGGCCCTGGCGAGTCGCTGCCATTCCTGGTTGCTCATGTCCCTGGAAAGGAGCAGGACTTCAGTGGGTGCCCTGGGAGCTGGGAGCAATAAAGCACACTCTGCACGTTGTGGCACATCGTGTCTCCCGTGTGTCTGTCACCTGGAGACATGGAGCTCGTCCTTAGAGGGACCATGCAGGTCCAACACCCCAGTACTGCACTGAAGGATGAAAGGGAGCTCCGGATCAGAGCAATGCTCCCACTTTGCATCTCTCTTTGCTCCCAAGGCTTTGATTTTTTCTGATTTGATAACTAGAATGACCCTTGCTGTCACATGTGGCACTGCAGAAACACCTTCCTGATGCTCCATCTAATCTGCTGCAGCCTTCAGTGCAGCACACATCCAGTGTCAATGGAGATGGGCTGTTCCCCAAAGGAAAGTCATCTGAACTGATAGGAGATGAATAATTCAATGTGATCACAAGAATTAATAACACTAAACATGTCTCCAAGAAGCTCAAGGCAAGGCCCTGCTCACCACAGACATTCATGGCTTCTCTTTGCCACAGTCTTGTTGTCTTTGATATCCTTAGAGAACTGAAAATAATGCAAATTTGTTTTAACTTTGCTTTACAACAAGGATACTTAAGCTCTTCCCTGTTCTTACATCACTCTCCAAATGATATATATCTAGCCATACAGTATAGATCAGAAAATTACTATCTTTGGCATCTATCATTGGAAAGGCTCTTACCCTAACAAAATGAGAAAATTCTGAAATGGTGCTCCATGGTGTTAAAGAGCTGTTATTTCTACATTTCTGGGAGACACTGGGAAATTTGTAAAACAACAGCTATTTCAAATTTGAGCGTTAAATCAGGAATACATATTACTTCAATGAGATTTTGAAAAGACTTTTTTTTAGTTATTTCTGACATTGTGGAAGAGCTTCGAACAATCCCTTACCTACTCCAAATCCCAACCACACCTTCCCAATGTGACATGGATTAACAAGGATGATTCAGATCTCAAAAATCTGAAAATATCTGAAATTGTCATTGAAAATTAAAGATTTTACTATTCACTTATTTAATGGGGCAAATAAAATACTATGCTGAAGAAAATCTTTAATGTAGCACATTTTTCACTCAACAAGAAAAACCAGGCAATTACTTCCATCCCAGTGGAAGAAGTGCAGGTCTTTGCACAGTGTTCTCAAGCAGGCTCCTTCTGTGTTAACATGCACCACAAGCTGTAGCTATTTTAATGCTTTTTAGCTTCAGCATTCCTACATGTCATTGAAAACATCCGGCTTTCCAGAAAACAAATGCGTACTTTATTGAGGTAGCTGTCTAGAATACATATTTCTTCCCAAGCTATCAGATAGGAAGTTTGGACATGGAACAATAAAATACACACAAACCAGACCAAAGATGAACATCCTGTGTCTATGGTACAAGGCTTTGCTTGTGTCCAATGTGAAAAACTGTCCCTTCTCTTTCCAAAGTTGTTGTATTATTCCTTGCCTTTTTTTAGGGCTGAGCATAAAATCTGGTCACTTCCCTGGTTCTCTGTCTATGTGAGTTTGTCTTTTAAGAAGAGATGTTAATGAATATGACTAAGCTGGCACATCCTTAAGTAACATTAAACTATTTTAAAATATATTCCCCCTAATATACCAGCTGTTTTCTGTGAATAAAATATTTCCTTCGAGGTATTTCCTTCTAGAGAAGAAATCTCCTCTCATTTGCCCCAAAGAAGTTTATTCCTTTACCTTTATAGTTAGACTGTGTGTATTTCAGATTTGTCTAGTGTTTTCCTGCTGTGACTTCATTCCCAGATCAGAGTTGATGGCTGGGCAGCTTCCCACAAGGTAATACCTCTGGTGTGGTTTTGCTCTCAGAAAGCAAAAATCCCACCTGGAGTTTCAGAGAGGTGTCCTTGCCATTGCAGATTACCAGTTGCATTTTCCCTTCTACCCCTAGGTGATCCTTCTATGTATAAGCTGAGCCTCAGAACATGAACTTACTAACAAATGGGCATTTTGCACACTCAAATGGGCATTTTCTCCTCTTCCTGGTAAGGAATTGCTGCAGCATTGAATTAAAAAGCTATAGCTGGTGATCCCTTGGGAGCCTACCTCACCACATGTGTATGGTTCTGTACAGGTTTCCTCAGACTGTCACCAGAGAAATTCCTGGTTCTGTGTGGAAACACAGGGAGGGCTGAGGACTGAATCCACAGGGGTTTTTATTTTGAAAATGAAAAATTTCCCAGTTATTAAGCCAATTCTCATCTCCCTTACTTCATTCCTGGCCATGGGGCACCTAAAATTTTTCCTCAGTTTTCAATGACTTCTCCATCCTTCCATGGCTCACTCCTGTGGAACTGTGCCTGTATGGAGAGCAGAGCTCCTGCCCCATCCTCACAGGGAGGCTGCTGCCATCAGCTTTTCTCCTGATGCAAGGTGACTCTGTGCCTTGACAGGGTGGGGGGGGGGGTCACTCACATTTATGCTTCTGTGCATCCTGCTCCAGGGCCTTAGGAGATGCTAAAAAACCCTCTTCCTTGGACAGAACAGCTTGTCTGGGCTGGGCCAAATGTGAATTGGGCTCCACTGACTATAAACAGAGACAAGGCAAAGCTTTCTAGTGTGGCTGTTTAAATTAGGCAATGAGATCATCACCTGCACCATCCCTCTGATGAGTGTCTATCAACTGCCCAGCACTCATCCCAAGCTGGCTGTTCAGCCTTAGTCACTGCAAAGAGATGGGAATTACACCTCAGCTCACTTCATGAAAGGACAGGATTTTGTCTTGACCTGGTCAAAAATTTATTTTAGCTGCCCTTAAACCTAGGGCAGGCTGCTGCTAGCACTGACTCAGGATAAAAGTGGTATTGTAGCCCTAAGTACTAAAGGAACTAAATGGTACTAAAATATTTAATTTTGGTGACAAACTTGACATTAACCCAACAGGTGATTTAGTAATAAAATCACTGAATATCCCCAGTTGGAAGGGACTCACAGGGATCCAACTTCTGGCCCTGCCCAGCCCCCACAACAGTCCCACCCTGTGCATCTCTGAGAATGTTCTCCAAATGCTCCTGGAGCTCTGTCAGCCTTGGGGTCGTGCCCATTCCCTGGGGTGTTATGTGCCAGTCATGGGTGGGGAGACAAAAATCCACGACTCAAGATCCAGATGCTCATGAGACAACACAGCCTTGTTTATTGTTCAGAGCTCATTTATATACTTGATTCAAAACTCCTGGGCTTAGATAACTATTGGCTGGGGTCTATCTCCATCTGGATCTCTGGCCAGTGGTGTGCTTCCTTCTCATCTTGAATAGGGATGGCTGAGGGTCCCCTGTAACTTATCTGGGGACTTGTTTAGGCATGAACTAGGCTAGCCAAATTGGATTTATGTTATGGTCAGATTTACCTCATCCAGTCCAGGCCAGCTGTACTGTGCCAATATTGTGACATTGGGGATCCTGATCAATGCCTGACAGGTGAGTGACTGCAAATATACTAGGGCATTTGCAACATCATTCAAGACTTTGAATGCTGCAGCAATAAAGCTAGCTCATAAAGTGTATTTTATGAAGAAATTATCTCTTCAGGTTTCAGTATGTGTACATCTCTTCCAGTTCTCCTTGTCTTTGCAAATGAAATTTTTGTTTTCTCATCAATTTCTCCCACCATCAGGTTTCAAAGAAGGATGTTCAGTTATCTAAGCACTGAAGCTGGTTTGGGCACTTGCCAGCTTCTAAGGCATCATGTTTGCTATCCACTGAACTGCTTTGAAGGCTGCCTTTCTTCTAAAATACTACATCCTTTAGAGGTACATTTAATTTATATTTTATTGGGAGTCTTTATTTCTAGAAGTTTCTTTCACCTCTCACTGGCATCCAGAGGAAATTTTGTGGCAGGGATGAGGTAAATTAAAACCAACAATCAGAAGGGAAGGGTTATTTTTGCTAATGAAATCAGCAAATGCCTATGTCAGGAAGGTGTGGATTCCAGGAAGGACAGTTGCTTCACATCAAGCAGGAATACTATGTTTTCTTAGACAGCACATTTTAATCCTTGGGCAGTCACGAGAGATGCTGGTGGACAATAATGGGGAGAGCTCAGGACACTTCTGACCCAGCTCAGAGGAGATGCAGCATCCTGGAGCCACGGGAAGCAAGACTTCCTTGTTTGCCCTTTTAGCTGAAGGTAAAGAAGCAGCAGCAGCTAGCAGCCCCAAGGTGTGCACAAACAGGAGCTCCAGAAACACAGGCAGCTACATCACAACACGGATACAACTGAGAGTACATCACCTATTGCAAGGCTGGCAAGGGAACTCCTTGAGTCAATCTACCAACATTCCTTGCAAACTTCGCCCTGCAAATGAGCTGCTTTCCAGACTCAGCTGCCTTAGGTGCCCTGTCCTGAGGATTTACATTTGCCTCATGTTCTGCCCTCTGCAAATCAGAAGAGCTGCTGTGAAAGTATCTCTGCTCACAACCCGTAGCCCAAGTGGAAACAGGAGCTGTCAGAACTGTCCACAGGGAAAACGTGCCTACTCACATTTCACCAGGCTTTACTCATTCCTGTGGAGTCACTGCTCCTTTGAGCACTGTTCTGCACCAATGTGTTTGCTTTGTCAGCAACTGAAAGGAAGACAAGAGTAAGTTCTTCCAGTGCCAAGCCTGGAGTTTTACTCACACTGTGCAATATTTCTTCATTAAGAGCACTGTGAAATCCTGATGCCAGTGAGATAACACTTCCTGAACTAAGTCATTGCTGACAGGGAATTTTCAGCTTCTGTCTAAGACAGGGTTTTTCTTTATTTTAGAAATATTGTGTTTTTCACTAGTTTTTTCACTATGTTTTTCACTGTGATGTCTTTCATGACATCAGTGTGGATATTATCTAAAGAATTGAGTAGGACCATCAGATGATGCAGAGTTTTGGTGGTTGAATACGAAGTTTGGAGTTAAGAGTTGAAATAATCTTCCTGGGAATTGTTTGCCTGGGAAATATTTGAAAAGTGAAGAACCACTGTAGATGACTAATAGACTTGGTTCAGTGTAGGAAGTTCTGAAATTCATATGAATAATTTGTTTCTGTAATTTTAGATTTCACCTAAATCTCTGCCACTATGCAAAAAAATCTGAATGATAAAAATGCGTAGGAGCATGACAGAGGACTATTCTGCCTTCACTTTTAAAGATAAAAAATATTAAGATATGTGAAGCAACATGAGCTTAAGCCCAGTAACATACAACAGACAGAAAATGGCAATGGTTACTGACAAGAAATGGAGAATTTTTAGTAGTAAGAGAACAATTTCTTTCTTGTAACCCTGTCTAGCAACCTCTGCTGTGAACAGAACTATTGATCCAAGGGAAGTTGTTTTACTCAGAGGCTGAATTCCAGCCTCTCTGTGTGCAGGCACTTCTGCTCCTAGCCTGCTTCCCAGCAGGGCCCCAGCCAAGTAGAGATGACTTTGCAGTCCACAGTCTCTGTTTTCTGATAGATAAGCCCAAACCCAGCCCAGGCACTGGCTTCCCTTTCAACTGCACATGTACAGGGGCTTTCTTCTGCATCATTTCAAAAATGCAGTTCCTCTCTCTCACATTGATTCAGATTTCAGGCCAGCTTTCACTTGTCTTCCAACCTTCTTATCATCTGCAGCTGAGTCATCTCCCATGTTTCCTCTAGTCTGGTTTAATTCCTTCTTTGGCAGATGGGATTTCCACTCCCACTCTTCCTCCACAGATGAATCCTCAAGGAAGTAATCTTGCTTTTCTGCCTTAAGTTTTCCATCTCTAACATGGGAATCAGGAGACTTTCCTTCCTTGGACCAGTTTTGAGAACATATCCACTTCTGTCTACAGAATACTGTGATACCTGCCACTGAAAACTGCAGTGTAATCAACGTAATCTATAATGTGCCTTCATAAGGGTTTCTATAAATAAGGAAATGCATTGTATTCCTCTTCCTGGCTAACTACACCCTAGGAATGGAGAATTACAGTCACATCAAAATTATAGCACAGATACTGAAGGCCAAGTATCAACTGTACCACAGGCAGGGGTGGTGTGGCAGGAAAAGGACAAATATTTAGGTCTTCACATGTAGCTGAGGATTTGTGGGGCTCAACCTGAACCCATAGAGAAGAAGGAGGAGGAAGATGCTTAATGGACCAAGCACAGACATCTGGTTTCTGGGACAGAAGCAACAATGATGGTGAATAAAGCTTGGAGGCCCTTTTAGCATCATGCAGGAACCAACCTGAGATTTTAGTGGACAGCCCTATAAGTCCCCTTCCTCCAGTCTTGGTCACACTCTGATGACAGAAAACAATCTCCTGGGGAAATCCACAGGGCTGTAGAGTGCTGAAGTTAATAAAAACATCATCCAGCTCTCCACCTGGTAATACTGACCAAATCATTGATGCTGTTAAATAGACTCCCTTTCATTTGAAATGCAAACAGGTAAATATTAGTCAACCTCTAATGAGACTTGGAGAATGCACACACCAACAACCCCTGTTCATTACACTTAGGCATGCCCTGGAAGGTACAGAACAATGGAGAGGATGTCCTCTGTCCCAGCTAACTTAGACCCAACTGGAAGAAAGCTAAAGCAGAAAGAGCTCTCAGTTTATGCTGGACACAAGCTCGTGGATTGGAAATTATTCCAGAATGCTCTGTATTCATATTTCATCTGTATTTTCTCAGCTCAGAGTAAGGCCTGAACAACTCTCCCTGCAGTCATGGTTGTGTAAGGACACTGCAGGATGGATGTGCCTGAGGAACCTTCCTGTCCCTCCCTGTGGAAAATGGGACCAAAGGACACCTGAACTCCCTTGGCTTCTAGTGATGCTTTAATTTATTTTCACAGCCATGCTAAACCAAAGAGGACACAGCCCTGTACACTCTTTGTATACATTCTTTGCTATGACTATAGACTTCTTTTTTGGAGAGTAAATAAAATATTTACAGTCTATAAATCTCGGAAAATTGTTTCTCTTTTAACAGCAGATTGACTTCCCTGGCCTGCTGCAGGGCAAATTGAGTACCAGTCTCCAGCTCATCTCCTAGCCTACAATACTTATACATTTTTAGAGCATCTTGGAAAAGATTTTTGTGATTACATACAAATTTTTTCGCTGGAGAGGAAACTGGGGGCTTCTCCTACAATACAAATTATATTCTGCAACTATTGTTATAAGAGTCTTTTGTAATACAGCTTTGTAGGACACAGACTTTCTTTTGTTGGCTTTATTTACATCTGCTGTGTTTTATGGGCTCTGCACAACTCACATTTCTGAATCATTTGCATTGTTCCTCATACCCTTTTGGCGGAGATCATCACTGTGTTTTACATGACACTTTACTAGCAGGACATGCATGTTGAAACAAATCTTAATGCTTGGGATTTTTTAAGGTCTTCTTCAAATACAGCTAAATACAGCTTTACACCATTGGGGTATGGAACCAAGAAGAGTTATTCCTGTTTCACTGGAAAGTGAGAGGCTGAAGCGACGCTGTGTCCCCACAAACCTAATACATGCCCAGGTGGAACATCAATGCTGGCCCCCACCATGCCGAAGGAAGAACAGGCTCCTTTTGTTTTGGAAATGGTTAGTCACATTTAAAGGAGACCTAATGCTACTTTGAACCACAGAAACACAATCTTTGGTGTATTTCCATGGAGTCTCAGAAGTTATCTGGTTGATTTCCTCCCTGTCCAACACCACAGAGTTGGGCAAGGCTGAACCTCCTCCAGTTCATCTTTGTACACAAAAATACACAATAAGATTATGTGTGGTGTGCAGGCTCCTGTCTGGTCACAGTATACAAAATACAGATTACACTTAGATAAATGTAATTCAGTTAAATGGAATAAGATTAATAGGAACAGTTATTTTCCAAAAGGAAGTACAGGAGCACAGGTGGTTGCAGAGATGAGTCGAGTAGTCTCATTCCCCAGCTACTGGGATGTGTGTTAGGACATTTAGGAGCATGACTTGGTCCTCATTGAAACAAAAGCAGAAAAACAATCATCTGCTTTTTGATAAATGGGATGTGCTCAATCCCTTAGTTACTCTGTTTTTTCCTTCATTTAACTGCTCTACCACCAGCTGAAGTCACAAGCAGGGGTGTCTGCTAAAAAAGTACAAATAGGTAAGGCTTTTTCCTCCACCTTCTGCATATTAAATGAACAAATGAAATATGAGATCATACTCATCCAGACACCTCAAAGCCTGACGTGAAGTAGGCCAGCCTAAGGAAGATGTTTGAGGACAGACTTACACCCACTAAGACACCAAATGCCACGGCCACTGCTGACAGATGCCTTTAGACCCCATGTTTTCAGCTAGTCCTTACGCTTCAGACTTAATCAGGCTTTTCACACCACTCAGACATATCTGGGGAAAGGAGATGCACAAGGAACTATGAGAAAGGTTTCAAACAAAGCTGATGGGACAGTGTTTTTCCATTTGTGAAAGGCTTTGCTGGACAGACACTGGGTACTGAGAACTGCCTTCCCCTTTTTGGTCGAGAGCAGAAGTCACAAATAGCAGGAGCTGTAGGTTTAGGTTTTTCCCAGACCTTTGCAATGCCAAAAGCAGGTCACAGAGGCAAGCACAGCCCCAAGGCCACCAAGGGAGGAAATAACACTCTGCATTTCCTTACCATAGTTGTGCAAAGGTGGAAAATCTCCCTTTACCATTGCATGGATGATGAAAATAAAGGGTTTTTAGAAGCCAGATGAAGTAGTCCACCTCTAAACATTAGCAGACACTTGTTTAAGGATCTTTAAAGTGTATTTTTTTTCACTTGATTCAATCCAACTTTTCTTTAGCATGGCACCTGGGCCTCTGAGTCACAGCAAGCTCCAGAGACTGGCAGTTCTTTCCCTCTATAAAAAGCACACAGACACACAGACACATACACACACACACACACACACACACACACACACAGACTCAAACAACAAAAATCAGTAACAGATGTTTGCATGGTCTCAGATGTAGCATACTGTAAAAAAATGACACTGCCACAGTCCTTGGAGGCACGTTAATATTTAGTTTGGCTTGCAGTTTCTTCAGACTGCCAGGGCAAAAGTAACTTTAGGGGAGTTTATACTTTTTGAAGCCTGAAGCACCCCATCCCAGCAGCAGCAGACTGCAGATACCCTTGGAGGTGACAGAGAAAGGTTGTAGCTCTCCTTTCTTCCCCTGTAGCACTGTTGCTAAGACTTTCATCTCTTACCCCCATCCAGAAAAGGCTGCATTATCTCTATATTTAGCTGGATCACCTGGGTGGGTATTAATACATAGTCATGTGCACAACTCCTGCCTCTGGTGTTGCTCAGAAATTTAGGGAAGTTGTTAGTGACCCTCAGCTGGTTTTGTAAAATTACAATTAACATGGACTGTCACAGGCTCAGACAGTGGAGGAAATGTCTCTCTCTTTTATTCCTAAGGTCAGATTCCCTTCCAGGCCCCATGGTCACTGGTGACTGACATTCTTCTGGGTATCCAGAAGAATGTCTTTTTGCAATGAAAAGCACCATTTGACCTACAGGCAGACTTGCATCTCTCCTCCTTGCAGAGATTTGTTTTCTGTAGGGGGTGACAGGAGAATAGCACTCTACTTAATCCATTTGGGACCCTGCACAGGGATAAGAAACAAGATAAGGATAAGTAGATTTTCTGTGCAGTTCTTCAGAGACACTTCGTACCAAAGCAGACTCAGGGAGGGTTGGGCAAGACATTCAGCCTTCTTCACATAATCCTGTGAACCTGTCCTGGCTTTCCCCCCTCCTCTCCTTATTGTTCAGCAACAGAAGAAGCTGGTGAGAAAACCCCACTTCAGAGAGGTCTTTGGACTTTAAAAAAAGAAATATAGTTGAATTTTGTGATAAAAAATAACACAGAACTTCATATTGGCACTGCCCTTCACTGGTTTGAGAGTGGCCAGAATGTTTTCACACCATTTTTAACAAAAGAGTCTCTCTACAGCCTCTCACTGGGATGTATAAATTTTTGAACTGGACATTGAATCTGAATTTCTAGGTCCATAATAATCTCCATTGTCCAGATATTATGATGGAAAGCACATTTTTTCATTCTGCTTAAACATGCATAAATAATACCCAATATGTCATATTAACACATTTCAATGGAAACACTTACTATGACTTGTCCCCAAACCAACTAACCTTACCTGGAATAACTCCTAAGTGATTTGCAACTTTAAATAACCTTGAGTTTCTATTATGACTTTGTGGAAGACTTGCCTTTTAATGCCTCCGATTGCCATCCCAGTTCCTCTCTCTTTGTCTAACCTACAGAGATAGTTAAGACAAAACTGCTGGCAGTACCCTCCCTGCCTTTTTGTAGAGAACATCTTTCTTTCTACTAACTTTTCCCTTCTTCCTCACAGAGAGAACTTTTTGAGCAACCTAGGGAGTTTGTTTTTATAATGAACTGAAAACCCTTTTTTCTGTAGGTACTGCTGAAGTGGGAGCATTTTCATAGATCTGCAAGTTGAAAATGACAAAGAGAAAGAAGGACAGATAGACACTAAAAACGTAGGAGAGAAAGAAAGGCAAGACTTTTGATATGTTTATTGAGAGGAAGCTCCCAAAAAGGATGAGGAAATTACTGTCTTCCTAAACACCATCAAATTGCCCCAAGGGTGGATTTGCCTTACATGACTTAGACATCAGGACTAGTAGATGCCTGTGCTCATGCCAGTTATCCCAGCAAAACAGAAGTCTCTGGAAGGTCATTCTCTTCATTTCAACACAAACCAGCCTTTGGAGGTCCTTATTTCCCTTCACTGACTCTAAAGGGATCCATGGACAACTTGCTGTAGCACAGATATCTGACTCTGAGATGTCAGGAAAAGGCAGGCAAATCCTAACCCACAGTTCTGTATCATCACCTATATGTAAAACCTACTATGAAAATACATTTGTGATTAATCACATACCCTTACAAGTTGTGAAATTCCATGTAATAGCTCCCTTATGAACCATAACACGCATTTCCTGTCAGCTTAATGTTTTCTGTAAAGGTGTGCAGCAACAATTGCACCAGAAGTACTCAGTGTTTTGGGCCAAGTTACAGTTTCTAAGGGAATCATAACTTCGCCTTGATTTGAATGCAATTAAATTCTCTGCCATAATAGCAGCATAATGGCAAGAATATTTTTTCTTTATTTCCTCAGCTTAGAAATTAAAAGGGAATAAGACACATTGGTGCACAAGGAGATAGACCTTCAATTCCATACAGACAGCAGTATTCTCAAGTCAGTGTGTTCTCCTTTCTGGTATGAAAAGGGATACAGGAAAACCCAATTTTATATATATATATATTTAATGCCCACTTCCAGTGCCTGAAAAGGAGGAAGTTGTGCCAGCAGTTAGAACATGGACCCAGCCATGGCTTGTAGCTTTTGATCTCAGCCCACTCTGGACTTCAGGCTACTTATTGAATACATGTTTGCCTGCCTGAGATGTTGAGACCCAAAACTTGATATGATAAAAGCTGTGTACAGGTTTAACTTTGCATATGGCACACATTCTGTGATGCTGATAAATACCCTGGGTAGAGCACAAATGATGACTTCATTCATGTCAGTTCTGCTGGAAGCCATCCTTCAACTAGTTATGAACTTAGAATGTTGTTTGTTGGATTTTTGTTTGTTTGGGTTTTTTTGTGCATAAAATACATGAAAAAAATCCCAAAATTCTTTATTACTGTTATAGTCATCAGTTTTTGCTTTATGTTCTTGCAAGCAGTGTTTTTATGGGCCCCTGAAAGAGTGTTTTACATAAAATTTTACAGTGTTTATCTCCTAATGTAGGAGATACAGCTGAGATCTTATCACAACAAGTAAACCACTTTCATATATGCTTTTTTTGTGTTCTAGCACCCTGCCAAGGAACCGTTACATGACCACTCCTGCCTTGTATCACACCAACCCAACCCTTCCCCAAATAACCAGACCGCAAAGTGCAACATCCCTGTATAGAGGATGGCTTCCCAGTAACCCTTCCCACTGGAGCTAGTGTCTTAGCAGATCTCCTTGAGGCATTTGCCACAGGAATGCACATGAATGTGGTCTGTGATCACCAGCAGCCTGTAGGGATTGGTAGTGCAGAGCCCAAAGTAGTACAGAGTGTCTGAGTGGGGCAGGTTCTCTTTTTGTCACTTAAAACTCTAACTTAAAACTAGGCTTTAACTTAAAACTGTATATATTCCTGAGGGAGGTGAGGGCTGGGAGTGGTTCTGTGCTTTGCAAACACCTGTGCCGGAGAAGAAATTACCAGTGAGCAGTGTCCCTCCCAAAAGGAGACGCCCACCTTTCCTTAGAAGGTGGTAGAACAGCTCACACAAGTGTTGTCTGTATAATTTAGTGTCAGGATGAGCTGTGTTAAAGCATAAGAGGCCTAAAAAGAAAGTCGTGCAAGCCTAAGTGGTACTGAGAAACAAATGTGCAGCCTAGAAGAAAATGTTCTTGGCCTTTTGGTGCTAACTCAGTAACAAGCATAATTCAGCTTGTGCTTTGGATCCAATTCTGCACCTTGAAAGCCAAAGGGACCTTCTGCTGGTGACCTGAATAGGACCACAGTACCCAATCCTCACTTGCCACCCTTCCCCTGGGCTTTCAGACTATATGTTGTCTGTTTAGAGAAGTGGTATAATAAAAAGGGGAGAACTGGACCTTCAGTCACACAAATAAAAATCAATCTTGGGAGTTGGAGTTGATGATCCTTCCAACTCAGGGTATTGCATGATTCTGTGATTCTGTGATCTTTGCTGATTTTTCTTGTTATAGGACAGGCACATGGCCTGTGAGTCCATTCCCAGCACAAAGCATACTTTAGGCTAAAACCCCAGTGTACTAACTTTGTAGCCCAATACCTGTGCTACATCCAAATGTGGAACAGTTCAACAGCTGACAATTAAAGTCAACTTTAATTATTCTTATTATTCTTTCCTCTCTCAGAACTTGCCTGAAATTAACAGACAACTTTGCCAAACTGTTAATCTGGAATTAGGACTTCAGGATTGGATACTCTGCCATGGACCTCTTTTTCTTGTTTATACAGCTTCCAAAATGTGGGTGGTTTATTAGAGGGCTTATCTATCTATTTTGTCTTATCTTTCCTAATTGCAATATCAGGTATGAAGAGAATAATTTAATCTGCAGAGTAAATAAACAAGCACTGCACACAGAACTGGGATCAGTAAGGATTGCCTGAAAATTTCCAGGTGTATCAATAGGTTTCTCCTACAGCCGGGGTTGCTTCACAAAGCAACCTGGGGTTTTAACATAGGCCCTGTTCTGTGATAATGAAGTTGTGAAACAGAAAACTCTGGAGAATTATACAGCATTAAACAATGCAGAAGAATCTTTGACTCTTTTAAAATATTTCATTCTCTTTTTTTGCCCTCTGAACAGGTGTAGTGCTGTGTGAGGTGAATGAGAACAGTTCCTACTTCCAAGGTCATTATTTATTCAGAGATAATTATTTATTGGTTAAAATGCATTCTCTTATATGCCCAGAATTTGCAATCCATGTTTTTTCTGTATTGCAGATTAAAATCCATTTCCATTTTAATAGTGACAGTGAATGCAACAAGCAGGGCCAGACTGTGCGAAACAAACGTCCACTAATTTGTAGTCTTTTAAATATGTAAAGCTAGTTTTTGATGTTAATACACCATTAAAAAGGAGCTGGGAAGTTCACACATCTGTTCCTGTGTCACTTGTCAAGCAGCAGAACAGCTCAAAGAGCAGCTTGTTGTTTTGCAGCATCAAACTCACCTTAACAACTTTGGCATCCTGCAAAATGTTGAATGTTATACAACATGCAAAATCCATGCGAGGAAACTGCATCTGCAGGGCTCATGCCTTTCTGTGCCCTTTCTTCTTTCTCCAGCAGCACCAGCAATGTGGTCCACGTGAGCCTGACTCTGATTCTCCAGTGGTCCTTGGAGATGGAGGAATAGCTACATCACCCTGGCAGTCAGAGTCCATGCACAGTGACCAAATTTTCCAACCCCAGGGATTATGTTTACAAATATCTTTGAGTACCACCACAGTCAGAACATAGTTCAATGTTTTGGGACTACAATGCTTAAAGGGAAAATGAATTTGTCATAGTGGGGTTTCCTGTAGTCAGGATCAAGGTGATAACAATTAATCAAAATTCTTAAATGGTTCCTGGCAGCAGCTTATGCAGCATTTTAGTTTTTCTTCTTAACTCCTGTTAATGGGGGAAAATGTGTGGCAATTTCACTTATTCTTCTATAAGGTGAGCCATGACTGTTCTCATTTCTCCCATTTCTGAAGTGAAGAGCTTCACTGAAGTATCAGGAAATCATCAGTGCCTTTCAGAAAATAAAACAGGGTAACTTAGGCATTTGAAACAGTTTTCAGCTTGAAACATAGACAGTTGTGCTGACAGCAGCTACCTGATCCAAGTTATGGTCTATTTTTCACACTTAATAAGTAGGACACAGGTACAATACATATACTTTTGGCATAGACAAGTAAACTGCATTCCCATTTTTAGGGGAAGACAGAGAGATACTCATTAGCATTGCTATAACTGAGGCAACATGCGAGGCATGCACAGACTGATTACACTGCAGTACTCTGTTGAAAGCCAATTTTTTTCCCCTTCATAAATAGGCCAAACTGGTGTTTCTACACCACTCTTTAACCTGCTATCTTAAGAGGCTTTTTCTTTTGGCACAGAGGTGAACCTTCTTTCAAAAGAAGACAACCAAGTATACAAGGCATTGACTTTCGATACTCAATTATATCCTCATCTTTCCTCTTTCCAAGAGTTTTGAGAGCCTTATTATTATAAAAATAATGATAATTTTATCTTTGTAAATATTTGTCTCTGGTTACTTTTAGCTCATGACTCTCCCAGATCCACATCAATTCATTCCCACAGCAGCAGAACTGAAGCAGGAAAGCAAATTTCTGTTCTCATGTACGAAAAAGTCAGGATTAAATTTGTCCCCTTCCTGCAGGAACAACCACAGCACTTGGTTTTGATATTAAACCCATAATTTATTTGTCAGTTAATAAACCAATACCTGGTTTGAGCATCACTAGGTTGGGACAGAGCACCAGGCAGAGCTGATGGGCACTACTCTTAGTACCAAAATTGTCTTAGATATCAGAAATTGTTTACACTGTTTATAATTTTTCAGCTTCTAAAAATAACTCTCCAGTAGGCACTGTCTCATCTCAGAAATGAGTAAAAAACCCACCAGAAATCAGGGAAATAACTATTTTCTGTTTTTAGACATATCATTGACAACATGAGAGTGGCAGACAAAGATTCCATCAACAAATTTGTGCATAAGGAAAAGGATTTTCATGTAAATAATCATTATGAACGTTAACTAGCCGCACACATCATAAGGAAAACATCAGGGAGGTTTGTTTGTGGAGGCTAAACAAAATATGATTGCTTCATGCTGTTCTTTTATTGGAAGCACAGTTTATAGAGGCATAGCAATCATATATATTACACTGTAAGAAGCACCACGTCTTTTTGGAAACACTATCAGGCTCTCTGCAGAAAAACAAAGTTGGCCAAACTTCACAGTTATCAACCTAAAGCTGAAAATATTCCCTCTTCTGGAATGTCTTGATGTTGTTTATATGCACCTTTCTCGTAGTGATTTCCAGTGCAGCGAAAAATAATTAATTGCTAGAAAGTTGAAGGTAGAAATGACTTCAAATGGGATCTTGCCAAGGATTTGGCAAACAAATTTTATTTATTTCAACATTTTCATCATGGTGAAGGAAAAATGTCCGTAGATGAAAACTTATCTGCCTGGATTACTGGATGATACTAAACCCATAAGTGATGAAAAGGATATAGACTTGCTGGAGTCTTTCTAGTTCACATGATAGCATTTCTTGGCTGGAACAGTCTGAGACAGCTTTTATAACCCAATCTTCAAAGAGGCTTTACTTCCATTGCCAGTTTTTTAGTTGTTTTAATGAAAAACTCTGCCTCTGGAAACAGAAAACCATGGGTTTCCAGTGAAAATTTGGGTGCATGGTGCCTCAGAGCTGATAGGCATTGCACTCCTGGGAAAACAACTTCCATGCTAAGGAAGAGAAGCACTCTGCTGTCCCCCTGCTGAGTGGGACATGGATGCCAAAGACACAGGGGCCTGTTTTTGAGATCCACATAAATATCTCAAAGGCAGGTGCCAAGAGGATGGTGCCAGACTTATTTTGGTGGTGCTCAGTGACAGGATAAGGAGCAATGGACAGAAACTACAACACAGTAAGTTTAACATCATGGAACCATGGAATAGCCAGAGTTGGAAGGACCCACATAGTCATCAAGTACAGCTGCTGGCCCTGCCCAGACACCCCAACAATCCCATCCTGTGCATCCCTGAGAGTGTTGTCCAAATGCTCCTGGAGCTCTGGCAGCCTTGGGGCCATGCCCATTCCCTGGGGAGCCTTGTCGGTGCCCACCACCCTCTGGGGGAAGAACCTTTCCCTGATCTCCAGGATAAACCTCCCTGGCACAGCTCCAGCCGTTCCCTGGGTCCTGTCCCTGGGAACATAGAGCAGAGATTGGAGCTAGCCCTCCATTTCCATGGAGAAGACCTTCTTCCTATGGAGGGTGGCAGAGCCCTGGAACAGTTGCCAAGGGAAGGTGTGGAGTCTTCAAATCTGAAATATCCTAAACCCGCCTGTGTCACCTGCTATGGGTGACCCTGTCTCAGTGAAGGGCTGGACTGCGTGATTTCCAGAGGTCCCCTCCTAACCCCACCGATTCAATATTTGCGTGTCTGTGACCTCACCGGGCGCTTGGTGCCTCCCCACTCAGAGCCCCTTCCCTGCGACACGGGGGATCCGCGTGTGGGATGAGGGATGTGCCGGTACCCCCGGGGTCCGTGTGCGGGATGAGCGATGTGCCGGTACCCCCGGGGTCCGTGTGCGGGATGAGGGATGTGCCGGTACCCCCGGGGTCCGCAAGGAGCCGGCGGGGCGGGCGGCTCCTCCCCCTCAGTGACGGCCCCATTCCCGCCCCGCCTCGCCCACTCCCGCCCCGCCCGCTCCCCGAGAGGCCGCTCCGCTCCGCACCGCTGCACACCGCCGGGGAACCGCAGCTGCCCGCGCCCGGCGCCCGCTCCGGCCCGGGGGAGCCGCTCCGAGCGCGGCTGCCGAGGTGAGCACCCGAGACCGGGGCAGCGCGGGCCAAGGGCCGGGGGAGCGCCCTCCTCCCCCCCCCGCCCCCCTCCCAATCCTCCGCGGGGCCGCTCCCGCCTCCGCTTCCCCTCTCCCCTTTCCATTCCCTTATTTCTCGTATCCCGACACCCCTCGCCGTCGCCTCTGGACGACGTTTTATTCATGGCCCGGCGGGCTTTGTGCAGAGCGGGCTCCGGGAGCGCCGGACCCGTGGCAGCGGCGGGGAAATGGCTGCGGGTGGGCGGCTTGGAGCCCCCCCCGGCCCGGCAGCGCCGGGGCCATCGCGCCCGGGGGACTCGGTTGCGGCTCCGCGGCCGGGGCGGGAGCGAGCCCTGCGAGCCGCTCTTCGGCGGGTTTTATATGTATCGATATCTGTACCTATTCGTCTATGTTCTTTTTCGACGTTCGGCAGCAGTGTATTGCAACGCCGACCGCTCGTGCGCCGGGAGGCACTTACACCATCACCGAGTTAACTGTAGATGTCAGACTGTGCTTGCTCTGGGGTGATGTCAGATTGGTAATAACACGCAGGAATGGGGAAATCGGTGCGGGCAGAGCGTGATGGAGACGGCACAGACCCAGCTGGCGCGGGCAGAGCCGCCGGAGCCGCTCTGTTCCCCGGTGCAGGGCCTGGCTGCGGGGGCAGTGCCCCGGCGCGGGCGGAGCGTGGGGGCACTGCGATAATTAGCAATTATTTGTGGATAGGTGCTGATATTTATGCCTGGAGCAGAGATACTTGCCTGGTTTTGCCTTACAAAGGTATTGAGGCGTGTTTTGGTTAGAGAGTCGGCTGATGCCTGTCTGTCTGCCAGTTGTGCCATAAGGTAACCTCCTCGGGTATCATCAGTCCAGAGCAGGAATTCTGTTGTGTGCTGTGGAAAGCTGGATGTGATCAATAGGCAGTGTCATGTTAGCTCTCGATACTGCCTCTTGATTTCTCCCAAGCTGATCATGGACCAGTGAACTAAAGCTGGGAGATGTTGAAACATGTCCCTCATCTTATTCAGTTCTGCTTTTGCCTGCCCTTCGCTTTCCCTATGCCCTGGTTGGTTGGATTTTAATGGAAAATTCTGTTTCTGAGCCTGTTCAAAGAATTGCTTGTGTTTTAATTTTGCTTGTCTAATTTGCTATTTAATAGCTGTGAGGCTGAAGCTCCCCATGCCCAGGGACTGGGGGTATTTGCCATTCAGTACAAGTGAAGTTAACCGATACTGCTTGATGCTGTTTAACCTTGTATTATCTTAGGTGTTGTATGACGAGGCAGCTTGCTTTGTTTAAGGCTTTGTGATGATGCAATGCAATAATTATAAATCTTCTAATTGTCTGAAGACTCTTTAAATACTACTTTGTCTTGGGAGGTACTTCATGTGTGTTTATTCCCAAGAGGTGTAGGCATGGGTGAGTAGGGTTTGATATTAATCATCTTGCTTTTGGGGTGGGAGGGTGGGAGCAGTTTGGCATAGGTGCCTTAAGTTGTAATTTATGGGTGTGATATCATGTGCTAGATAAGCTTTTATAGGATCTGCCATGTAAATTATGGCCTTTGTTTATATATGTGCAATTATGTTTTGAAAATGCATGCTGTATAGTTTGCTTGTGAGCCTGCGCTGAAGCTGTGACTGAGATCCAGCAAAATGTGCTTCAGTTGCGCAGTGGAGCTCAGTGGTTGAGAACATTTTGCTCTGCCTTGTGCTCACAGCCTGCTCCAGGTGTGAATGTGCTCTGTGGCATTCATCCGCATGCTGTGATGTGTGTGGTGGTTGGCTGCAAAAGCAGTGGCCAGGTGCTTTGTTTATTTTTTTCTTTCTCCATGATCTGGTTTGTTCTTGTTTTTTAGAAGAAGTGGGGTGCTGAAATGACTGATTTCAACTAATGTGTGCTGGAGAGAGCAGCTTGATTATTTCAGGCTGCTGTGGTTTGTTATGCAATCAGATTAACAAAGGTTGAAATGATCATTCAGCTTTGAGTAAACACAATCTATAGAACAGCATGGATTAGGGCAGCTGTTTACATTGGGTAGATCTGCTGCACTTGGCAAGTTGCAAATATTGGATGGAAACACAATGAGTGAACACAGTAATGTACTAAATAAATTTTTAGCAATCTCTTTGGGATTATGATGTATTTACTATTGATTGTCTGTGCTCCAGGAGCTTCTGCAGCATCTTAGGTGCTGTCTGCATGCATGGGCAAACTTTAGGCTTCATTTAGTTGATAATCCAAGGCCTCCTTGAACGTCTTTGTGCACAGCTGGTGGTGCCTGGGGTACTCTGTGGGCTCTAGGCTACTGCAGTCCAGGAGCTGGGTCAAGCAAGATGAACAATGCTCAGCTGGAAGCTTCCTAAATTAAACAAAAAATACAATTCCAGCCATGTTTGCTGAAGCTGGCAGCCCCTCAACTGGTCCTTTGGTGGTTGGCCATTTTTTGTTGTTGTCTTGGAGGTAGCATTGCTGCAGAAGAGGTTTTCAGGGATTGTCTCCCTGAATCTGCTCAATAAGAAGGTGGTGACATGCAGGCTGCGCTGCTAAGGTTGGTGAAGGCATCACCACCATGCTGGAGGTGAGACGCCAACAGGAGAGACAGGAGCTGAGAGGGGAAGAGGCAGACTGGGATGTGGGGAGGAGAGGGAGGTGTTGGTCAACATGGACCTCTCCATATGTGTGTGCAGTGCCTCGCTGGGACCCCTGCCTGCAGCTGCACTGCAGTGGACTTGCCTGGGCTCTGCTCCTCTAGGAGTGCATCTTGTTCTGAAAATACAGGATGTGTTGGTATCAAGTGTTTGGGGAAAAGGAGGAGTAAGCAACTCCTGCAGTCAGTTTTCCAGAGGCCTTCGTTTTTGTGTGGAGCCTGAGCCTTCCAGTCTTCCTCTCATTCAGGGAAAGGTAAGGTACTCTCGAGGGTGCTGCTTTTCCATCCACTAGCAGGGGATGGAACAGGACTGTATATTGAATACATGTTAAAAAATACTCTGGAAAGAGTTTATTATTATTGTTGTTATTTATTTCCTTGATGACTGTGTTTAATTCTATATAAGCAGATATGTAATTGCAAATGGATTTCACAGGCATTTTCAAATGTCTATCACTGTGCTACTGGCTGCTCTGTGTGCTGTATAACATTTGTGATAAATGTACACAAGCACATTTTGGGTACACTGGACTCTAAAAAGGTACTTCAAGGAATAGGTAATACTATTAAGCCTATGTTTTAGCATGTTCAGAGGAGGCAGTGTGGAATGTGATATGCAATCAGTCATGTTAAGACTATTTTTTTACTGGTACAAGTTTACTTCTGCTCTGATTTATTAACAGGTTAGTCTTTTGTCATCTTCAATCTTGTGAATAAAGTAAGAGCAGTTACTCTGTGTCCGACTAGACAGACTGTCTGTCTAGCTCAGTAGCTCTTCTGATGGGGCCACTCCCAGGTGCATAGTAAAACTGGAACAGTGAAGTACTCCTCCTGGTAAACCCTTGTAGCAGTCACCACTCTAGGAGACCTTTGGGCTGGCAGTTCCAGGGAGGCTTATGTGTTTAATAGCTGCTGATGGATTGTCTTCTCTAAAAAATGTCTTAATTAGTTTTGAAAAATTTCGTGGCATTGGTGTTCACAACCACCTGTGCTGGTGAACTTCTGGTATAATTGTCCAGTCTGGAAAGGATTTTATTTTTTTAATTTTGCAGTTTTCTATTTGATGTGCTTTTGATTTTATCTGAATTCTATAAGAATAGGTTTCTTTTTAGATTTTCACACAGAAATAAACTATATATGGGGATGCTAAGAGGTCTTAGAAGGTACATGAAGAAAACTGCTTTATATTTTCAGTGAGGTATAATCTCAGCCCTGTTTACAGTCATCTTTCATGCATAGGTACCATTATGGCTGTTACATTTAGGTGACTGCATACAAAAAAAATATTCAGATACAGGAAGTGATTTCTGAAGCTGTGCATCCTGGACATAGATTGGGGTGACTCTGGATTCGGAAACATTCAGATGACAAAAGAGTTGCTGCAAGCCAAGGAGCAACTTCAGCAACGTTGCTGGAAGATTTACCGGTAAAAGAAAGATTGAAAAAAGATTTAAAGTGAATCTTAGCAAGGGATCTAGCGTAAGAATGTGAAGAATAGAATTTAGAAGTTGTATTAAAGAGCTTGAAGTTAAGTAATACAGATTCTAGTAAGTGCCGCATGATGCAGAAAAAGCAGTAACTCAGTCCCTGAACTGTTCTATAAGTTGGCTTCCACCACGCCATCCTCGACCATTTCAGGAATACATGAGTGGTAACGAAGTTGTGGTTTAAATTCTGCTTTGTGTGGCAGGGAAGCAGGATCTTTTGGCTGTGAATTGACCTACAGTATTTGCTTTGGTGCTGGTGGTTCAGGAGTCTGGGTTATAGGAGCCCTCTGGGTCACAGACTTCTGGATACTGGTGGTAAAGTTGTTTGATTTATTAAAAGAAGCTCTTCAAACGTTGGTAATTTATTACCAGAATTATACAATCAAAGAGCATCCTGAGCTGGAAGGGACCCATCAGGATCATTGAGTCCAACCCTGTCCCTGCATAGACACCCTACCAATCCCACCCTGTGCATCTCTGAGAGCATTGTCCAAGTGCTCCTGGAGCTCTGGTGGTCTTGGGGCCGTGTCCATTCCCTGGGGAGCCTGGTTAGCGCCCTTATTGTTGTGGCTTCTGAAATCCTATTGATAAAAATGGGGTAGAATTTTAAGGTTTTTAAAGCAAACAGAAATTCTTCATCTTGTAATTTCTACTACTATTCCACCCTTAGGTCTGTAAACTTATGATTAAAGTATTATGAGAATATTTCATTTTATTATTATGAGTATATTTCAGCCTGATGGTTTACAGGTGGGATAACAGTAGAGACTGACCAAACAGTTTATTTTAAAAATAGATAGGATTACATAATTATGCTATACACAACAACAGTATATGGATAAGATCTCTGGAACAGTGGTAATCTGGCAGCATCCTTTGCCTGCATGTCCACTGTTGATTGCTTCAAAGGAAGGTAATTATGGAGATGCCAGTGCCAAGTGATTTAACTTGGAGTGTTGATCCAGTCCTGAGCAGACTTTATGCAGGGCTCTGGGTTAGTAGTTTGGAGAAACAGGTTTTTAAACTATTGTGAGCTCCTAATTTGTTATCTGAATAAGAGAAAACCATTCTTCCTCTTTTTTTTTTCTTTTCCTTCTTTTTTTTTTCTTCTTTTTTTTTGTGGAGGTCTGTCTGTCCCTTTGTGTTTTGAGTTGTTTACAGAGATTCATATCTTAATGTGTGGCATGTGCTTAGGAAATCTGAGGCCCTATTTTGGAGAATAAAAAAGAAGACATTGAACTTGTCTGAGAGCATCAGGATGGGATCAGAGGCTTTCCTCATGCTATGAAAGTATCCTCAGTTTATTCTCCTTCTGTCTCTGTATCTCTAAGAGAAAAGAACAGACTTTATCTGTCAAGTCTGAAAAAAGATAAAGAGCAAGTTCACTTGAAATATGTATTTAATAGGGAAAATTTCCCAGGATCTATATATACAGGTAGGCATTTTCCCAAAAGTATTTAGGTGTTGAGGCCATAAAAATGTTGCTGCTCACCAAAATTCTAGCCCTGGATGTATCTATAAATACCATAGCCTTACCCCTTGGGCTCTGTGAAATTATATGTAGCTGGAATAATTTCATACATCAGGACTTAAAAGGACCTTGGTGACTTTGTGCTTTTATAATAAACAAGGAAAAGTTTATTTAGGTTGCCCAGTTTATTCACACAAAGACAGCTCTTTACTTGGGGAGGTACTTACCTCTTAGGCTTTCTTCCTTAGGATTTTTATCTCATTCCAAGATTTTATTAATAAAAGCAAAACAACTTTAATGTTTATGCATTTAGACAGACAGAACTCTGCACTTTGGAGTCATGGCTAATTAGATTTGTGGAGCCTGTGCAGCCTTTGGATATTGGGCAGAGAGATTGTTTTCGCAGGAAGACACAGAGGAAGGAACACATTGCTTGGATTCCCTTTCTCACAGCGCAGCAGCATTTTCCATGCCCTGTGCATGTTAATGATGTTGGTGTGCTGTTCCTGGGGAAGCAGGCTTGTTGAAGTTCACTTTTGTGTTTGGAGGATTCCTTTTAAATTGCTATTCAGTAAAGCTCTGAGTAGCAGACATTTGCACTTCTCCATCAGAAAACAGTCTGAGGGAAGAATTGGCTGGCAAACCAAAGCAAATGCTGTCAGTTTCTAAGGGCTGGTAGTGGGCTGTAAGCCCATTTCTGCTACAGTTTTGAGGGATGACTAAGATGTTTCTCTGTTCTGGCAATACCCGCTTTGGATCCTATTGCTTAATTTCATCTACAGGCCTGCTCACCCCAGCTTGAAGGGAGCACAGCTGATGTGCAGTAAATGCACTGACAGAGTGTGCAGGAGCCAGTCTTCTGTTACCGATGGATGTGCCCAGCTCCGGGGCATTTTCTGAGCTGGGGTGTTTCAGGCTGTGGTTTGTGCTGCTGAGCATGGCCAGCCATGTGATGCTGAAGGACAGGCTGCTTCTCCTCTCCTCCCAGTGCGACCGTGCCTCTTATGTGCGTGCAGTAGTTGTGGTCTGGTGGATGCCTGGAGGCTTAGCTTTTCCTTCTGAGCCTTTATTTTTACAGGAATCTGAAATAGCAGAGCTGAAGCTGCTGAATAAGCCAGACTGAATCCAGGGGAGCAGATCTGGCTCTCTCCTTTGTCTGCCTCAGAGATGTGGAGAGGAGAAACTCCTGTGAGTACTTCAGAGAATTGTTTGATTAGTGGGTGAAAGGAAAGCCAGCCAGGGTTTTCTAATCCCATCTCTATTCTTTTTACCACTCAAAGGTCTAATGGATATAATTGGTTTTTTCGTATGATTTATGTTTTTAGATTACTCCCTAGTTTTCAGGTTGAAAGTCCATCAGCCAGGGCTACTGAAGTGAAAATCAAAACCTTGTGATGAACAAGATCCTGATCTCTGTTTAATAGTAAGAGGGAGCTGTATTCTTTCTGTTTTGGTCACGTTGGATAAGGCGTATCTTTGTGATTAAATCATCCTGATGCTTATGGGAAGAGGGGAGTGCTTCTTCCTTTTGTCTCCAGCATTGCAGCAGTGATGTTAATTAAATACCAAACAATTTTGGTTTGGGCAAGTTTGCTATGGCAGTGAAAATGTTTTGTTTGGGAGAGCTGCACAAATTACACCCACAGGCGTTCATGCAGAGATAAATCAGCCCCTGGCTGGCCCAAATCTTC
Organism: Parus major; assembly: GCF_001522545.3. Classification (NCBI taxonomy): domain Eukaryota; kingdom Metazoa; phylum Chordata; class Aves; order Passeriformes; family Paridae; genus Parus; species Parus major. Next base: position 6,530,163 of record NC_031777.1, on the reverse strand, counting down.
CTGCTTCAGTCTGCAGAAATATGCCAGAGAAGCTTTGAGAATGGCAAAGAGTCAATGAGCATGTTCTGGAGCAGATGTATGGGCACAGCCCTGAGCAGACGTCACAGTGAGGAGTGACTGTGATCCCAGCATAGAGAGGCTCTGTCAGTGGGACAGGCATGCTGGGGTGAGCAGCTTGAAATGTGGGGCTGCTTTGCAGTTCTTCCCCAACAATAGGACTGAGCTGGATTTTCCTGTAACTACCATTCTGCATATTTGGCATTTTGGCAAGAGGAAGACTGTTTTCTGAAAAATCAAACCTTAAAACGTGGAATAAGAGACCTCAGGCTTAGTAACAGCGTTTAGGAGAATAATAAATGCTCAGCCTTGTGAAGCTGCATTTAGTTGTATGTTTATTTGGGGTTTTTTTACAAGCATAATGAGAAATTATGCACTTGACTCTTCTCAGAGTTGCCATGGGATTCAGGGGACCTCATTTTCCTGAGACTATGAAAATCCCAGGCTTTGCCATGTAATTTTTGTTTGCCTTTACACTTCTGTGCTATTCTCTGAGCCTTCTTTCATCCACAGTAAATGCTTGAGTGCTGCAACAGAAATAGTTTAAAGGCCAGTGATTTGAGAGAAAAAGAGCTGGAGCTTCTTAGATATCTGGGGACTGGAGGAAGTAGGATTAATCTGGCATTAAGACAGAAATTCGTGAGAGAAGCTCGGTCAAGTGGATTCATGAAGTAAAAGTCACTTCTTCAGCCAAAGGGGGATCAGGCTGATAAATTTCTGACAAGGTGTTTTGCCTGGCCTCTCCCACAGACTGGGTAGCTGTCACATACTTTCTCTGCAATTGCTTGGCATTCTGAGATATCGTGCCTTAAAAAAAGACTCCGAGTGAGCAGCTTTCCAGAAGGTCATTGGAAATTTAATACTGCAGTGCACTGAGGTTTGTGAGTGACCCGTAACACAAATAACAGTGCTGACAAGTTGCTTTTCAATTATTTATTCTTTTACAGTAAGTTGTTGGCCATTAAGATGGGTTGTCTATGCAAAGTGGTTCTATAAAATGCAAATTATTAGCTTCTATATGGGTCAGAAGACATTGCATACTTGGTATAACTCTTGTAGTTAAATAGACTCCTTTGCTAAGCAAATAATTTAAGCACTGGTTACTATCAGCATTCTCAAAAATGTACATGAGTTCTTGCTGAATGTAAATAAGAGTTTCAGCTTTGAATGATGACTGCAGGATTTAGCTATTAGAACTATTTCTGGGCCATGGGCACAGCCCAAAGCTGAGTGATGTATGTGGCTCTGCTCCTGGGATGGTGTCAGGATGGAGGATGACTGAGTCACCCCTGCAACTTCCTTGTTGCTCCAGAAAGGTGGTGATTTATTGCGGCTCTGTGTCAGCAGTAAATCGCTGTCCACCCATGCTGATTCAGCCGCCCAACTTAGCTGGGAGTTAGGGATGTGCCCTGGGTCCCTCCCGGCTCCTTCCCAACCAGCAGCTGCCAAGGGTGGGAACAGGGACATCACCCTTCCTGCCCCATGTCCAGGTACCAGCCAGGCCATGAATCCTGTCCTCATGGATGCATGGGATTGGGATGGTGTTCTTGCGGAGTCAGGGAAGATTGAAGGTTCTGAGGATGAAGCAATAGCAAATGTAGCAGAATCAGCACATAATGATGTTGCTGCTCTATGAAAAATTGGTCCAAACCCTTCCAGGCCCTGCCCTGGCTTTCCTTTGTAGGCAGAACAGGTTGGGCAGCAGTGCAGGACTAAGGAGACTACACAAAACAAGGGGGAGTTCACTGAAGACATTAAGTGTAACATGTCAAGGGCTCCTGTTTTTCTGGGGTTTACAATGCCTTCAATGCATGAGGATAGATTTCTTTCCTCCCATTGTGATGAGTAAGGCAAGTAGTTGTTTTACTGCTGCCTTTTCTCTCCTCCTTGCCCTCCAAAAGAAAGCCCAAGGTGCAAATCCCCACCAGTCTAAAGACCTGATTTTGAAATAAAACATTTCAGGTACAGGAATGATCTGGCTGTGGTGGAGACTGATGACAATGTTTCCTCTCTTCTCTTGCACCCTGCTCTCCCAAGAGCTGCTGCTGTCCTGGGAAAGCACATGGAGATCTCACTTGCTTCCTCTTGTCGTCACAGCCCTATTTCTTTAGTGGAGAGTAAATAACCAGAATAATTATTGGGTTCCTCTATGTTTGTGCCCTAAGCCAAATGCAGAAGAAACTACTTTTTTTCTGGAATATTTTTGCATCATCCTGTGCTTTGGAAAGGCACAACAGGCTGTTGGCCATAATCGGTATCAACTACTTCCTGAGGTATTGTCTTGCCAAGCAGGAGGCAAGTTTTGATGCAGTCCTGCTCGGAGGCAGAGGTGGGAGGGAAGATCCCAGGTGAATTAACCATGCCATAAGGAAAAGGAAATTATTCCCCAAAATCTGTGAGCTTTCCTAGTGTGTGGGGTCAGCTCTGCTTTTGATCTTGGTTGTGACTGAATATCCTCAGGAATAAAAATTGCAAATTAAGAGTGGAGGCGGCCCTGAAGACTTCTGGATTTCTGTTTCATGGTTGGTACCTGGTGAATGGCGCTGTCCGGTTTGCTGATGGATTCTTTTAATTGGTAAATTGCTGACTTCTCTGCTTTTTTAAGTGTTTGATTTCCCATTCTTCTTTTCCCTGTCTATAATTTTCCATTCCTTACCTGCTGCCATCTCCCCTGCTGCCATCATGAACATGCCTGAATGTTTGTGTTGAAATGCTTTTATTGCTTTCAAAATACTAAGTGTGACTGGGTATAAAACTGAAAGTAGCATGTGAGCTTCAGCCTGCTGCTTCAGGGCCTGTGAAATCAAACTCTGTGAGCTAGCATCCATATCCATAAGGTTTTTCCAAGTGCAGACTAAGCTGAGGTGCTGCTGACTGTGGGAATGCTGACTGATGTTGAGGGAGAAAAACCCCAACATTGCAGGAGTGCAGGGACCTTCCTGCATCATCAGACTGCAAGACTGGTTTTGGGCTTTGATTTAAATGTCAAAGGAGTGATTGAAAGTAGAAGATGGGAGTGACTTTGGCCCTTAAGGCAGACTATGCCTCTTGGTGGTAGGGTTTGGAAGCTGTCTCCAGTCTCCAGTTCCTTGTCCCTACCTGGTCATTAGCCACCAGGTTGAGTAGTTTGAAGGATTTGAGGTGCTCTAGGAGGAAGTTTAAAACTGGTGGAAATTACAGTGGCCTCAGGGGCAGCGCCTTAGACCTTCAGTTGTCTGTACTTATGTGGAAACATAGAAGGGCTGTGTGCATCTGTCTTTGACAGTTTCCTTGGTTTCTGTTCTGTTTTCTGCTTTGTTTTAGGGAATATTGGGAGAAAAAAGAGAACAAGCATGCACTGGTAAAATAGTTTCAAAGCCTGTGGAGGAGAATATTTATGTGCTTCCATATATTGCTGGAATAAGAGAAAAATGACATGGGGTAAGGAATGGTGCACTGGGATGGGAATTGGAAGACCACAGCTCTTTTTTCCAGAGGGCTGTGGAGTTGCTGTGATGGGAGTTGCTCATCTAGGTTCTCTGCAGCTACAACAGCATCTTTGTGGTAGGACTCAGATTTTTCTGTGCTTTGCTATCACAAAAATAAGAACTGGTTCTTTTTCTTGCTTTTGAAGTGGGTTTTTTGGGGTTTTGGGGTGGGTTTTTTTTTTAATCCAGATTTAAATCTGGATTATTTTTCATAATCCTTTGATCAACTTGGACCTCAGTAGCTTCATCTGTTCTCATAATAGGTTTGCTTGTCAAAGTTTTAAGTTTTAACGATTTTTAAGTTCAGAATTATGACAGAGTAATTCTCTGCTCTCTTGCTGTCTGACAAGTACTAATGCTCAGAGTGCAGTCCTAGGAGTGGGGTGTGTCTCCCTATTTCCTGATGTTTTTCGAAGCTTCACCTGCCTCTGCAGGGTGAAGGCAGTACTGATGGACTGCAGGGTTGTATTCCTAAAAACTGTAAACAACAATTCTGACTCATTGGTCATGGAAGACAGAAGTACAGTCAAATATTGTGGCTATGTTAATTTGTTTACAAAGAGGAAAATCCGTGTAAATATCATTGCAGATGAGGTTTAGCACATGTCTTACTGGTTGTCCTCTTTAGAAGGTATATGGCTCCCCTGCACATCTGGTGTTTGGTTGTCCCTCTGACTTCAGCTCCCCACCACTTTTCTACAGTCCTTACCTACCTCGTACAGACTGGACTCTTTAGGTACCTTGGGCTTAGCATGTGTTAAATGTGAAGAAGTTCAGAGTAATGGCTGGCCACCATGATGCCAAGCAAAGGAGGTATTCACAGATGTTCATAGCATGACCTGGGTTGGAAGGCACCTTGAAGATCATATCATTCCAACCCCTGGAATGGCAGGGACACCTTTCGCTAGACCAGATTGCTCCAAGCCTCATCCAGCCTGGCCTTGGGTATTTCATGTTGGCTGACTCTTCATTTTGGGGTAAAGGCAGAGCTTGAGCATGTTGTGCTGTCGCTAGTGGACACGAAGTATGAAGCAAGGGTTCTTATTGCAAGCAGCCGAGGTTTATTTTCAGGAGGCAAAAAAGCCTTTATTTCAGGTGTTCCTTTTTATAAGGTGTTCTGATTACTGGTTAACCTGATTGGTACATGGAAGAACACCTCTCTCCTCCCATTGCTGGAACAAGAGAAAAACACTCTCAGAACATCTTTGTCATTGTTTTGAGAACCAAAATCTTACTTACACAACCGTCCTTGAGAGAGAAAAGTTTCACAAAAGACTTTCCCTTGGGTAGCAGATCAACCACTGAGAGCCTGAAACTCTCTCAGGTTCAGAAAATCATGTCCATATTGTGTCTGGGCTGCCACCATCCAGAGCTGGTGTCAATAACCAGAAAAATGACATGGAGAGTGTGAGTACAATGTTTGTAATGTAATAAACAAGGAGGTGGCAAGGTGGAGGGCTGAGGTGGAATATGAAGACCTAAACAGCTGATGGCACAAGGCTGGAAGCGGGCAGGAGAAACTGAGGCATGGCCTAGCAAAACAGCAAAACGAAAAGGAGGCACTTGCTGTTGGAAAGGAAATTGTGTAAGGCTACACGTGTGCTTTGCATTGCTGTCTCAAGGTGTGTTCAGGGCAGAAATGATCAAATGCTTCTTTCTTCTGTCCTTCATATGGTGTGTGTTATGAATAAAAACTTTGAGTGCTCAAGCCAGAGCTGATTCCTATAGGCTGCCGTGGCTTTATATTGCTTTTCTTCATTGTGCACCCTTCTAATGGGTGACATACAGTTGGGCTGGATACAGATGGAATATTTTTCACTCAAAGCATGCTGAACACAGCACCACTAGGTATGGGCAAGGCCAAAGATGAAAGATTCAGTCAGGGTTTTTCTTCAATTCTGAAATATTAAAGATCAGCCAAAAAGCCTGTAAATATTCCAGCTGTAAACTGCCGTGATTCTGCTTAATGTGCTTTACTCATCTTCCTGTCATCTCTTCCAGGGGGAAATGTTAATATTCCACTTAGGGAGCAGTATTTCTTTTGATCTCTGGCTGCACCCCTTGTTTGTTCCCTAAACCATCTCTCTTTCTACCACAAACCACTTAGATAACTGGTGTTACAGCAAAATAATCACCACTTGTGATTATTGTGATCAGGGTTAGTTCCCTGATTCTCAGTGGTGCTGGTTTGTATTTTGGGATTTGATTGCAAGACAGACAAGTAGATAAGTTAATAAAAGGCAAAGCAACAGCAATAAGGAAAAGAAAGAGAATTTGTATTTGATTAAAATCCATTTTACTCTGGCACCTTAATGGTAGCCAGTCGAGTGTATGTTTTTGGGGGAGAAGTGAGGGTATGGGTGAAGTTTAATGGATGAGCCTTTGCTTGTTAAACTTGGGATGGGGCTTGATGGAAGATAACCGTCTCATTGTGGCATGGACCTGCTGTTGGGAAGGAGGGAGCACTAGCACTAGCTGTGAGAATGGAGTGATTTGTGGTTCCAGTTGCTCTGGCTGGTTAAAGGCCCTCCCTCTGAAGGAGGCTTGTTGGTATTTCTGTTTTATGTCCCTACCCATGCTGTGTAGTGTTGCAGTGACCTGTAAAAGCCAGAGCAACATGAATTTCTGTGCAGTTTCATGTTGCCACTTGTGCTGCCACACAGATGTTTTACAGGAGAGGTCCTGGCAGGACACCAAGGAACAAGAGCTGGCTTGTCAGCAGAGGTAATGGAGAGAAGGCACAGAGCTGTCGCAGCAGGGCCTCATGTCCAGGACAAAGTCCTCCAGTGCTGGTTTTGGGCAGGAAAGTTCATGTATGTGGTATCTACAAAGTCTTAGGCAACAGAAAGTTGTTCCATGGAGGTATTTTTTATTGGTTTAAAATTTTAAGGAGTTTCTAAAAAAGCTCTTAAGAAATTTGTTAATTTTTCTTCCAAGTAAAAAGGATGTTCTAATGGAGTTTCCTCTCACCAGCACTAGCGCCATTTCCTATTTCATCTTAAATTTCCCCTCACCACATTACCAGCTGTGTTATGTTGGCACAAAGAAACCCCAGATGAAATCAGGTGTTGTTCTAGGAAGTGCAGTCATGCCTTTCAGCAAGGAGATTGGTTTCCAAAGCTCACAAGGTGGGGAAGAGGGAGGAAACAAGGAAATGGACAGGAGAGCCCAACAGCTGTGATGGTCAGTCCATGCTGACTTGCTGTGTTGTACTTCCTACAACTATAGCTACATTTTGAAGGGAAAAGAGTTGCACCTGTAGTTGGGTTGGGGTAGGAGAGAGTGTTACTACATGCTGGTTTCTGTATTTCTACACTGTTTGCCCTGTATCTGCTTTTGGTTTCTCTTGAGAGCAGGATGAAATGGACTTCATAGACCAGATGTAGTTGTTAGGAATAACCGCATTGTCAACTCATCTTTAAAGTCGTGGGTGGGCTTGTGGGGTCCGTCTAGTACGGCTGGGGGGATTGGGGGATGCCACTGAAGGATTCTAAAGAAGGAATTGCTTGTTTCTGTACATCCCTAGCTGAGCTTTTGGGATAACAACAGTTTGGGAAAGCAAAGGAATATAATGAAAGTTTGCAGTCAAATTTGAAAACAGAAAGGGCCCGGTTCTTCCATGGATATCAGAGCAGAGGGATGGAAAGGTGGAGCTTTCTTTTGCCTCTGCTGTGCTACTTGTCCTTTGCTTTCCTTTCTGTGAAATGATGTAAAAAGGTCAACCACTGCTGCTCGGCACAGGGGAATGAAGGTGTAAAGTGCTTTCCCCATTCATGAAAAGAAGCAACTGTTCTGTTCAGTTTGAGGGGGATTTCCTTTTTTTTTTCTTTTAAATTTATTTTACATTGTTTTCTCATCTTCCTCTTCGATGACTGCTGAAGGAAGTGCTGGTATTCCTGCAGTCTGAGGAATGATGGATTATCATCTGTTAAGGGACTGACAGTCAAATTGAAATGGTGGATTTCAAACATGCTATGAATGCATTTGTTCCCTGTGTGCTCTTACTCAGTGTTTGTAGTGTACGAATGTTTGCTAGTAATAATACTAATTTTCATATTTATAGACTTAATGATTTGTTTTGGTAAAACCCTCTTATTTTTAGTCTCTTTGAAGCCAGTAGAAAAATTAATTTACTTTTAGAGTTGGTCACTTTTGTTAAGATTGTACTTTTTTCCTCCAAAGCCTGCAAGTAGCATTTTTCCTCATGTTTTCTGCCTACTCAACTATGCACAGCCAATCAGAATGTTTTTAGTCCTACTATAGCTTGTATGGTAAATAAGCAGTTTATTCTCTTCTCCATCAAATTCCTGCCTTAGCTGAGGACAAGAAAAAATGACAGAAGTGACTGGGCAGTGACCCTAAAAAAAAAGGGTTTGCCATGTCTGGTCTCCTGAAGTACCTCTGTGCATATGTGGGAGCAGGGATGGTAGGAATGCTGTTCCTCCAAAGAAAATCAAATCAAAGGTGCAAGTGTCTATAGCACAACAATAATATTGTAACATTAATAATAATGTTTATCGTAGCTTTCAAGTACAATCACAGAGTCATTAAAGTTTAAAAATATCTCTAAGATCGAGTCCTGCTGTTCCCCCAGCACTGCCAAGCCCACCCGAGTGCCATATATACATGTCTTGTGAATCCCCCTAGGGATGGTGACTCCATCCTTGCCCTGGGCAGCCTGTTCCAGTGCCTGACTACCCTTTGAATGAAGAAATTTTCCCTAATATTAAATCCAGTGTTCTAAATCTAAACCTTCTAAATGGCACAGCTTGAGGCCATTACCACTCATCCTGTCCCTAGTTCCCTGGGAGCAGAGCCCGACTCCCACCCAGCATCCTCCTGTCAGGGAATTGTGGTGCAGAGCCAGAAGGTAATAAGGATAAATAAGAAAGTAATAAGGATAAATAAGAGGGTAATACGGATAAATAAGTAGCAGGACGTATGCAGAGACAATAAGGCAGATTGCAGCATAGATCAGCTGTCCAAGCACCCAGTGTCCCCTGATGACCCTGAGATTAGCATTGATTACAGACGGGGACATTACTTGTGATTCTGGGCTTGATACCTTTTTCATGTTCTGAGTTAATTAGTGATCTGTGTGCATATTGAATTGGATGGGGTAATTACTGTGGTGCCTGTGCTGAAGGAGTCTGTACAGGTCTGTCAGGACTTCAGGAGGGCGGTTGGATGTTGTGCAGACAGACCATGGCAGCAGGAAGCGCTGGGTTTAGGTTGAATTTTCTGCTGACTGCTTGGCACCAAAGCCTCACTTATCCCTACTTCTCACCCCGCTCCAATTTTTCATGTGTTAATTTGCTTTAGCCAAAAGATGTTGCTGCTGAACTTGTTACAAGTGGGAGCAAATCTAAACCACATTGTAGCATTGTACATACATATTCAGGCACTTTGTCTGAGGTGCTTCAGAAATGCAATACAACAGTAACAAGTATGCTGGAGCTTTGTATGGAGCTGTGGAAATCTGTCCTGGCTGTGGGCTTGGTGTCAGCAGTCGCCCTGCTCTTGGTGGCTTTCCATTTTCCTTTGTCAGCTGTGTGAAGAAGCAAACTTGAAGCAGAAGGACAAGGTAAGTGGAGACTGAAATTAATATTAAGCACTTCTAGGTTAATTTCACTAACAAAATCGCTGCTTGATTTCTGTGGGAGGAGCGTTTGGCAGTAGTTTGCCAAATTCTCCCAAAAAAGATGCTAGAGAATGTTAAGCAGAAACCCCACAGCATTTCACAGGAGTTTATTTTGTTGTTTCAGTAGTGACTCATCTCCAGAATGATCCATCCTCTTCACTATGTATATGTGGGGGAAAAAAACACTGACAAAGGTCTCAGAGCCATCTCAGAGCTATACAAAATGCAGTGTCCTGTTCAATTATTAGTTAAAGCATCTTAGTGTCTCAAGCCCTTAGGCAATTTTGAGAATTATCCTGGCAAAAGTTGTTTGCAGTCAAACCTGGTTCACTTTTTCTTAAACATCCTCAATATTTTGAGGAATGTGGAATAAGACAGAAGTGGTAGGTATAGACAGAGGAAGAAGTGCTGGGTATGATTCTCTGAATGGACAGAACTGTTATTTTTGAAACCTCAGGGAGTGTTGAAACATCACTTTTACCTTTCTGTACATCACATTTTTGGCTAAATGACCTGAAAATTAAAGATCAGCATTCCAGTGTTTTTTAAATGCTTTGCTTCCTGAGGTTGCTGTTCAGAAAGCTGAGGGCTCTTGTCTCAATTTTTCTCCTGCCCCTACTCAGCATCCTCAAAAGGCAGCAGTGAGTACAAAAACAGGAAAGGGGAATGATAAAGTATGGGAATAAAGGGAGTGCTGAGTTATGCCAGGAGGAAACAGCTCTAAGGACAACCTTGCTGCTGGTGAAAGATAAATGGAGGTGAACTGACTTAAAATACTTCTGAAAATGGAGTTCTCTTTCTTGTCACATTTTTCTGTGAATTCTTCTAACAGTTTTTAATGCAGTAAGGTAGAAAGCACACCCATTGTAGTGACTGGATGCTGGCATTAGTGTTTTAGCAAACACCTACACAGCATATGTATGGACTGAATTATCTAAAGGGCTTGTTAGCATATCATCTGCATGCAGAAGAAAGTGATGGATGCGACTTAGAAATTGTATGAAGGACTCTGGTTCCTTCTTGCTTTCCTTTTTATTTTCATTGTTTTCTCCCCAATAAAAATGTCCACTGCCTTTGAGGAGGACTTCTCTCTGTCATAATTTTTTTGTTTTTGTTTTGAAGGCCTTAAGACTTTTTCCCCTATTTTTTTGTAGGAGAATTTTGTAAGGTTTACAGCCAGTGCTTTTGGGAAGTTCACAGAGCACGTGAAATAGAGGCGAGCAAAGCCATCTGCCAGTGACAGTATTTGATCTACAGAACTTGCTATTTCTGAGAAAAGTTGGGTAATGCTTGACTTGATTTTGGTTTGGTTTCTTGGCTTCCAAATCAGTGTTGAAAAATACGTGCCAACTATAATTATTTTACTGGAAGTTTAATGCAAGGTCTAATTTTACTGGAAGCCTGGGGGAGAGGAGGAGATAGAGCTGGAGAACAGCATCTGATGTAGAGCAATGGAGATGTCAGGCATATTTAAGATAAGTGAACTTGCTGTTAATAAAATAAACATACAGTGCTGCTTTTGGCCCACAGTGCTTTTGGCCATGGAAGTACTTGTGGCAAGCTTGTCGCTTCACTACTGAACCAAAAGTCTTTGCTGGTAGTTTTGGTTGTCTTTCACCAGGCCCTCTTGGCATATTTGTAACTTTGAGCCCTCAAGGTTGTTGTGGTTGAAGTATGTGTCTATTTGAAGTGCTTTGGCTGAAAAAAAAAATCAGTACTATTCTGATAAAGAGATGAGAAGTATCAAATTGCTTAAAATACTAACTTTTCTCATGGGATTCAGGCTTTCTGTTAAAAACTGACTATTGTGCTGGTATTTCTCCATCAGGGAACCTATGAAGCAATTTCAGCATTTTGAGATGGGTCTGCTAAAACCTTCTTGTTCAACTTTTCTCTTAAGGACAGAAAGCAAAGAGAAGAGTGAAAAAAAGTGAATTTTCAGAGGGAATTAACATAAAGAGCAGACTGTCTGGGGAGGGATCCAATTTCTTCCACATGATGTGATGCTCTGTGGTAGAGGTTACTGACATGTAGCTGGTGTGAGACAGGTGATTTACACCTGATGGCTTTGCATCCAGCAAAAGCCCAGTGATTTATCTTTGGTCCCAAAAGGAATGATTTGAGAGGAAACATCTGTTGCTCTTTGAACTTGAGGTTTTTTGATACAATCCTGGTCATCCCTCTGGAGTTCTCCTCCTCCCTGTGTTCAGGATAATCTGCATTCACCTTGTGGGTCACTTATTTGTTTATTTATGGAGTGAAAGATCAAACCCCCTTTTAGGAACCCCCAAATCTTTAATTTACCTTTATTTAGCAGGTTATGTAGTGTATCACTGACTTCTGGTTTTGCTACCCATCACAAAAGCATGTGAGGAATTTTAACTGCAGGACTGATAGATTTCTGAAATTGGAGAGGTGATAAAGGATTGGTTGGTTCCGATGTGCTTTGTTGTGTTTACAGAGCACAAGGATTGTGGCAGGGGCAGTTAATGTTGCCTTTTTATTTAGGCAAAGTGTTTGGGAAGAATGCAGTGGGAAACTATTTTCATGTTGTTCTCAAAGGGAAAATATAATCCATCCTGTGAGCACTGGGCAGGACAGTGACAGTGCTGGGCAAAATCAAGTTTTGTAGCTCACTGTGAAAATGAAGAAGAATGGACGAGAAGGATGAAGGGAAAGGGGCACTGTCTCCTCCCTCACCCACTTTTTCTTCAGGGGAAAAAACCCCAGACCCATAGGTTTTCTCAATTTACTCACTGAGAATAAACTTGGAAAGGTGTTTATAAACCACAGGGTTTGGTTAAGCAAATCAGTAGAATCTGCTTAGGCAAGGAGCCTAAGCTGCCTTTCTTTTAAATTTCAGGTAGAACCTTAAAATTAGAGGTTGCTACAAGTCCCTCCAGCGTGTTTGATATAATTTGATGTTTACATACTGAAAGCCTGTCTAGACTCTTCCCAGTTATGTTTGTTATGTACAGCATCAATCACTGTGTGTCTCTCCTTGTCACTTTGTAAGATTCATCCTCATCTATCTGCATCTCCCCTTTTCCCATAAAACTTGCCCCAAAAGGCTTAATCCTCATTTCCTATAAAACTGCTCCTGTCAGGAGCCCAGCAGTGTCCTGAACATTGGTTTATTGTATGAGCATGGAATGTTTTAGCTGATGCTACAGACTTGCTGCAGAGACCTCAGCTGACTGGATCTACTTCTGGAAACCGTCTGGCATGGTTTAACAGATGTTGGGGGAATGAGAGCAGAATCAGAAAAAGGTAAAACCTGTGGGTTGATGTAAGAACAATTTAATACTTGAATTAAGCAATAATATTATTAGAATTGTTATTATTATTGTAATGAAAAAGGAGACCATTAAAGAAGGCAGTACAAGTACAATCAGATGAGTGATCCCAATGCAGTCCCTCACCCCCCACCCACTGATGCCCAGCCTGTCGAAATCGAGCAGCCATCGGCCCCTCCTGGCCAGCTGGCCCAGTTCACACACTGGGCATGACATGCCATGGTATGGAATATCCCTCTGCCCAGGGGGATCAGCTGTCCTGGCCATGCTCCATCCCAGCCTCTGGTGCAGCTCCTCACTGGCAGAGCCTGGGACACTGCAGAGTCCTTGACTTGGGGTAAGCTCTGCTCAGCAACAACTGAAACGTCAACATTATTCTCAGGCTGAATCTAAACTTCAGCACTGTGCTAACTATTAGGGAGAAAATTAACTCTCTCCTAGCCTAAACCAGGACACCATTTTGTAAGCTGAGGGTGATTCATTATGTTCATAGACTGAAGGCTGATCTATTTTAATCTGGAATCCACTGTAATTATGTTTAGATGTCTCCTTGCACCAATGTAAGATGGGAATGTGGTACCCTCCATCTTCTCTGTGGTACCCACTGTGTTCTGAAAACTTGGCCTGGTGACTGGAATGAGCAGCATTTTATAGGGACTGGATGATAGGAGTTATAGTGTTTATTGTTAAACCAAATTTGAGTTTTTTGTGTATATAAAAGTAGTTTGAGTAGGAATTACAAGTTGTCTTTTGTGTGACCTTGTGCTAGTTTATCTTCTGTTTTATGCCTTAATCACAGGCTTTTTGAGGAAGCTTGCTCTTGTTCAGTGTTTACAGCGTCCAGCACAGTAAGATTTTCTCATCCTGCTCCTATGTACTACAGAAAGTAATAATGAAATTGCATGCAGCTCTCTTTCCTCTCCTCCACAAGCTGCTTTAAATCGTTCAACTCCTTCTTTCTTATCTGCAGCTCTGTAAATTGTGCCTAGAATTGTTCTGAGCTTGTCACAGCTCTCTGCTGCCTGTTTGGTAACAAGGGACACTGTTTACTTACATACTGGTAAACCTTTATGTTAAACAGGAGCAGAAACTGTTTGCTGTGTTCTAGGAATTCAAGAAATCTTGAACAACAGTTTTTCATACTTATTTTCTAAATGCTGAAATATTTACTTCTTGTCTTAATCTTGCAGAGACATCCTTCACAGAACATGTGTTTAAAAAAGAACAAATGTGAAATCTGTAGACAAGAGATTAGAAAATCTAATCCCAGTTTGGAAGGTAGATATATTTGTTCTCTGTGTTAACACTTGTTTACAGTAGATGCAACATTTGGCTTTGTTTTGTTTTGTTTTTTTCCTATCTCTTGCTGCTTCTGGAAGTATTTTGCATATTTAATAAGCAGTTTCACATTTGAATTACTCCCCACCAAATTTTTGCTTCCCATTATTGGTTCTTCTCTTCTGCTCTCATCTGAAACATTTCCTTTCAAGTACAAGAACTAAGGGAACACTTGAGCTCCTATTTCTGCTAAGATGTGTGGATGCAGCCTTGAGAGCATTGAATAGAAGAAGAACTGCACAGAGTTCCTCATGAATAAATGTGTGAGTGTTGGTCCTCCTGGGGCCTGCTACTGCAGAACGGAGCATCTTGTCCTGCACATCTGCAGAGAGCCTTGGGAGAGAGCTCCTTCCATTTTGGGTCTCACTGACCTGCTTGGCAGAGCTTCTCTGATCCTTGTCTGTAGGATTGAAATGAAATCCCTTACTGCTACTGCATTCCTGTTGTACAGTATGCAGGAATTTTGTTTTTGGGAGTGGCTGAAAATGAAGCCTGGTACTGATAACCATATAAATTTATTTTCTCATTTAATGGAATTGTCTTTCTTACTTTATGTATGAAGAAAACACATGCACATGTAAGGGGAAGTTTCATTTGCTTTTGGGGCTGGAATCCTACCAGAGGAGTGATAATTTCCTTTATTGACTTCTTTTCAATTGATTGGAAACAACACAATTTTTTCCCCCTATGTTCGTATTGTGCTCTGTGAAAATTACATGGCCTTTTTCTTCCTGACCTGTGGTAGAGCAGATATCTCTGTTGCTGGATGTTTTTTCTGGTCTGTCCTGTCTTGCTCTGTCACAGCCTTGGGTGCTGTGACCAGCAGCAACTGGGACCAGTTTTCCTGGTCCTTGGTGCCTTTGAGGGTCCTGGTTCCAGCTGCGCAATACAGATAATTTGTGGTAACCATTCTTGTTTATACCAGGATCTGGATGCTTGGAGCATGAATCCATGTTCCCAGCTATTCTGGTGTTAAGGCTTCCCAGAGAAAAATTCCTGCCAAGGATACAGAAACCTTCCTCTAATCCAGATCATCAGGATTCTGGATTATTATTGTTATTTATCAGCAGGAGTACCCTGAAATAAAATTCTTCTGTAGATTTTAAGTTCATAAAAGGCAGACTACAGAGTTAAGATTGGTGGGGTTTTCTCCTCCCTTGGATTTTAATGTTGCTGAATGATAATGGTATCCATTTTTAAACCTGCTTTTTAAGCCTGCAGCCAGTCTTGTTCATTGAATTTCATGCAGGTAGACTACATATAAATGCATACATATAAATATTGTCATTAATGATATGAGTGGTGTCCTGAATATCTTCATACACTGTTTGCATGTCAAAAACCTTTATGTTTCTTCAGCAAGAAAATAATTGAATAGTACAGGAACATGCTCCTGCTAAATACTGAAGGATGCCCTGTTGTAAGAGAAACTCAAGTGCATGTTAAACAACTGCAGGCAGATCTGTTTTGTAATTTAATAAAGGAGCTCATTTGAATGTTTTCCTGAGGGAATGCCACTTCAGTGAGTGTGTTGGATGACTCGTAAGAACTAAACCACTTGCATCAGAAGGGAAGGCCTGTGGGATGTCGTGTGAAGAGGCGAGGTTGAACAGGGTGTGTATTTGAATTTTTTGGATATGGATTTGCTGTCACAATAAAGTTTAGGATGAGGCAGAAAACGAAGGTCAGGCCCAAAGGCCCTCTCCAGCTTTCCTGTAGCCCCTTTAGGCACTGGGAAGCACCTTTTTCATTGAACTTTTCCTTTACTTGCTTTTGCTTCTTTAAGCATTTTGGATGCAGGAAATACTGAACACCAAAATGTTTTTTTCTTTTTTTAAAGCAAGTTAGAAAATTATTAGCATTTTTCCCCTATGCTTTGTTCCCCAAATCCTGTTCCTGCTGGCAGTGAGCACCTCTGGCTTGTGCCAGGAATACAGATGCTGCTGTGGCAGATCCTGAATGGGCTCATACTCCAGATTTGAAGGTGGCTGCAGGAATCTGAGAAGACGTTAAGTTTCCAATTTCAATTATTATTGTCTGCACAGAGCTTTTATTCTCTAGTTTGTCTAGCTGCTAAATGCTTACTTTTTACAACTTGAATGCCTCTGGCTCTGCAGTTGAAGTTAAGGCTGTTTGGTAATGGAGGGGAGAGATGGTTTGTTTTGGCTTTTTTCCTGAAATGCAAATTATTTTAAGAAGTGGATAATGTACTGAAAAGTGCTTGTATGCCTCATGTACAATTGTGTCTGTATATAGGGCAGGTTAGTAATCTTTGTAGAATGGCAGCTTACTACCTCAGCTCTGAAATCATTGTTATTTCCTATAAAAGAACTTTTTAATTGTATTAAGAGGTTGTGCCCCTTATGTGTCAGCCGTGATCACCCTTTCGGCCATTACACTCGTGGCAATTGTTGTCTACATGATCTCGTACCTTTTGGCTTATAAGAGATTAGTCATGAATCACACTGAATGAACTGTGCTATTGTGATGCCTGACAGGTATAATTTTTTAAGATGCTATGTTAAAATACATTTTACTGAGTCTGCTAGAATTTCTTTTTGTAATGCTTTACTATTTGCATTGCAATAGCATTAAAACCTTTAACTGATGCTCCCCGACTCTTCGCTTGCCTTCAGGAATACTCAGGATTTTATTAATTTAATAGGACATTATGTTTTTCCCCTGAAAAATTTCTCTACAAGCTTTTTTCTTGGCAGATAGCCAGCTTTTTCATAAAAATTATACCTGTATTTAAACAATGAAAAAAGCCACAAATTTTTCTAGATCTTTTTGTCCAAGAACTAATTACATGATTTGTATAAAGCCCTCAGACTTCAAATGCAGCATGTCTCCATTTTGAAGGATATACCTTGGGTACTGTTTTTCCAAATGCCATTAAAAAAAGCTGTAAGTGAAGGTGTCTAACATACATACAATTCTGTTAGAGCACCACTCGCAGTATAGGCAGATCCCTAAAGCTTAAAGCTTCTCTTTGATCGCAGGGATTAGAGAAGGTTTCTATTTTAGCATGGCAAATTTTTGGGCTGTTAGGGATGCCCAGAGGAACTGTGTTTTCCAGGGAGATGAAACAGGTAGGATCAATATTACTCCCAGTCCTCCTCCAGTGGTTGAAAGAGCAGCTCCGGATAGGTTTGAACATTACAGGGTTTGAACATTCCACCTGTACTTCATTAACGCCAAGGATTTATCATGCAGCTGTTGATAGGGTCAGTGACAGTCAGACACATTCAGGTGGCATTGCCAAACCAGCCTCATGTCACAGGCTTGGAGCAGAGGCTCTCTGAGAAAGACCAAGTTCTTCTCCTTGGGTGAAACATTTGCAGTCTTTTGGGGTAATATAAGACAATACATGGTGAATGTTTAAGTCCTGGTGGAATGATTCTCTTGCGCATGCAATAATAACCACATAATAACTCATGCTGGGATAGGTCTGGTTGGTCTTACTGGTAAGGATGTTTCTAGAATAGGCTGATCGTGAGGAAAGCTACAATGAGAAAGGTTGCAGAGACACCAGAAGGGGATTTTCAGGTGCAAAAAAAAAGCTCAAAAGTGGAATAATAAGAGATATTTGTGATATTTAGAAGAAGATAGGTGTTCTGTAGGCCAGAAACATCGGTATGTAAAAGACTGATTTGTATCATTCATTTACAGTCTAAAATTAGTACTTAGAGTATAAATACTGTAATGTGCTTGTAGCATCTCTTCTGGTGCCAAACCTGAGCAATTCAGGAATCCTGTTTAGTGGAATCTAGGTTGAGCTATCTGGGTGAACTGTGGCTTCTCTCAGGCCACAATGTTATAAATTTAAACCTTAACAATAAAATAGCATCAGGCTAAAGAAATGCTCAAATAAAGAATGGGAACTGTCTCAAAGGATTCTCAGAAACATAATGTGGTGTTGTCCTAAGTCCTTCAAGAGCTTCAGAAGCAGTGTGGATATGGTCAGCTGTGGCAGGGCTGTGATGCCAGGCTGACTCCTTTTTCCTGGGGTGACTGTGTGAGGGATAAGTCCTCACAGGTAGGTTTGGTTACGTAGGAGTTTTAATTTGGTCTCATTCACTGGCACAGTCACTCTTCATTTTTACTGCTTACCCCCAAATCAGCATCCTTTATCAGATACTGGTGCTGTACCTGGTGAAACAAGACAAGTTCCTTTGACAGCTCTGGTTGTTAAAACCCAATTTTGTAAATATTGCTCAGCCTGAGCAGCTACAGGTACAAATCGAGGAGGCCCTTGGTGAATATTTCATCATTTTTTGGAAGGCTGTTTTTGGCAGGCACTAAAGCAAAGGAATTCAGGGTTGTAAAATATGTGTGCTCAGAGAGACATACTTTTGGATGTAGAGAGAGGTCATGTGAGAGCATCCTATCAAACTCCCAAATGTGTTTTTGTTATCTAAAGCAAGAAAACAAGATTCTTCTCAGCAGATGAGAGTAAAAATTAAAGCAGGAGTAAAAACAAACAAGCGGGAGAATTTTGGTAACTTTTTTTATGATTTAAAGTTGTACCATTCTCCTGCTGTTTTGATAGACTTATCTGTTTCTTGGTTTATATTCTGCAGGGGATAGGATGGATCATGATTATGAATGACGTGAGCAATTTTTAAAATTTATTTTATTTTTCATGTTTGTTGTTTCCTATCAGATAGTGTGAAGATCTAACAATAGAAGCCTACAATTAAGAAAGGATTATTATTAGTATCTGAAGGTTTCTGACACTGTTCTTTACTGCAGGTTTGTCAGCATTTATACTTTGTCCTTGTCTCCTGCTTTAAAGTAGTAGTGTACAGTATGAAAAGCTTTGTTTTGCATAATAAGAATATTTTCAGCACATAACGAATGTGTTGTTTTTAGTGAAAAACCCCAAACCCACCCCGAACAAAACAATTTCCAAGTGATGTGCTTTCACAGCAGATACCAAACTGATGCTCCTGGAGAGCTGTGTTTTAATTAAAACCTGTATTACTGCTTGTTGCAACCAAATATTACCAATATTATTAGTTATTATATATTATTAAATATAACTAAATGTTGCTCTGTTTCAAGACATTTTGCTTTGACGCATGCTCAGCCATACATTGAAAATCTTAACAATCCTTTATATTTGTGTCATCTCATGCTTGGAAAGACATGGAGAGCAGAACCCCTCTAGGGTGCAGCCATTTCTTTGCTTGGCATCTGGAACTGTGCTGTTATTTCACAGTTGATTCTTAACCTGAACCATCAGAACACAACTCAGCAGAGGCTGCTGGCTGTTGCTTGGCATCAACGAGAAATTACATAAATCTGAAGGCTGGGGCTGTTTCTGTCAGAAGTGAAGTTTTCCGGGATTACTGAAAATTCATCAGCAGTTGTTGTGAGTGCCTTGTCTTGGGGAACTTGACTTGCACGTGTCACAAGGGTTATGGGCCCTTCCTCCCCCACCCTATCCTTCCTATCTTGCAGGCAGTTCTTCCCAGCTTCTTGGATGAGAGCTGCACAGTCACAGAATACACTGCTTTAATTTATAAGTTCTGTACAGTGTTGTTATTTAGAGGGGGAGATCTCATTTGGATTAATATTAATCAAGACCACTTGAGGTTTAGGTTAAAGGCAATAAATAAATGCAGCTTTTATATTCATGGGAAGTATTTGCAATGGCTTTGGAAAATATTTGAAAAACCAGTGTTGTGGTAATTAACTGGAAAGTAGTTTTAAAGTTTGCCTTGCATCCCCTCTGGAAAGCAGTTTTGATATTTGAGAGGATGAGAGATGTTTTCTGTCCTGGAAACCAGTTGGCAGAAGTTCTAGCACAAAATGCTCTTAAATCTGTTTGAGCTGAGAGCCTGGCACCATGGGAGGAGGAGAGGTAAGAACTGTCATTTTTAGGAATTCTGGTTTTGAAATGCAAACGTGTGTATTGGTGCCTTCTAGATGCTTCGTTTGGCTTTAAAGGATATGCATTTATTTATATATGTGTGTGTATATGCATACTTTTTATATAAATGTAAGGGCAGGTACACCTTTTTGACATTTTCAAGATGTAGGGGAAAACAGGAATACATATGCAGAGGTACCTACAAGCTTCTGCTCCCTTTCTCATTCATGACTTGTTCTAGATTTGCCTCATGTACCTTGGGGAGTTGGAAGATACAAATTTTGTTTTCTGAACCAATAGGGTATCTACAGGAGCTGAAGATGACTGGGCTTTTCCCTCTAGCCAGCAGTAATTTGTTTGAAACATCTAATGAACTTTCATAAAATGCCTAAGGAGAGAAAAAAAAAACAAACCTCATGTAGGGTTCTACTCCAGAGGTTTTCTAGGCTAAAAAAGCAGTCCAAAATACTCCTTGCAAAAAGGAAATTCAAAGAACTCCTGTGAGATGAGTGAAAAGTTAGGAACTTGGTGTGGGACCTACAGGAAATGACCCAAGTGTGAAGAGTGCATTTCCCTCAGTCTGGGGAAATGGGAGGAAATGTGCCAGTCAGGATTGTTTTTCAGCTCTCCTTGCTCTGCTATTTTGATTGAGCCTCCTCATACAAAATATGATGCTTCTTTACAGGGAAAATATCCATTGACAGGGCAGCTCATGGAAGCATCTCATGCTTCGGCTGAGTTGAAGACTTAATGAAGGGCTGTTGGCAAGGAGCTGTCTGGGAGCATAAACTGACTGTGAAGCTGCTCAGGAATACAAATGCTTCCCTCTTAGGGAAGGCATTGAGGCCTATATGTAGAATCTCTCATGCTGAGTATGAAATTTTTATTTGGGTAAACAACATCCCCCTGGTTGGTAGAAATTAGGGAAGAGGAGCTGCAGCTCATGGATCTGCTAATAGTGCCCAGTGAGAGGCTCATGGGGATTTCAGCTGAGATTGTATGAGACAGGCATAATCTGCAAGAACTGTCTGGCATGTTACGATGCCACATCATGACACCTCTCCAGAGTGTTTTCCGTGACTAGAACTTGCTGTGAAATGGTGCTGTGCCTTCAAGGGAGCTTTTTAGAATTTATGAGAGATCTACCGAGTTACAGTCTATCAGGGTGAAGCCTTCTGCTGGTGAGACCAGTTGACTGTTGATGTGCATAAACAAAGTGTGCGTTAGGACAATTGTGAGATATAATCCTGATCACCAAAATAAAATGTATCTGTTATAGCTCATTTTGCTATAAAAATCAGTACAAATTTTTTAAAAGTATTTTAACTCAGTATTCAGAATAGCCTATGGTAAGTAATGAAATGGAGGCAAGAAATAAAATATCATAGTGCTGATCTAGCTTTGGGTTATTTTTTGTCAGGTTTTCACTGACTTTTCTGAATCCAAATGAAACAATTTCATTGAGTTGTCTATGGTAAAGCCTGCATCATGTTATTCCTTCTAATCTGAGTTACCTTGTGCTTGTCAATATAAGTTTATTTCAAGTTAAGGCAGCTTGTCTGTTCTCTGGCCCCTTGGATTTTGCTGTTTACTCTAGTCTTGATGAATTTGCAGTTTGGTACCACCCATCATGTATAGCTCTTCCGTGACCACTCCTTGCAGGAAATGTGTTTTAGCCAATATCTGTATTCAAGGATGATGGTGTGAGGTTTTGGGGTGGTTTTTTGTTACTGAAGTTTATTACTGTGTGATTGGAGTGGGATTAATGAGGACTAAATGGAGGCACAGAGGCTGTAGGACCACTCACCAGTCCCAGGTCTGGAGCATTCCCGGAGGAGTTCTGAACTTCTGCTGATGTTTAGTGAAGCCTCTTGAGGGTGAACTTTGCTCTTGTGATGACTTCCCTCTTCTTTCCCTCTAGCAGTACAGGTAACATTCTGAGGTTCCTTACAAGACGTTTCCCAGATGTCTCCAATAAAGCTCCTTCAACTCACTGTCCCTGGCTTTTGATAATTCGAGTAAC
Source organism: Parus major (assembly GCF_001522545.3). Lineage (NCBI taxonomy): Eukaryota > Metazoa > Chordata > Aves > Passeriformes > Paridae > Parus > Parus major. The sequence continues at coordinate 6,508,463 of NC_031777.1, read as the reverse complement.
ATGACATTTTCTTTATCCCAGGAAACCAAGCACACTGACTTCCGTGCCTGAAGCTTAAAATTTCTTGATTTAACATCTTCCTCTGGTTGCTTTCAAACACTAGCATTAATTAATTCTGATTTCAAACAACTTGTAAGGCTGATCAATCTGTAATTTTCAAGATCTTTCCAGAGTGTTTCACACTCTAGCTGGCTTGGATGGAAAATTGAATATTTTTCCCAGGTAAATTGTGAGTAAATCAATCATTTATGCTTTATATCAAAATCAATCAACTGTATTCTTTCCAAGTGGGGAGCAGGGAAGTGTCAGGGGCACACCATGCGCCTCGAGTTCTGCTTGTAATGCACCCATTAACTCCTCACTCTGCAGTGGGTGAGAAGTGACCAGGGCAACGTATTTACCTCATGTTTTTAGTTTGATTTGCTAAAATAAACAGAATATATTGCTGCACTATGCTGAGCTATTCTGGAGCCCCTTGGTTTGGTTCCCAGTTGTCCCATCCATGTCATTGGTATTCTGTGAGGGTGCATGGAAGCTTGCAGGGAGAGACAGAAATCCTGGGGAATCAGGGAGAAATTGCTAACCTGGGCTGGGTTTTACTCTTAAAGTGCCATGGTGAAAATACAAAAGCTTGGGATTTTATAATGTAAAATTGGATTACCTACTTCTCTCCATATGAATAATTCTGTAGTGCTCTGAAATATTGGTCTTGGTTTTTATACACAGATAAAAAAAGCTGTTCATGTGCCTCACTAAGGCTGTACTTTGGTTTAGATAAAATCAAATCCTTCCCTCCCCCCACCATAAGGCACTTAACCCTAAATGAAGATTGATGTTCCATTACATTTTTATCAGTTATATTATAGACTGAAATGCACTAGTCACATGCAGATTGATGTTCTGTGTCAAATAATAGCAGAAATCAATACTTCTATTTTTCTTTTTAAACCACTGTATCTACAGAAACACTCATTTGCATCATGTAACTCCCTTGGTCTATTGGATCTCAGCTGGATGAGCTGTATGTTGCCCAGGCTGAAGCTGCTGAAAAGCCCAGATTTAAGTGCTGAGATCTGTGAGCACCCACATAATTCCTCCTGCCACATTTTAACTTAACGTTATGAATTTTCTTTGAATTCAGAGACCTGTACAAGATCTCTTTATTGCCTAAAAAGAGAGGATTAACTGAGCTGTTGGGGTTACAGCCTCTGTTCTACCTGGTGCTGGCTGGCAGATGGCCCAGGAATTACTGGTCCTGATTTGGCATCTTGGCTGTATTTAAGGTTTCATCTCTGGTGCTTGCTTGGAAACTCACTTTTTGGGCTGCTTTGGAGGAAGTTGTTGGCATTTGGGTATGGAAATCCATGTGGCTGCTTTGTGTAGATCCTGAAGGTGATCAAGTCTGCCTTCCCAAGGTTTCTTCATTGGGTAGCTTCTGATTCCTGTTACTTTTTGCTCTGCATCTACAGCTGGCACAGGCTAACCTAGCCCTTCAAAAACCGTCTGAGTAATGTGACTGAGGTCAGCTGAGGACCTTGGAGAAGACAAAGTTTCTATGTTTGATTCTTTTACCTTTATCCTTTCAACTTCTTTCACTCAACTGTCTGTCAGAATAAGAGTTGCTAGGCAACTGCTTCCCTTATTCCCATGGCATTTCTCTCCTTCCCTGGTGTTCTGGTGGACTTTAGAGGGTCTCTTCCATCTCAGTAAGCAGTCACTTCCCATAGTCCCACTGTGAGGAAGCAGGATGATATTGGTGCAACACAAAACTGATTTCATCCAATTCCTTGTCAAAACTGCTTCTTGTGCTGTTTGGATTCCTCGTGAGTTCCTGTGTCAGGTTTCCTGCCAAGCACTGGGTCTGGCTGTGTTGAAAAAGCCCTTCCAGGTGTGGTGATGGTGGTGTCATAAATAGGAAGGGCCCAGGTGTTATCATACAGCAAAGTAAGGAGATGAGGGGGTGTATTGCATTACAGAAAGCTGCCTATCAGGAAGCAAGGTGAAATGATTTCTGGGCAGAATGTCTTGAGTTTTTTTTTATTTTTGGTTTTAAACTTAACAGCATTTTTGGTAAATCTGACCACTTAGACTTTGCTTCTCTTTTAGCCAAGGGAAAGTGAGGGAAAAAAAAGATTAATGAAAACATGATTTTTTTTGTTTTTATTTCAGCATGTTTTAAAACCTGTCATAAAATCCTAGAACGGTTATGGCTGAGAGGTACCCCATCTTGTTCTACTCCCTGCCATGGGAGGGGCATCTTCCATTAAGACAGTTTGTTCTAAGCCCTGTCCAACCTGGCCTTGAACAGAAACTGATAGCTCTTGATGATCCAGACACAGTGTTTCTGTCCTTGCTTTTTTTTTACCTTCAAGCTCTCACAGTGATGTTCTGGATTTAGTCTTTGGAGTTTTGCAGATGTCAACTTCACCTGGATGCAGTAAGGGCTTTTTATGAGCACTGACGTATGTATTAAATGATTCACTGGAAATGAGAAAATAGTGGTTCTCTGTCATGTAATTTTTAATTATAAAACATGCAACTGAAGAGAAACAAAGTCAAGTGTGAAGCATCCAGTTATTATTTCTGGGGTGGATGCTTCTCTGCTGTTGCTGTCCTGAGGATGTTTTTTTGCAGTGGGATAAAGGCACCTTTAAATAGTCTGTTTAAAATAGAATTGGTAAGTGCTCAGCTTCAGTATTATAATTCAGTTGCACAAAATTTGCATATAACGTGGGGATGGAAAAATACAGTAATAGTGACTGAAGGATTTATGCTGTTTTGGTGCATATTGCTCTGAATGCTGATTTTCCTGAGCCTGGGTTTATCAGTTGTCTGGCAGTGGATGATTTACAGGTGCTATAAATGACACCAGAATTTACAGTTATGTTGTTTTGAGTTAAATGCTGTTCTAGGGAACTGGACTCAGTTAAATCAGCTTCTAGCTACGGGCTCCTTACGTAGCCGTGACCATCCCAGGCATGGGTTTGAGAGGGAGATAAGCAGTCTGCAGGACCTTTCACAGGCACTGTTTTATACTTGGGGCCCTTTAGCTTCACTGTTTGAAAGCTGGATTTGTGTGGTGCAATCACATTGCACAATTGGCTCTCCCATTTTCCTTTTTTCCCCCCTTTCTTTTTAATATCCAATTTAAGGTTTTTTGAATTTAGTCTCAGTATTGCTTTCCTAACATAATAAAAGTATGTCTAAGAGAGTCAGCCTGATTCAGCCTTCATAAACTTACCAGGTTAGTGAAGAAAGATTTTTTTATTTCTCTAGCTCATCTGCAAAGAAGAGGCCTCTTGAAAGATCCCGTAACTGCGCAGCAGCAGCATTGGTGCATATGGCAAATGTTTCCTTGCTGACACATTACCAGCAGGTCCCCAGCATCTCAGCCCCTTGGCTTCTGTATAGCTCAGTTGTTCTGTGTAAAGTTTATCCTCAGTGGCGTGTAAAGTAGCTCCTGCTGCAGCTCTTTGGATGAAAAATGCCTTGGAAGTGGGGTGGGGGGGCAGGTTGTGGGCTCTATGTAGATGCAGAGACATTCAGGGACATCCAGCCACCCCTCTCTGGCTTGCAGCTGCATTCCCCTTCCCCTGTGAGCAGGAATTTGGCCCAAACATGCTGTTTGGCCAAGCTTGGCCAGGATGCAAGGAAAGGTCTTCAGGTGGAAGCTGGAAGCTCACAGCATAACTGGAAGTGTATATTCAAGACAGAGTCAAAGCAGTTTCCTGAGGTGAGGTGGGGTAATTCTGTGCTGGATTTTTGAGCAGAGAGGTGAATTGCTGCTGTGTATGTATTCATCATTCACTGATGGAGCTGAAGGGGGATGCTGGGGTCTGTCATCTCATTTATGGATATTTTTAAGGATTTTCTAGGGAATGACCAGTCAACTGACTGTGGGGCTTTTTGTTGTAGAGCTGTTAAAATAAATCAGTGGGTCTAAAGATAGTTGAGATCCTGCAAATGTGCAGTTAGAGATAGCTGCATTAGAACCCATCTCGGTGTGGTTATTTCTACCTTTGTGGTGGCACACAGGAAAGATTAAGAAGTAGTTTGGGAAGGAAATCAAAGTGTGAAAGAACAAAAAATGAAAATAATACATTTAAGTCTTAAAATTCCAGGTCTTCGCTACCACACTAGTGGGTGGTATTAGATCCTTGATGCTTTTCTTCTTGAAATAAAGAAGTATGTGCTTCACATTTTTAGGAGAGACTTGTTAAACTACTGCTTTTTCTGGGAGAGAGACAGTCCTTAAAAGAGCTCAGCTCCAGGCCAGAGTCAATGTTGACATTTGGAGATGCATCCCCCAGCCCTGGTGGTAAGAGGAGAGAAATTCAGGAGAATAGGGCTGTTTTTTTCAGTGTGGTAAATATCCCTCAAGGCTTTTCTCCAAAGCAGTGTGTCTCATTGATGAAGTGGCTTCTACATCAATTATTTTAGTCTGATTTGACATGATGGTGGTGACTGCCTAGGTGTAATGGTTGCATCTTTAAATTATTTTTAAGGCAGAGCAAGGGGAACGAGTCTTCAAAAGGAGGAGGATGCTCAGACCTGTTCTTAGAGTGTACAAAATATTGTATAATTCTCTGTTCCTGTACTTCAGGACTTTTTACTGTCTACTGTTCAGTAAAGCACATCTTGCTCTTAAACCATGAACACAGAAATAAAATTAAATAGGAGAGCTTATTGCCTGCTTCTTTTATACTTTAGAGGTGCTTGAGCTACCTTCCCATTATGGTAAGTGCTGGAGATTATACTTAGATACACTTAGATGACAAAGTCATGTACTGAGCATTGAACCTGGCTTTTCTGTAGTCCTGTCTGGTGTCTCACATCAGCCTGAGGTGCCACCACCAGCACTCATTTTCAAAATCCCTTTGGAAATAAATCATACAACAGTCTTTGTTTCATGAAACTGGAGGTTCAGGAAGTTACCTCAAGCCACCTAAAGTCAGCAGAAAGGTCTTGCTGCTTTAAATCAAATCCTTCATGGTGGTTGCTGGTGGGTTTTTAGTTATCTGGTGTTGACTGTAGTCTTCCTTCATGTGAGGCAAGGTAATGGCTTCAGACTGCCAGAGGACAGGGTTAGCTGGGATACTGGGAAGAAATTCTTCCCTGTGGGGGTGGTGAGGTCCTGGCACAAAGTGGTGAGGGATGGGAAGCTGTGGCTGCCCCATCCCTGGAAGTGTCCAAGGCCATCCTGGACAGGGCTTGGAGCACCCTGGGACAGTGGAAGATAAGTCATGGCAGGGGTAGGATGGTGTGGGCTTTAAGCCCTTTTGACCCAAACTATTCCATGATTCTGTGAATATCTTTGTCACATCCTTCTAACAACCACAGCAATCTTTGCTGTAGAAGCAAGAAATATTTAGGTGTTTCCATATATTGTCATGTAGTCTTATTTTTTTATGGAAGTTCTTGTTTTTTCTGAAAAGTACTGAGGATAAATGTCCTGAATCTCTGGAAATATGGTTGAGTAGTACCTGTTTCTATGTTAAAGACAAACTCTGGTGCTGCTACTGGTTTGGAAGAGATTGTGCAGGTGAAATATGTTTAAAAAGTTTGTATTCTTACCTGAACAGGCCATATCTGTGCACAAGCTAAAACAAATACTCATTTGCCAGCCAATTAAATCTCATCTATCATCAAAGTTTTGTGTATTAATTCTCATAGAGGGGAGAAAATAATTAAATATTAGAACTTCATTCTGTAATGATGGAGGTAATCTTTGTATCACTACTCCTAAAGTATTTGAGGGTAGAAGAAATTGAGAATGAAATGCAATTAATTTTCTTTGGAAACAGCAAGAATGGTAAGTTGTATGACTGACATCTCTTGTGCTGCTGGGCTTTTCACTCTGATTTTAATTTAACTCCACTCTGTGTGAATGAAGAGGATGATTGCAATGCAATTCATTTCTCTTTCATGTTTATACTCTGTGATGTTTGAAATCTTTTTCTATGGATTTACAGGTGATATTTCTCCTTAGAGTCTGAGGAAGGAGAAGATGCTCCCCGGAAGTATTGTGTTTCTGTTGGGAGCTTTTCTATTTGGAAATCACTTGTTGCTTTAATATACCAAAATCCCATGTATTAGATCAGCAAAAATCCTGATTGCAAGCAAAAGAAAAAATCAGCTGATCTTGCTGATGAAAAAAGGTGATCTAAGCCTCAGCAAAGGCTGTCCTGTGTTAAGCTGATGATATGAATTAATAGAATTAATTCAAACCAGGCTCTCCCTGCTGAGAAAAACTAGGTAGATGATCTTCTCTGTAATGCTGGGTGGTTTTAGCTGTCAGGTTGCAGTATCCCTCTTTTCTCTTGGAAAAGGGATTTGTGCTGAGCACAGCTTCCCAGGAGAGGACACATGGCATGCTGCCTGTGGGCCTGGGCAGCTGGGCTGGTATCATGTGTTTCTGCTGGTTTAGCATAAAGCCATGTTGTGGTTCCCTGTGCTCCTGGTTTTACAGCATGGAGCCGATTCCCTTTCCTTCCAGACAATCACTGCTGAGCTCACCTGGTTCTCTGGGACAGCCTGTTTCCAGTAGGAGGCTGAAATGTGTAATAAACACAGGTCTTGTGCATTGAATCATAGAGGCAAACAATTCATAGAAGGGCAGAAAAGGCTTAATTTTCTGGCTGTTTGTACCGGTGGGTGAGGAAAGCATGTTCTGTCTGTGGCTGCCAAGGAACAGAAATCACCACTTACTTTGACTTTTCCCCCTAGTGCCAATGGAAGATTGGAAGATTAGTCCAGAGTGTTTGCACCTCTGGAAGTCCAAACTGTTCTGCTGTTCATTTAGCAAGTCAGTGGGTTAATTGTCAATATAACTGCGCTATTTGTGCCAATTTGAATAATCTGAAGAAGGAAAAAGAGACCTTATATGAATATTTTTTAAAAATACTTTTTTCCTTCCCTCCTAGGCCATTGGTGCACTTCAATGGCAAAAGTGATATCTTTTTGGCTCCAAAAATGCCTTTTGGCATTTCAATGGCTGTTGAATGAAACCCAAAAAGCCAGCTTTTGTGGTGGAGAGTAGCTGAGAAAGAGAAATGTCACAGTGAAGAAGTCCCAGGTGCTAACTACCAACAGCCCTTGTGCAGGAAAAACTCTGAATTAATTTCTGCTTTCTTCTTTTTAGGAAAAAAAAAAGGAAATCAAACAGCTCTATTTCTTTTAGGAAATAAATCTAATTAATAGCAAGTTAAATCCTTGAGTTCTGCCTAGAACATGTTCTTTCTTAGGAAAAGCCAGTGTGGTTTTTCTTTGTAGTTTAGGTGTTTTTCATGGTTGCATGAAATTTGTTGATTTGATCTCTTGAGCATTGTGAAATTTTAACCTGATTTCCTGTGTGGTCAATATGGAAAGAAACTTGTAGATGTACCTGCAGCCTGAAGATGATGAAAGATCAGTTACCTCAATGCAATAAAGATGAAAACAAATACACCTGTTGTAATAGAAGAATTAACATGCATTTGTTGTAAAACACTGGAAGTCCTCCATTTGTATGAAGTGTTTGTGGAAGCAAAATATGTTTTGTCAAGGATGCAGCTTTTGACCATCAGAAATAAGAGGTGAGGATGTGTTGAGTGAATTAAGGGAAGTGTTGAAAGAGTTGGTAAAAGAAAAAAACACATCATAGACGTTGCTCAGAAGAAAGAAAAGAATTGCTTAAGGTTTCCAAAGGTGTTTTCTATACTGAGAGATGAGCTCAGAAGAAACACGGGGTACAAAGTACAGCATCTGAGAGTGCCTTTAGTCTTCTTCTGACCTGCGTGTAAGATGTTAATCCTTAACCTGCTGTATTTAATTTGGGGGTGGTGTAGGCACTTTTGATCTGCCTGAGAGATTTTTCTCACTAGTGTTTTACAGATTGGAGCCTGAAAATTGCCTCTCAAATCTTGATAATTAGTGATGGTGGGTGGTGAACATGAACTGCAAATGGTTTGAGGTTTTCTTTTTATTTTTGGCTTCTGAAAATCTGTGGGCCCCCAAAATGCTGTGGAAGACAAAAAGGAAAATTACATTTGTGCAGAAGTGGGGGAGGAGGAACGGATGTATTGTTCTGCTGCAGTGTGAAATGCTGTGTTTCACATCCCCAAAGCTCGGCCAGGCATCCCAACAAGTGAGGACCAGCACCTCTCTTCTGAGTGATTCCTAAATCTCATCCCTGAGGGCTTTGGCCCTCAGGCAGGGGAGGTTTCCCAAGGCTGGACAGCATCCTGCAGCCCTATACATCGGATTTCATCCCCCGTGAAAGTAATACTGCTTTCCTGTCTCTCTGTTCTTTGTATTAAATCCCCTACTATCCCTGGGTTGTGTCTAGTTATCTGTGTCTCACAGAGCTAGGTTAACAGCAGTCCAAGGAACATGCCTGGAAGTGTGCTAGTTTCACCTTGGAGGTCATTTTTCAGTAGCTTCCTCAGCCCAGTTTATTGGCACCAGGAGAAGTTTGCCTCCATAACCCACCTGTTAATTGTATGGCTTTTTCAGGTGCTGCTGTGAATGCTATTCTTTAATGTATAAGGTGAAACTTCCAGTTCTTCTATCCCTATGTGTTCCCTTTAATCACAGCATGCCTGCAAACGTGACCATATTTTTAGAGGGTGATGTGTGCTACCAAAATGCTGCAGGGGAGATTTGATCATGGATATTTTTTCCTTTTCTCTCCGAAAGAGCTTTAGCCTTCTGCATTCCTCTTCTATATCTCTTTGCTCCTAATTGTTCCTGCAGCTCAATGGTCCTGGGCACTAATCAATAATTCAGTATTTTGCAATTTGTTGTGCTGCATGTTGGCTGTATAAGACTTCACAAAAAAACATCTTTTTCCTAAGCCCAACCCACTGATCCTTTGTGAAATATATTTGGGTTTTATTACTATGCAGCTGTTTTCCCTTTTGTAAACAATCCCTGCTGAGAGACAGAAAAAGAAACACGAAAAATAATTAAAGATGGCAGGAGCATAATTCATTCCACACGTACTTCTGTGGCTGCAGTTCTGCTCCTCAGAGGTGCTGAGCTGTGGTAGGCAGTAATTCCCCCTGTGACAGCCTCCTGCCCAGGTCTCACCCAAACACCTCCACAGCCTTTCCAGCGTTACATCAAACCTTACCTTGCTCCTTTTCTGATGGAGGACACAGGACTAACACCAAGAATGGTCTCAAGCATCAGTGCTTTATTATTCCCCAGTACAACCTTTTATACCCTTTTCCCTTATGCATAACATCTGTGTGCCCTTTTACTCTTTTTTGATTGGTCAATACAAATCAGCATTCCTTGCTCCTTTTTCTTTAATGCTGTTCACCTGTCCTACACAGCTGCAATTTATCAGGGGCAAGATTGCCTGCAGCACTATCTATTCTTTTACAATCCATTCTCCCACACTTTTCTCATAGTTGGCCACACCTTTTTCCCTGGAATAATACTACTGTTTGTATTTTAAATCAGAAGTCAGTGTTTTGACGCTCTGTCTACCTGGAGGCTCCTGCTTTTCTCTGAAATCTGAAGCAAGGACTCTGTTGGTCATGTTTACCCCCTCATTTGTTTTAGCTGGTCCATTAAAAGCCCTTCTTTTTAAACAAATTTATGTCCTCTGAGAAAAGAAGTCCCCGATTAATTTCCAGTCCAAGTAGCAGTTCCCTCTCCCAGTCCGCTGTTTCTCCACTGTCTTCCACACCCCTGTGTCTTTACCTATCTCCAAGCACAGCATGGCTGATGTTTTAAATCCCTTTGGGTCCTTGTTTCCCCCCATCAGTGAGATCATCTTAGTGCAGGCTGCCACTTGGACACATGCGTGGATGAACTGTCAGCTGTGACACCCCCTGAACTGCAAAATCTGAGGAACTTCCCTGGCTTTATACAGACTTTTCCTGTAAAATCTAGGTTTTCTGGGGTGAAGGGTGGGGAGGGAGGAAGTTATGTAGCCATATAGGGTTAAAAAAATAGCTCCAGAGCTCACTCCCTTCCACTTAACAGTATCAATGCCTGGTGTAAGTTGTCCGGAACACTGGCTGCCCCACCCCTGGAAGTGTCCAAGGCCAGGTTGTATGGAGCTTGGAACAGCCTGAGCTAGTGGATGGTGACCCTGCCCATGGCAGAGGTTGCGATGAGGTGAGCTTAAAGTCCCTCCCAACCCAAGCTTTTCTATGATCCTATAAAATCCTGTGTTTTGGGGTGAGTAATTAGCTGTGGCTAAGGTAGAAGAGAAGGATGGGGCAATGACAAATTCAGGCTCAGGTGTGCATGCGAAGAAGAAGAAAAAACAGACTAGAGCATGTTGGGGATGTACTGAACATAAAATTGTGCAGGGGTGACAGGTAGGGGTGGCTGCTGGGAACAGTGATAAGCATTGTATGTTCTGGAACACCCTGACCAAGTGGAGAGAAGCACTGCTCTGTGCAGAGAAGGGGGAAGCTGGCTGTGCGTAGGAGTTACTGGTGGTTCTGCATCCAGAGTCCACCCCCTTGCTTGGTGAAAGCCACGGTCTGCTGTAACAGAAGTGGAATCACTCTGAGCCTGGCTGCCACATCCCCATGTCTTTGGCTTTGGGGATGGGCAGGAAAATCCCTCTGGAGGCAGGAGCAGAACCCTCATAGACTATGTGCTGGTGTGTTACTGAGCTGCCTTGGCATGGGGTAGGTGTGCTGCCAGTGCTGAGTGCTCAGGAAAAAGAAACTCACAGTTTCCCTTGGGATTATACATTTCTGCTGGAATGGATACTGCTGTGTCATAGAATGCTTTGGGTTGGAAGGGACCTTAAAGATCATCTCTCTCCAGCTCTCCCTGTCTTACCTAAGAGTGCTTGTCTGATATTACACGTAAACTTGTGGTCTGTGTGGAGCAAAATGAGCCACAGCCTTCTAAAGTACAAACTCAGAAGTAATTAATTAAGAAATTGTGTGTATGATCGTATGCTATAGCTGAATTGAAGGGGGAGTCTCACTTTTCTTTCTTCTGAAAAGTTTGGCTGGTGGAAAGGCAGATCATCTCACCAAACTTTGAGGTAGCTTTTATTCCAGTTCAGAACCATTTAGCAATAAACAGTTCATGAATTTGAGTTTCTTTTTAACCTAAAATATTACAGTTCTGGAATTGGTTTTTCTTTTCCCTTTTTTTTTTTTTTTATGTGACATCTGGACTGTTCAGGAAGTGAACAGTGCTCCATCTTAAAATGGGGGTAGTCATCTTTTTGAGCAGTGGATATTTTATAAATTGAGTAGAATAATGAACAAGTAGAGAAAAGGTAATACAACTGACTATTGCCTTTCACATCTGGCAACATAAGATCTTTAATTGATTTAGAGAGGTTATTTTGTCTGAACACTTGCAATTAGCAGCTCTTTATCAGTAAAATGCTTTGTAAGAAATCTGGCTTGATGGGTAGATTGATAAAAGGAGCAGGAGGAGCAGATATTGATGATTTCTTATATCCTCTCCCAAAACCCTCTGCATTCTGTGAGAATAGCAGACTGGGTGGGAAACAGATCTGCATGTTGCTTTCTTCAAGCCATGGATTAAAGAATCAGGCTGGAAGAGGCTTTGAGTTCACCTGCTGTGCTCTATCCCAGGGCAGGGTGGAGGTACCTTTAACATGACCTGTCTATACCAGATGTTAAGGAATATGGTTTTAGCAGCCTCAGGCCATGGAGGCTGTGCCCTTTTGCTGCTCCTCACAAATTTCATTTTTTTATCTTCTTGAAGCTCCTGTAGAGGGTACCTTGTGTGAATGTTTTCCTCTCTCTTTGGCCGTGTTTAGGTGAAAGGGACGTGAGAGCCAAGCAGGAAGGCGGATTATTTCTGCAAGGATGAGCGGGCGTTGCTAGAGATTATCTGTGGTTCGGTCCAGCTGGAGCTGTCTGAATGAAGCTATGGGCTGTGCCTCCACCAAGCATGTGTCTACTGTTCAAAACGAAGAGGAAACTCAGAAAGGCAAGAACTACCAGAATGGAGATGTGTTTGGGGGTGAGTGTTGCAGGATTGGCTTTCTTCTAGTATCACAAATGTTCTGGAAGGTGTACGAGGAAGTCTTAACCTTCAACAAAATATAAAGCAAATCATATGTTAAAATATATCACAATGATAGAGCAGTTGGCCCATCCAGGGGAGGGTACCATGACACTTGAAACAGGTGAAATTCTTAATGAAAAAACAGCATTTTAAGTGATGTATAGTGCTACACTATCTTTACATCCACAAATCCTGGAATAGTTCAAAGACAATGAGTTGCACAACCCCCTTATGTATTTATATATATGTCTCTTATATGTTTGTCATTGAGTACCAACATAGTTGACTCATTTCCTAAAAATAAAAATCTGTTTGGTAAGAAAAGTAATTCCTCTCTTCTGTTGTCCCGTAAAACAATAAAACATTAGTTCTGAAGTTCTGTAGCAAACGGTATTTGAAGGTACAATGAAGCTAGAAACTGAGGGATTTAGTGGTTCTGGGAATCTAGGAACATGGGATGAAAACATCTGTTTCACTGTGAAGACTGGTCTGTGATCCAGGTCTTGTGCATCAGGAGAGGTAAAGTGATAGGAGATAAAATCATAGTCAGCTTCATGGTTTGTTTGGTTTTTTGCCCCAGATTCTGTTAGCATACACTAAGTGGTTTTTAGATAAAGCTGTAAATCTTTAAATACAATTTTAAAATGTCAGGAATTATCTGAAAGACTGCTCAGAAATTAAATTTCTAGATCTGTCTGGCTGCCTGTCTGAAAGTTAAGTCAGCTGTGAATAAACTGCCTTGGTACTGTTATTCTTAAAACAGGCACCTTGGTACTGAGTATACCGAACCACCCTGGTATTTTTTCCAGACTTTCTGAGGGCTAGCTTGCTCTCCCAGTGGATCCCAGAGTAAGAATTCCCAGAGCTGTTACCTGAAGAGAAAGTAGTTGTTGAAATTCAGGACTGTTCCGTGTTCCTTCTCATCCCTAGGAGATGCTGGGCTTGGAATTCTGAGCTCAGTACATTGGTTTGGACTTTAAGTGCTGTCATAAACAGAAAATTATATCAGTTGCTCGAAGGAATGTGAGTTCAGATTTTAGCTTATACTTAATAAGGTAGCAATTTTTGGCAAAATGTGAGACTCAATCTTATTTATTTTTTTTTTGGTGGTGGTGGTGGTTTAACCACATGCTGTGGGCCAAAGACCATAACTTTAACACAGGAAACTTAAAGTAGCTTCTGGAATCAGAGGATCAAGAAGATGGAAGGGATTTTAAAAGGCTCCCATTTATAGAGCTGGACTGGTATCAACAGTATAATTTAGCTATTCTGGGATCCATTTGAGGGCTGTTAATCGTTCTGTATTTTACTGTCAGTAGTACTACCATTTTCTGGCCCATGATTTAGTTTAGGTCTGGGATTTGTCATTACTAAAGATCCAAGTCCATGACTGATTCCTTCTTAGTGGAGTTGGAGTCTGACTTAAACAACTCATTGAATGGTAACCACAGAAGTCACATTTTTCCCTTGCTGGTGAAAGACAGCTTCTAGGTCAGAGCTGGGTGTAAGCGGAGGTTGAGCTGGAGTTTTACAGATCATCCAGTGCCATCCCCTGCCATAGGCAGGGACACTTTCCACTGTCCTAGGATGCTCTAAGCCCTGTCCAGCCTGGCCTTTGACACTTCCAGGGATCCAGGGGCAGCCACAGCTTCTTCATTGGTGCTGATGCTTCCCCCCCTGATGCTTCCTTTCTTATTTCTGGGAAGGGACAGAAGTGCCTCACACAGCCAGTGGCTACAAGCAGAGTATCTGTGCTGCCTGTAGGGATTGAAAGTTCCTTGTGGTTTGATTAGGCAGAGTTTAAACCAAGGTGAGGAGCCAGGAGGTGATAGAAAGGGAATTAGAAGTTAGTTTCTGGGGAGGAGGCTGCAAAGTAAAGGAAACAGCAGTCAAGTAGGGTTGGAAGGTGACTGATGTGTCAATAACACCCTAAGAATATCAGTGAGGATAAATCATACTGTGCATAGACAGTGAACACAGGCAGTGTTGGCAGGTGGGGACTAATGTGACATCAAGTGCCTGTGCAGAACTAGCAGGGGATGAGCCTCATGGCTGTGATAGCCACATTGCATCAGATGTTTCACAAGGGGAGGGAATTCTGAGGGATTTGGTACAGCAATGAGAGGATTAAAGGAAAAGAGCAGAGTGCTGGTGCTGCCTTCCCTGGGCAGGTAGTGGAGGATGTGGCTGACAGGAAATTGCCCCTTGCTGTGTGACTACACCCAACTGGAAACAGTTCACCTTCCTTTCTCTAGCACCTTCCCCAGGCAAGCTGCAGGCAGAAGGAGTCAATAGTAAGGACTGTACTTCACAGTTAAGCAGTGGGGTTTTTTTCCCATAAGTAATTTTTACTTGACTCACATTGAATCCAGAGAGAATTTTCTGAGCTTCTTGGAGTGATGCAGTTCTGCTTCGGCTCTTCTTCAGAACCTCTGGATCTATTTTTCTTCCTTCATGGTGGGATTGGTTGCAGCCAAGTCTGTTGACTATTGTGAGATTATGGATTCTGACTGATCTATTTTTTTAATTTCCAAAAGTCACTTCAGGTTAAGATTGATCTCCAGTACCCTATTTCTTCCCCAGCTTTTAACCTTTTTATTTTATCTGAGCAGACACACTGAGCCAGGTGCTTGCTGTGAATTTGAAACCCTGGTGTTTAAAACCAAGAAACCCATCATGAAACCCATGAATTCTCTAAGGACAAATCCTGGTAAATGAAACCAAAACATAAAAATTTCCAGCCTATCCCAAACTGTAGAAGTCGTGCTGCATTTTGCTCTAATATATATTTAAATAATAGAGTTAGCAGGCCTATCAAAGGAGATGCTCTAGAGAAGATTGAATATAATATGATTATTATGTCTGTTGGTCTCTAATGACTTTAAAATCCCTCTAATAAGGATAGTAATAATAAATCTTCATTTATTCATCATTCCACTTCAAAGCTGATTTCCAGGGCAATGCATAAGAACTATAATATGTAAATGCCAATGAAGAACAAAATGCAATGATAGAGCCTTGAGCATTGTTGATTTCAGCATATGTTTTAATAATATAACATCTCTCGTAGATTAATTTTATTTGTGCTTTTATGAAAAATTATGGGATGTTCATTTGGGGAGGAGGTTATTAAAGTAATTCTTTCTGTAAGAAAGTAAGTGGTAATGTGATTTGGGAAAAAAGTATTCTAGAATCTGTTCATTGATCTGAGACACTTAATCCAGACGTTTCCATGGAACTCCTGGGTGCTTTGCAAAAGGGGGAGTGAACACGTCAGGTCAGAATTTTCTGACAAAATGGGAATATCATGGTGGGATTTCTGTTGTTAAGAACAGCTCCACTTGCTAAACCTGTCTAAATAAAGCTGAATGCAAAGCACAATAGTTTATAAACCAGTTTATCTCAGAAGAGCTGAGAGAAGGTTAGGAAAGGAAATTTTCAGCAGTAAATCTGGATGATGATTTGATGAATTGTGGTGGTTAGCTGATGAACACTCCATGAGGAACTGCTCCAACTCACGTGGCTGTCATAGTATGTTCTGCAGTATCAGCTCTTACTCATTCTGGGGACAGATGCTGTGTCCTAATTCCATACTTCGAGACTAACTTTCTTTGAAGACATTTTCAGACATGAAAAAGATTTCTGGTACAATCACAGGCACTTGTTCTTAATCCAAGCTTAATGGAAGTGAGTGGCTTGTAGGCACCCTTTCTCTGAAAACTCAGTCTCAGGGGTCTAAAACCAAATATCAGAGTGAGTTTCAAAGGTGGAGATTTTCAGATTCTGGCTGAGTTCCAGAAAGGGAAGGTTTCATGTTGTTCATAGTTTCAGCAGCTCATGTTGTAAAGTAGTTCTTGTTCCAGTGCTTGAAAGCTAAAGAAAAGCAGATGAGTGAGTGAGTGCGTGCATCACAGCAGAGGGTTGAAGTGCATGAGCATCTTCCAGAATTGTACTGGACTCTGTATTTTTTAAGTGCCGGAGGGCAGGTTTAAATTAGGGGTTGTGAAGAAATTCTTCCCTGTGAGGGTGGTGAGGCGAGGCCCTGGCACAGGGTGCCCAGAGAAGCTGTGGCTGCCTCTGGATCCCTGGAAGTGTCCAAGGCCAGATTGGACAGGGCTTGGAGCAACCTGGGATAGTGGGAGGTGCCTCTGCCCAGGGCAGGGGTGTGATGGAATCATCTTTAAGGTCCCTTCTAACCCAAACCATTCTGTGATTCTGTGATCTCTTTCCTTGCCTTGTTTAGCAATTTGTTGATAAAGTGAGTAAAGTGAGCAGGGGGCAGTCCTAAACTAGTGTTTCAGGAGGTGAGAAAAATTAATAGAACCAAACCCTACCTACCCTGGTTATATTCATGTGGGAAATGTACCAAAATTGCATGTAACCTAGGTTTATGATGTATTTGTGTAACTCTGAGAACACCCTTGGTAAGTCAATAATTTACTATTACCATAAGGAAGCAACAGAGTTTAAAGGTAATTAAAACAAAACAAAACCGCACCCTTAGGTTTTTTCTAGTTATGTATTCATGATCAGTATATGCAAAGAGAGTGTTTTCCACATGACTTAAAACTATATTTTCACCTTTTATGTATAGAAGTGGCTCATCTTTATAGCTCTTGGAAAAGGTGCTGCTTTTGCAGACAAGGGAAGAGGCTGCTCTGGACTATGTGTTAGCTCTGAGTAGTAACAAAACAAACCCTTCCTCTCCAGCAAGGAAGTACAGATATATAAAGAATACAAAAAGAGCAGTCCCAGGCATGGCAATGAACCAGACCCAGGGAATGCAGTGAGGAGTACCAGGAGATGAGGCTGGAGACACGGAGAGGAGAGATGGGAGAGAAGATGTCTACAGTGTGAGGCTGAGGTCCCTCCAGGAGATGGGACCAAAGGCAGGACAAGAGACAGGCAGGGACTGGAGGCCGAAGTCTCAGTAGAAACAGAGTTCCTGGATCCATGGGCAGGAGATGCAGGCAGGGTCTCAAGGGGCTGGTTGTGACCTCTTAGTGCACTCAGGACTCTGACAGCAGCAGTCCATTAATTGTGGTCTGTATGTAATGAGGATGATTGAAATAGTTCTCCCTTCTCCTACTCTTTTCCCCATTTTTTTCCCCCCTTTGAAGTGCAGTAACACTGATCTGGTGTTCCTCAGGGATGATATCCAGATCTGTGGAGTCCTGCAGGCTCCAAGAAGGTACCTTGCCTTGTTTTGTGAGATTGGTTTGCAGAGTCTTCACTGGTCCAGCAGAGAAGAAAACCAGTTCAGAAGTGATGGGAGAGTAGCTTTTTAGATACCTGGGTGCTGGAAAATTGTTTAGTTGTAAATGGTCCTGGCAGCAGAGTAACAGTGTTTGAAGATATTTCTCAATGCCTATTTGAAAAGAATAATCAGAAAGACACAAAAATAGATGCCTTTCCTGAATGGATAGAAGATTTTTGCCATGGAAAGTTTGCTCAGGTTTTCCTACCTGAAAGAGAGTTGGACTTAGAACAGGTATCCATAAATTAGTTAGATAGCCCTCATACTCTATAGTGACCTTCTTCTGGTGATTAATCTCTGTTTTTATAAGCCCTTGTCATGGTATAAGATGAGGGAGTTATTCTGCAAAGTCATTCTCCTTAGGGGAAGGGAGGTGTTTTTATCCAGATCTTTGCAGTGTTGGATTTGGCGTGATAGACACACAGTTGGACTCAGCACTTTGAGTAGGGATTTATAGTACAGAGACAGAGGTGAACCATGGTGGAGAAACAGTTGATATCCCTGTTTTAGGAGCAGGAATTAATCACAGGCAGGTCATCACTTCCTTTCTTCCTATTTTCACTTTCCCCTTTTGCAAGCTCTCTGTCAGCATCAGAGCACCCAGAGAGCAACCAGAGTGCAGGGGCCTGCAAGGAACCCCACGTCTCTACAGACTCTGGAATGTGGGTAGAGAGAACATGGTGTTATTCTAGGGGTGACCTTTCCTCCAAGCTGCTTAGCTCCATGGAGAGTCCAGTCCCAGCCCATACAAATGAAGTGCAAGAGGTGTGCATTTCACAATTGCATTGGTGGCCTATAAATAGGGCCATACATCCGCTTTTGGCCCTGGCTAGAAAATAGCCAGGATGTGTTTTCTGGCAGCCCTGGTGCTAAAGGAAATCAGTTTATTTTATGGTACAGACACACTTAGTTTTTCACTTAATCTTTAAACACAATCTTTGGCATTCATTGCCTACCTATGGGTGCAACTGAAGAAAAATCATAGTAAAAATGCCATATACTTTGAATTACTGCACTGTTCTTTTAGGCATTTTTCAAGTGTTTTATTACTGGGCCACAAATTTGGAAAAATAAAAAACCAAGAGAAAACCCCAAAGCCTGAAATTTGGTTGGAAAAGACTCATTCTGGGGAATAATTCCCAGTTCCCCAGGTGAGCCTTGTGTAGCTGCATGGGTGTGTATTCATTTCAGCAACATAAAACTGAAATTTTTAAGGCTGTAATTTTATAGTAGGAAATATCTACTGATAGAAGTAGCTGTTAAATACAAAGAAAAAGTTAATACAAAGGAAAATGTACCTGACCAATATGTGTTTGTTTATCTTTGGCATACACAGCTGAAGGTGCCTTTATAAGATAGAGGAAGTGAATGTAGAGGGCATTTTTCCAGTAGGTAATTCCCCAAAACACTATGCCATTATGAGTATTTTAAATAAATATTACAACTAAGTGATCTCATGTTCTCTTTGCCCAAGACTGGCAGTGCTCTGTCTTGAGCTAGCACCAGAAAAAAATGGGAAAAATAGGAAATGTTAAGACTTCTGCCTCATGTGCTTGTGAAAAACAAAGCCTGGCTTTTGCTGAGTGGGTGTCATTATGCCCTGCCATGTGCTTTTTCTTCTTACCTGAATGAGTGGGGGCTCTGGCAGAAAGAATCAGGTTTAGGGTGCTTTTAAATTCTGTTTTTTCTGTTTTCTTTCTGTTCTTGTCACAGGAGCACTGCAGGGACCATTCAGGCAACTCAGATGCAGAGCACTTCATGTTCTGTGGTACTGAAGCATGCAGCCACCTTTGTTTTAGGAGTTATGGCTCCAGGACTGATCTTGAGCTATTCAGAGGGAAAAAAAGGGGATGTAGTGGTTTGGTTTTTTCCACTGAAGTCTCCTAAATTGTGTAATGGTTGTATTTGTTACAATTACAATGCATGTTATCCCCCTCTATTTATATATCCCAGATTCTGTGATCCTCTGATAACAGGATATACTATATTTCTAACTGTAGGAACTGGCTACATCTTGAGATCTTGTTAGGGTGAAAGTACCGATCTAATACAAGTGCTCTAAGCACATATTTCTTGTTTTGATTTTTTTTTTAGCTATTCCTAAACTATTTTTTTTGGACATAGGTATTTTGCTTTCTTTTAAAAAATATTGCCCAAAGGGAAGGGAAGAAGGCATGGAAAATTTGTAGCCAGAGTAAAATATTAATATCTCCAATAGGTTACTTTTGGAGCTGCTAGATGGTCTGTAAGTAAAATAATGTAATTAGCTTCTGTATCATTTGCATCTGAAAAAATGTGCTGTATTTATAAATCAAGTGTTCATTAGATTTCCCCTCTTGGTTTAAAGAAATGCAGTGAGGAGATGTTACTGGTTCTGGGTATTTATTCAGTCACTTCCATACTGGAATTAATAAAAATGAAATAGCTGCTGATTTACAAACACTCTTTGAGATCCATGAGCAGGGATAATTTGATAGCTTAATATTAATAGAAAAAAGTTACTATGCCAGAAAGGGTATAAAAATCCATTTTAAGTCATATGTTGCGGGGCAACAATCTCATTTAATAGTTGACTGATTGAGAATGACATTGCTTGTTAAGGAAAGAGGAATTGATTTTTTTTAAGGAAAAAAGGAAACTGAAGGCACCTCATCCTGTGTTTGCAGTAATAGGAGATGTGTAATTTCAGGTGTGGAGTGGCAATGGCTTATTTTCCAGGCAACATTTGGGGTGGCTCTGTTCAGGAATGGTTTTGGGTGGATGGATACCTTAGAGGGGCTGTAAGAGGCAAGGCCTCCAGTGCTGCATAAGGGATGCTCACAGAAATGGTCATTTAGATATTTTCCTGGAATTGAATAGTCCCTGACTGGTTCTGTGCCAAAGTGAGGAATGTTCAATGGAGTACATAGACAGATGGAGGTGGGGGGAGGGTCATCAGAGACTGAGAGTTTCATTAATGACTTTGTAAAACCTGAGAAGAATTAAATATTTTGTGCCTGGTGGTTTTTTTAACTTTCCGAGGGAGAATTTCAAAACAGGGCAGTGAAATGGAGTTGAAGGAGCCTTTCCAAGCTGTCTGTGCTGCATTCAAGGCAGCCTGGATCCAGACACGCACCTGGGCGCTTCATATGATCATATTTTCAAGGCACAGACCCTTTGTTTTCCTCCTGTTCATTCCTTTAATTAATCTCTCTGCTGCTTGTTTCCTCTCCTGCTTTCATTTCTCAATTTCACCTTTTTAGTGGGCTAGAAAATTGCATTTACTGGGTATCCTTCCTGCCCAGCACTCTGGCTGTAGTCTCCTCCACCTGAGAAATGGTCTCCTTTGAACAACCTGTCATCTTCCTCAAAGTTGTGTTAATTAAATGAAAACAAAAAGGTAAAAAAAAGTATGTGTGTGCATATATATATGAATTGTATAATTTCAGCAAGCAGAAATCTGGGTAGCTGAAAGATAGTTATGAGTGCACACCACCAGCACTGTTCTTTGGCTTTGTAATTACAGAGGAGTGCCCAAAAGTCTTTAATTATATGATCACATGGCAGGTTTTTTCAATACCATCTTACATACAGTGTTTCCTCAGATCTTGAACACAAAGACAGTATTAGCAAGGCAGAATTTTTGTGTTTAGCATTAACTGGATTTGGGGGACGTTGAGGTTGTATTTTTAAATCTTTCCTGAGATAATGAAATGGCATCTGAGGCTGTGGTTCCTTTCACCTACCTACAACTAAGGTAGACCTGGCAGATACAGAGCAGTGGGCCTGTGTCCCTGGTGTAAGGTAGGTTAAAACAATCTTTAATTCATAGTGTGATAGAAAATTTTATGTACAGCTCCAGTTTTCACAGGGCTTAGACTATATGACAGCTCAAAACGTAGAGCAGCCTTAGGGACTTTTTGACCAAGAAGAAACCAAGTAGTGGAAGGAACCAAGAAGAAAAAACAAGTAGAGGGAACTAAGAAGAAACCAAGTGAAGATGGGGAAGCAAGTTACCCCCTCCTTGATTCAGCTGCACATCTCCTGCTGTATCAGCTGATGTACAGTGGATTGTTTCTGCAAGTCATGTGTCAAATTTGAAAATTAAACCTATAGAAACAAGGGAGCTAAATCGTGGCTTCATCATCACCTGTCACCTTTAGACTGGGGGGAAAGGAATCAGAAAACCCAGGCTACACAAACTGAGGAACCTGAGGAGAGGCACCAGCACACAGGTTGGGACAATGCCTTCTCCCACAGGCAGAAGTCAGGCTGGGACAGGACAGAGTTACCCATGGGATGGAGAGCTGTGAGTGGTTTGCAGTTCTGGAAACTGCTGACAGCACTGGCGAAGGGTGGGTTAATAAGGCAACACAAGGGTTTGTGCTTCTCCAGCAGCAAAGATCAAGATCATGTCCAGGACAGTTAATGCAGCTGTGTTCTGCCAGACCTGTTGGCCTCAGAGATTGCTGCTGAAAGATGTCATGGTTTGGGCCTGCAGGAGGGAGGTTTGATAAAGTAGAAGGGAAGTTGCTAGACTTTTTCAGGTAGGCATCATCCTTGAGGGAGTGAATGTTTCATGAAGCACTGGATATGCCATAGGGCTGCTGGATAGCTTGGAAAAGAGCTACCCATGTCTCACTGAATGTCCTTCCAATTCTGCAGGAATCCTCTGTTTAGGGACTGGCTTTTGTTACACGGAATGTCTCAATCCTGTTTTTTCCTCAAAAAAAACCAGCCCTAGAGGTCACATCTGCCTTGTGCAAAAGCAGTTGTTGGCGTTCCTTGGGTATATGTTAGGGTGTGTAGGAAGAGGAAAAAGTGCTTGAGAGTGGTTTTTGCAGATCTGCTGTGGTCTGTGTGGTTCGTTGATTTTTAAAGAGCTGTTCTGTCAGAGGATTTAGATTTTGTTGGCAGAATTGGTGTTTCGTTCATGCACCTGTTCTGTGTTTAGTATCTGGTGGTGTTCACTGCCTTGACTCCCAGCAGTGGTTGTATTTTTAGATTGGATTAGGATAAGGTAAATTAATTTGGGAAATCTGAATGAGCATTTTCAGGTAATTCTTTGAGAAAATGGGTTGACTTATTTCCTAAGCTATTTTTATTTTAGCTTTATATTTATTTATATATTATTTTATATTTTTATATTTTATATTATTTTATATTTTATTCATGTTAGTTAAACCGTGATCACTTGGATCAAGAATTGCTTGTGAATTGATAGCTTTGAGGGTTGGTAAAAGAGAAAGGCAACAGGCTGCTCACCCAATACTGACTGACCTCCAATGAAATTTCACTCCCAATCCACATCCAAGTGGATCAGAAACCTACCCCCACAGCTGAGCAATGCTTCAACTGTGTAGACTCAAACTGAACCATAGAGGTCCTGCTTTCTGTGAGTGCTTGAAGGTGGTCCTAAGAAGGTAACTTAGATATCCTCCATTTCTTAATATTTAGTTCAAGAAATATTAATTTGGAGAATTTTGGCAACTACTTTCTCTGAATGTTGACTTTTTTGGGGATTTTTGATGTAACTTCTCTGTCTCTGGTATCCAGAGACATAACTGTTTCTGGTATCCAGACAGTTGATACCCACATACATAACAGAGGTAGAATAACCTAAATAGCTCACCTCACCCTTCCAGTGCTCCAGACCAGATGGACATGAACCCATGGCACTCAAGGCTGATGACTCAGCTGGTGGAAACTGCAGTCACCCAAGCAGTCAAATTCTGCTCCTTGACTGTCCTGGTGGTCCGTGATGTTGTTTTTTCCCCTGATGTGTAGCCTACCTCTTTCTAGAGCCAAGCCCACCACTGCTCATGTTCTCCCTGTGCAGCTGTGGATCTTGGAGTGTTTCTCCTTCCCAGTGGCACTGGGATGGGCTGCAGAAGAGCTGCATCCAGCTCCAGCATCCCAGCACAGGCAGGACATGGAGCTGTTGGAGCCAGTCCAGAGGAGGCCATCAAGATGATCAGAGGGATGGAGCAGCTTTGCTATTAGGGAAGGCTGGTAGAATTAGGATTGTTCAGCCTGGAGAAGAGAAGTCTCAGTCCTTCCAGTGGCCTTCTAGTGCATGAGGGGAGCAGACAGAAAAGGTGGAGTGACTGTTTACAAGGGGTAGAGTGACAGGACAAGGGGGAAAGACCTTCCACTACTAGAGGGCAGGGTTAGATGGAATATTGGGAAGAAATTCTTCCCTGTCAGGGCAGGGAGGGCCCTGGCACAGGGTGCCCAGAGAAGCTGTGGCTGCCCCTGTATCCCTGGAAGTGTCCATGGCCAGGTTGGATGGGACTTGGAGCACCCTGGGATAGTGGAAAGTGTCCCTGCCCAGGGCAGGGGGTTGAATTGGATGATTTTTAAGGTTTCTTCTCACCCAAACCATTCTGGGATGTTGGGCATGTTCTGTGCTCAGCATCTAAGTGGCTCACCTGCTGTTCTATGTTTCAGTTAAATTGCATCAAAATCTCTTATGGTTCGTAACAAATATTTTTAGAAAAAGCAATTCAGTCCTTTATCTAAATATAGCTTTGAGCTTTCAAGCCTTTGGGAGAGGGAGTGTGTGAAGCTTTGATCCGTGGCATTCATAGCAGTAGGAGCACTTCTTGCACCTGGCAGAATTACAGGGCAGAGGAATTTGTTACACAGAAAGCTCCTATTATACAGAACAGACGTGTGGTTTAGTGTGGATGAAGGATAAATCTTGGCATGTCATGTGATGGAAACGCACGAGAAACTGCAGAAAAGTATGTGGCACAGGAAAATGAAGGTGTGTTTAGAAACTTCCCTCTTGGGGGTATGACTGAAGTACCACTCACCTCCTGCCAGATACTTGATATCTTACTAAAAATAGAGAAGAGGCTCACCCATCATCCTTCTTGATGACAGTGGAACCAATCTGTTTGTCCTTAGGTGTCTGAAATGGGAATGCAGTGTAAATCAGCATTCTATTTATTTACTTATTTAAAGAGTTGCTGTTTAACCGAATATTTCTCCAGAAGTTACTGTGTCTCTAAATATATTTGACAAAGTTATGTTTTTTTCTGGTGTTGTTCTTTCCTTTAAACTGAGCAAGAATTAGTGTCATTGCCCACATTCCTGTGGTAAAGGCACTTAGAGCCATGTCTGGAAATGCTGAAGACATTTTTCTCATGTAAACCATCACTGTTTTGTGCCCCCCACCCAGTAATTGTTTCAATATTCTAAGTTGATATGCTCGTTTATCACTGAAATGGTTATTAATGAGTGCTGTTTTCCTTTGTCACGTTGCCATGGCAACCGGGTGACATGTTTGAGTGGAATTATCTGTTTCCAGATGGAGATCTTCATTCATAAGACTTGCCTGCTGAGAATTTTTGCAGCATTTTCAACTTCAAAATTCTTCCTCCCCTATGCCTTTCCACAGTTTGGAGCTAGAAGCATTCCTACTTTCTGGTTTATATCCTGTGATTTTGTGGTGGGTGTTATGCTTGCAATATTTCTGTCTTTTGTGGTTCATTTATGTTGTTTTTATTTTGGTTTAATTGAGTTGCTTTTCTTCAACTCAGGATTTGCTGTGACAGTTCTGTAAAGCCATTCCTACCTGTAATGAGTTACTAGAAATTTTTTATATAATACACCACACAGCAGAGGAAAGGACGATTTTGTTTTTACTCCTCAAGGAGCATAAGGATGCATTTCTCCTTATATATGATATATCACATTCTGAGTGATAGTGTCCTAATTTTTTTTTTATCATATTCACTACTTGATTTTTAGTTCTATACCAGAAAGAAGCACAAACATGTTTCAAATTTCTTTTTCATATTTATTCCTGTATTTAGGAAAAAGACCAAGGTAAATATGCATAGAGTACAGATTTCCTTTATCCTGAATTTCTTACAGTTTTAAGGGTCTTGTTGGCTGCCAGACTTAATGAGGTTCTATTGGATCTCAATCAACATTTAAGGATTTCTTTGAGTTTGTTTTTGATCACTCAGACCAAAATACCTCGAAATTCTGTGTTTACTTCGGTAGAAATCAGAAGGTAAAACTTTAGAGACGCTTTTTATCAGGTTTCACTTCTACAACTCCAGGTCACATCTTATTGAGCAAAACCAGTTAGCAGTTTTTTGCACATACCTTCAGGAAGGGCATTAAGGGCCTTTCACCCAACCTGTCTTTAATCTAATTTTCATACTCACCTAAAACTGTTAATGACTGTACACCTCATATCTATTTTAAGGTCTGTGCATTGCATAAACATCCCTTTTGTACTTGCAGTGCTTTCATCCTGCCAGGAACTTTAGAAAAAGAATAATCTCATAAATAGCTCAGAATCTGTAGTTTCTGAACACCTTACTGTATGTGTAAGGTATCTATAGAAGACAAATTTTGTCTTCACCTAGTCAAAAACAGTCTATATTAATCATCTATATATCATCTTCCAAAAATAACATAATGCAGCACAAGACCCATCTTCTGCAAATAATGATTTTATTTCTATTTTAGTATATTTGAAATGAAGGATGTTGTCTTACCTGTGAATAAGCTGTTACTTCTCTGTAGCACCAGCAAGCAGTGTGTTCCCTAGCTATTTAATTCTGTATAATTACTGAGCTGTTCTTTTCCCTTGCAAAGTGGAATCATATCTATTTATTGCCTCCCTCCAGCAAGAGACTAGTCAATACTAAAAAATGTTACCAATGTATTATATCAGTGCTCCTTGTTTTAAGGAAAGTATTTCGCCTGTGATAGGGAACTAGGAGAAGTTAGGAGTAATTACGTTGCTTCAAACGTAATGAATCTCTGATCTGCTCCCCTCCTTTCTGTGTGTAGCTGAAAAAACAGTTGTTGGTGGCTCAGTTATTAACCAAAATGAAGTTGATCCCTGGCTTTCCACAGGCCAATGCTGCATTTGCTTTTTGGTCTGATCTTGATGCATGCACGGCTTGCTCAGAGCCCCTGTGATTGCTGGAGCTGGGCATTGCCTGGCACTCCAGGATGTTCATCACTCCTTGAGGCACTGTAACCTGAGTGCTGCCCCCTCAACCCCTTCCCCAGTGTGTCTCATCCCAGGAGATAGTATCTTGGCCTTTAAAGCAGATCCTCAGCTTTAGATTGTGTCAAGGCTTTATTGCTTTTTGAGATACAAGCAGAGATTTCTTCTGCTCAAACACATATCTATTTTAGCCAGGACATTTATATTAATTTTGTAAGACACTTTCCATTACTATGCTGATTCTACCAACATCTGCAAGGGCTTCCTGATTTTTTATTTTTTTTTTTGTTCTGTATCCACAGAATCACAGAATAGCTTGGATTGGAAGGGATCTTAAAGCCCTACCAGTGACACCCCCTGCCATGGGCAGGGACACCTTCCACTAGCCCAGGTTGCTCCAAGTCCCATCCAACCTGGCCTTGATCACTACTAGGCATCCAGGGGCAGCCCTGTGCCAGGGGCCCCCCACCCTGACAGGGAAGAATTTCTTCCCAATATCCCATCTAACCCTGCCCCAGTGGGAAGCCATTGTATTTTTTTTTGCTCTGGAGGATTCAACTGGTCCAAAAAATGTTATGAAAAATGACTGGTTTATTTTTGGAAATTTTCTTGTTGCTGCATATCTTGAACATAAATTATCCAGGTGTCTGCACTTCTACAGTTTGTAGGATGGAGGGGAGAGTAACACCGACTGGAGATAACTGAATACTTATGGTATCATCAGGAAAGTATTGAAGTTTACTAACCGTGTTGGAATTATCTCTGGAAATATTATAAGAAATCTGTGCAAAATTCTCTGCCACTAGTTCAGAGTTACTTGATGCATTTGGTAAATGATGAAGCATTTGAAGGATCTGTGCACATGTTCATTGTGAATTTAAAATTTGAGATCTCTAAGAAGACTCTGTCCTATCCAGGTGTATTAATATTTCACATGTCAGTCTGATTATCCTGGCTATCAGTCCAGGGCTCCTTTGTTGTGGTCTGGAGCCGCAGGATCATGTCCAGGGAGGCTACAGTTAGCAGTGACCAGCATGGGACTCTAACGAGTCGGGCTTCTGCTCAGGAAACCATTTATTCACAGGAACAAACTCAGCTTAGATCCAGAGACCGAGAGCCCCGAACAGAGGCAGGGTGGTGGGTTTTATGGGGCAGAACCAGGGTGGAGTTCAGGTCATGGACCACTAGGAACACAGCAAGGGAGGAACACCAGGGGCTCAAACCCCATCAGAACACCCTGGGCTGCCACCCCACGAGGGTCTGGGGTGGGGCAATTCTTCCTGGGCTCACAAGGCCCATCCCCTGAGGTAGAGGGATGGAATCTACTCTCACTGGGCTTTAAAACCGCGCCTCTCACTTTAACAGTGCTTATCTGAAACTAAATCTTTGCCTCCCTGGGCAGAGGCACCTCACACTCCTTGGTGCCCTGGTTCACTTGCTCTAAGGGATGATATGTCCAAGGAAGTATTTTTCCTATACCATCCCCACAGGATCAGCTGCTTCCTGGGTGTGGTGTTTGATCACAATTAATCTCTTGGAATAAGCAGCAGACACATTTCAGGGTTATTTTTGCCATGGAATGTCAGCCCCTCCATGCCTTCCTCATTTTCTACAAGGCAGGGCTGAACTTCCTCTCTCCTCCAGTGCACATGGACTGGCTGTGGGTTGGGAAATGTCCTTTGTGCTGCTTTCTCTTGCTCATCTGTTTCCCTGTTCAGATCCCTGCATGTCTCTGTGGGAGTTTGATGCTTTTTCTGCATGTGGGTTTTATTGCTAATCATGACAGAGAGCACTGAGGCAGGGAGCAAAACAAAAGTTAGATAATTGCAGTCAATCAACTACTTCTAATTCCCAGGCTTTATCGTGTTCAGCCATTTTCGGTTAATGAATTGTCACCTCCAGACTAGCTGAATTACACTGGAAAAATAGAAAAAAAACCTCAAGAGTTGTTCACATTTACCAGTGTGATAATATTGTCTTAAATTCTTCCACCTGATTTGAGGCTCTGCATCTGAGATGCTGCTATTTGATAGATTCAGTTTATTTGAACTCTATAATAACTAAAATGTATAGATGTGGACTAGGCCAAATGCAAAACCATGATGTATTTTTAAAATAAGATTGTTTTTTGAAACAAGTTTATTTTAAAAATAACCCTTACTTTTCAAAGCA
Source organism: Parus major (assembly GCF_001522545.3). Classification (NCBI taxonomy): domain Eukaryota; kingdom Metazoa; phylum Chordata; class Aves; order Passeriformes; family Paridae; genus Parus; species Parus major. The sequence continues at coordinate 6,480,069 of NC_031777.1, read as the reverse complement.
AGGCTTATTTAGCTTCTAGTCTCTGTGGTTAACAGTTTCCTGAAAAGAAGGAAATTTGCTGTTATTTGTTACTATTTTGTCTAAATAATATTTTTTTATCAATACAATAACCCAGAAAAATCCATTTGTGCTTTGTTTTTCCCTTAGTGTAAGAGAAATTGGTTGAAAACCTAAAGAAAAAGAGGAAAGTTTATGCATATTCTTCTAATTTGACATGGTTTTGTCCTTTATTCCAAGTGTACTGTGTCTCGTTTCACTTAGTATTAATATTTTTCACTTTCGTGGAATGAAGTTTCTCTTGTGCATTGTTTATCCTAGCTGGAGGAGGGTGGATGCACAATTCTGGGTGTTTTTTCCTATAGATTAACATGCTACAAAGATAATCAGAGCAAAAAGTGTCTGAGCATGGGCAGTGTTGGTCCTGCAAGAACTGGATTCACAGGCTGCAGGGAAGAATAATTTTTCCTGAAATCCCATCTTGTCCTACTGAGGGAAAAATCCCTTGTTGGAGCTTTGGGTTTACTGTGATATAGCACCTGTATGTTAGATAATATTTTCATACTGTGATTAGAGCTGGGAATTCTAGTATTTGAAGAGCTGATAAATATTAAGGACAAACCAAAAATCTTACTTTTCTTACTTATTTTCAGGCTGAATTTCTGTCTGGGTAACGTTTGTGTGCAGGAAAAATGGTGGCTGGTGGGAGAAGTGGGAAGAGGAAGATGGTCAACGTGGGTCCTTTTCTCCAGAAATCATTCTACGACTGTGCATTGTGTCATTAGGAAAAAGAAAGTTTTAAAAAAAGACGAAAGTGGTTATGATGTGGGTTGGCTTTTTTCCAGCTTTTAACTCATATGTTCAGTAGCCTCCACAGCTTTGCTGTGCAAGGAACATCCATGAGCAGTCTTCTCTTGAGTAGCCACTACACATGGCTTGTTGGTCCACTGAGACTGAAAATCCAGGGAGGATGCAGGAACAAGGAGCTTGTTTGTATTGAACATATTAAACAGAAAACTAGGAATCTGGAAGAGTACACACCAAACATCCCTGTTTTCTGCTACCATAACTATATGGTATCCACATATCTAGACCAGAGAGCTACTGAAATTTTTATTGAAGCTTCAGGCAAAACTTCCTTTGTATTAGTCACATGTAACCCTTTGAAAAGATATACATGTAATTTTTAGTTTCTTTGCTTAACTAGGGTCTATTCTAGCCAGCTGTTTTGGTTTTCATTTGGTTTTTATCCCAGCTGCTGAACTACACTGGTTCAATTTTTTTTTTCTTTTTTTTCTTGGTGCTCAGATGAGTATAGGATCAAACCAGTGGAAGAGGTCAAATACATGAAAAATGGGGGAGAAGATGATCAGAAAATAGCAGCCAGGAACCAAGAAAACTTGGTAAGGATTGAACTTATCACTTCTCTAATGAACTAACATGGCTCTGCTTTTGTAATGGAATATGTAGTGTGCAGCACCCTCCAGCTCCGGCTTATACACGGCAAGAGGATTTTCTCCAAAATGTCACAACTCCCTGCAAAGCTCTCATGGAAGGTGCAAAACATGACTTTTCCTGCTTGTCTTTTTGAATTAGGCTCTACTTGATCTTGGAGTGAGTGCCTCCATGATTATAAATCACTCCCCTCCCTTGCAGATCTGAAAATACGCTTTATTTGGAAATGTGTGTGTCTGTGTTACAAACAAGCTGGAGTAAAACAGCACTTCCTTGCCATTAAGAAAATGACCTACTTATGTAGACATTATTTGCTCTACACTTGCTGGTTTTCTGTATTGTAAAATTCCCAGGGAGGGCAGTTTGGAACAGAAAGAAAACCAATATATTCATAACACAGCAGTCACAAAAATTGTGTGTGTTTCTGTTGCCCCGATTTGAGCACTTTGCCAGCTCATGGTTCCACTTAGGGGAAGGCAATCACAGGTAAACTCTTAGGACTACTTGAAGTAACTAAGATGCTGTTGAAGCAGCTTAAAAATCACAGTTGAGTCACTTCTGGCATTTCTGAGAAGCTGTTTCTTCTCTTCTAAAGCTGAAGGACCGTAGGTTTTGTTATTGGCTGGCTGGGCCTTTGCCCAGTCAGAGTTCTCAGAGACATTCCACAATTCTTGTAGTTGGGTGCAAGTTTTCACATCTGGTTGCACTCATTCAGTGCAGTTTTTCTTCACAGAATGGTTGGGTTTTCCCCCTCCATCTGTAGGTCCAGAGGGGGAACATCAGCAGCAGATTCCCGTGGAACCATAACCATTGTCACTAGCTGAGGATTTGCCTTTTGCCATTATTGGGCAACTGTAGAAAAAGCAACTGTGTTTTTTTTTTTACTTTTCATAATGTGAGCTCCAGCAACCTGGCTATTTTATATTTCCTCTCCTAGGCCCACATACTTATATTACACAACTACAGGTGCATTCCTTTAGCAAATGGAGTTTATATTGCTGCCCTATCCTGTGACTGAGCAGTAGGCAATGTTTTCTTCTTCAACCTCCAGATGAGCTATTTGCTACCTGCAATTTTGCATTGTTGATGCTCCAGTGGGTGGTGTAACTTCAGCTTGGAGCAGGATTTCGAGGGTTTTTTTAGAGGTTTTTAACAGATGGTTGGGGAGGGCTGAGAATTGGAGTCAGTGATCCCTGTGAGTCCCTTCCAACTCTGGATATACTGTGATTCTACGTTAGATTTTTGACTGGCCTTCAGCTGTAGCTAAATGAGACTATTTGCAGAAGGTACTGTGTTACTAGAGTGACAGTGAGGAAAAGTTCAGGAAAGCTCAGGTCTGCTGGGGTGACACACTTGCTAAAGGTCTGTTCAAAACTAGCTTAAGCTGTTTTGCACTTTGGTTGGTGCTAGCTGTCTTGTAGCACCCAAGTGTTCACCTGATTAAATGTAGGAAGAGGACAGTGCTTCTTATTTTATTATTGGAGTGTCATGTTTGATGGGAGCAGTGAGTTTATTGGAGAATGTAACAATAAAGATTTTGAAGGCTGGTGTAGCTCTTCTCTGTCATGTTTATCAGGAGAAAAAAAAAAGCAATAACTCAAGAAAGTCTTCAGCCAGACAGGATGCTTTAAAACAAAAGCTGTCTTGCCCACCGAAAAGGCTTTATTTTCCTTTTCCTCATGTTATTATAAGGAGATTACCTTGTCTGTAATATATGCAGCTTTTTAATCCTCAGAATTGTCAAGTCTTCATCACTTCTGTTTTTTTAAAAGGGGTTTCACTATTCGAATTCTCTTTAGTAAAGATGTTTTAGCTCACTTCTTAGAAGATGGGCTAAGATACCCATTATTGAGGATTTAATTTCCTTAATGTGTGAGAAGTTGGCAAGTACTTACATAATCCCATCTTCTCATCAGCCATTTCCAGGCAGCTGAAATTTTAGGAACAAGAAAAGGCAGTGGGAGAATCAACTGGCCCTTTTTCCTCCTCTCTTGTTTCTTAAAACCAGATTTCTTTATTGTCACAGGGCTGCAAATTCACATCTCCTTCAGAAGCACAGCCCAGATGAGATGTGTAACCTCAGTGTCCGGGAGCTGCTCTGGGTGGGTTATCTGATCCCCTGATACTGGTGCTTGAATTAAGTTATTCAGATGCCACTGAATTTTTCGATCCCATTATCATCTCTGTTACTTTTTACAGGTATTTTGAAGTCTTGCTTAAAAAAAAAATCTCAGTTTAAGTGAAAATAAACCCGCTTCCCTTGTAACTTAGGCTCTTTGATATGCTGCCATCTCTGCCTTCGGTGCTGCAGTATTTCTGAGTCAGGGGGAGAGGAGGTCACATGAGAATGGAAGGACATGGCAGTCATCAGGGAAAGTGTCATTTCACACTGGGTGCTGAGGTCAGAGTCCCAGGCATTGATTCTGCTTGAGGAAGAGCCAGAGAAGGGCTGGTACAAATGTCAGTATCTGTGGGAGAGATGAAGCTCTGTCAGTGAATCACCACCTTCTCAGCTTCAACCTGAGGCCTAAGCAGGGCTCAAAACTTGAGCAGGTCTGGCACAGTAAAGCAGAAATGTTCCTAAGACACAGTGCCAACAGGAATGGCTGTGCTAGGGCTGTCTGCCAGGGGGAACACAAGATGCTCTGTGGGAAGATACTTTCTGGTGGAATCAAAGGCCCCCTTGAGGTAAAATGCAGACTTTTGACAGTGGGGAAAGAAAGAAAATAAGAAAAGGTAAACTAAGCTTGTTTTCCTGCCATTCTCTTGTATCCATAGGCCTGATTCACTTCTTTAGTCAGGTAGTTTCTCCAGTTCTTCACCTGCCACTGGGATCTGTCTGTTGCTGGTTTCTTTCCAGGTACCTCTGACAGCTTCCAGAGCATCTCCACCCTCAAAAAAAAGTCAGAGTCATTGCAGTTGAGCTGACAGTCCCACATCCTTGTAGCCTGCAGGATGGGAATGGGATGTAGCAGGATTAGACGCTGGAGAGCTGGGGCTACGCTGGATGCTGTCACTGTACCACTGTGCCACTTGTGTTTTGGTGGCTGCTCAGCTAAACCAGGGATATTTGGAGTCATGTCAATGAAGAACTAGTAGATAGGTGAAAGGAGGATGTAATTTGTATTACATATTATATATGTTTTTAAATCATGAGTGTTGGTTTGTGCATACATATATATATATATATATATATACACACACACACACATAAGAAAACTTGTAAGCTCTGCTGATTTTCATGTGAGATGGTGCATAGAAGGTCATGTGTGTGCGATTATTCCTGGAGGTAAATGGGCAGCTAGGATGGTTATTTGTGGGTTCAGAAGCAGAAGGCCTGGCTGGGATGGTTTATTGGGATCCTGGGCTCTGTCTCTGCCCTGCTTGGTGCCAGTGTGCCACATGTGTTGCTGAACTCCACTGTGTGTTAAACTAAACTTCAGCTCCCCATGACTTCACAGTGGCTCTACAAACTCTCTCCTGCATTTCCCCGTCTTCTTGGAGGAAGGTTTTATGATAACCCTTCTCCAAAACAAAGCAAGTTTTGCCAGCACTGAGTTTACCACTCAGCAGGTCTGAATAGGGTTATTTTTTTAGCCCTAAGTATTAGTCAAAGCTACTGGTGGCTAGTCACATGGATTTGTCACTTTGAAAATTAAAATGCCGAAACTTAGTCAATATTAATATTTTACAAGCAGGTATGACCAAAATAAATAAGACATTAATAAAAACCTATTAACTTTTTGTTTGGAAAGGACTGTTTATCTCTACACCATCATGTTAAATATAAAGAATACAATTACATAACAGCCTTTTTAATACTTGTAATAGGGCAAATTTAATTGTCCTCATTTCCACACTCTCACAGCACTCCTGACTTTCCGTTGTAAAATATTACTGCCAGAAAAGGTAAAATGAGAAGATGTGTGGTATTCCTGCAGCTTAGCATTGCTTTGGCAAACTTCAGGAGCCGGATCCATATTCCTCTGAACTGGGTTGTCATAGTGTATATATCCCTGAAATCTGTAAAGCTGCATTTCTTTTCTATTGGGTGATTATCTTGATATTTATTGCAGTTCAGGTTTGGGATGCTTTTATAACTTTTATTCATCCTTTTCTGGGCTGCACTGGCAAAAAAGGCCACTTGCTGGGATTTTTATGTTTTGTTATCCAAAACCCCAAAACAAAGATATAATCCTTTGTTTCATCCTGGAGGTCCATAGTGAAATTGCACGTTAGAGCTTGAGATGAATTCCTGCTAGACCGGGGAGAAAATTGCTTCTCTGTTGCTCTTGCTACCTCTCACTCCACCTTTAATAACAATGTTTTGCTTTTTCTTTTACCCAATTTCCACAAATTTCCACTCCACTTAACTGCAAATGTGATTTTTGTCTCTCTTGAGCTTTTCAGCCCAGCTGCTGTTCTCCATTTATCACCCAGCTCCACATTACTTGGAACTGCAAACCTCCCGCCTCCGTGAATCTGTATTCAACACCAGCTATCATTTTTTGTAGTGATGTGTCTAAAGTAGACAGTAATATCTGATAGATGAAGTGTGTGAAATTAAAAGCCTGGCAGAAAATGCAGAATGAAACACCTTAATAACCACATAAAATGAAATACGTGAAAGGAAAGACCCCTATTTAAATATATATATATTTTTATAAAATATGTTAAAATATAAAAAATGCATGTTATAGATATATCAATCATAAATATTTTTGATGTGCAGTGCAAAGATTGGTATATGTCAAATTCCACATCAATTTAGAAAAATACATTTTAATTCTATTACCAACCTGCCCAATCTAGGAGCTAAAAACACTAAATAAAAAGAAAATAAGCTAGCTAAAAGAAGTAGAGTAGCCACCAAGTTTATCTGGGGTATTTGTGGTGTCTTCCTTTCTACAGATTTAAAATACCATAAGGGAAAATTTAAGCATGGAAATATAATTTGGTACTTTAAAATACTTGAAGACAGTGCTGCTTATGATTGCTAGGTAAGATTTGAATTAGTGTTTTAAATGCATAACTGCTCTTGAATTTCAGCACTAGTGTAGTACATTGGTGAAGAGCTTTGTAAAAACTGAAGTTAGCACATATTAATGCATTTTCCTGTGTGAAGATTTCTGTCTCTAATGTCATAATTATTTATTTTAAACCACTGTGCTGTAGCAGTATTTCAGAACACACAGTTTCAGGAAAGAACTTCCTCATGCTCTGCTGATAAGGGGAAAGAAACAAAAAATGCTTGAGAGCCTTCGAGCCCTTAGAAAGAAGAGGTTTTCCTGGATTTTGTCCATCCTGAAGAGTTTGCGTGTGTTAAATCCTGCACTGGACCCTCATTTGCCTTTCTTGCGGTGTTCCTCCAGGAGCCCCATTCCACCAGCATAGGGTCAACTCTAGTACAAGTGTTGGGAAAACTTCATTCTCTTGGTTCATTATCCACTGTAAATGATGGATATCTAGAAATATATTTTCTATATATAAAGCAGAGGCTATTAATTTCTCTGTGTCTTGCCCTCCCTATTTCCCGTTCTGCTTTCTGATTATAGAATCCCAGGTTGGTTGAAGATGGAAGGACCTTAAAGCTCTTCCAGTGCCATCCCCTGCCATGGGCAGGGACACCTTCCACTATCCCAGGTCACTCCAAATCCCATCCAAGGTGGCCTTGGGCACTTCCAGGCATGGGGCAACCTGTGCCAGAGCCTCACCACCCTCACAGGGAGGACTTTCTGCTCAATAACTCCCCCAACTCTGCCCTCTGTGAACTTGAAGCCATTTTGCCTTGTCCTACCACTCTGGGCCCTTGTCCAAATTCCCTCTCCACCTCTCTTGGAGCCTCTTTCTCTGTTCTTTATGGACTACCAGTACATATAGATATAGCATACATATATGTATATAGCCTCAGCTTAATGAAATACTTGGAGATGTTGTTGGTTCTTGTGTTGGAATCTAGGCAGGGTGAAACCCACAAAAACACACAGCAAAATGCAGTTTGGGCCATTGTGGGAGGGGAAAAAGAAATTGAAATGCCCTTTTTCTTTGGTTCCTGGAGCATAGGAGTGCTAAGAGGACAAAGTGAGCATCACCAGATGTGCAGGGAGATGTGAAAATGTGCAGATGGTTCCTGTGCTATTCATCCATACAGCTCCTGTGCTGCTGAGAGCTGGGAGAGAGAGCAAGGAATGAAGGGCTCCAAAGCCAGCCTGCTCCCCCACGTGTTTTTCCCCAGGGATAGGCATCCACTTTGCCCAGATGCTGTGTCAGCCAAACCCCAGGGCCTGAGGCAGCTCTGTGAGAACAGGTCCCACAGGTTCCTCACAGCCCAGCATGGAGCTGCTCCACATCTGGACTCTCCTCCCTCCACTTGAAGAAACAAACCACAAACAAAAGGCACAGCTACAAAAATGCAGCTCCAAAATCAGTGAGTAATGGGAAGCCAGGGATTAAAATTCAAAAGTAGATGAAGGATCCTTCTGCCTGAGGTGGCAAGGTTCACACTGGGATAAAGGAGGTGGGTGGCTCCATGCCCTGGGCACCTGCGAGGGCGAAGTTGGGGCTTCCTCTAGGCAGAGCTACTCTGAGCAGTGCTGGGACAGAGAGGGCATAGCAGGGGGTGGGCCCCATTTGGGGAAGTTGCATTCCAGATCCATGGAGGAATATACCTTTGTAGTTCTGGATGCCTGCTACCCCATTCCTCAAAGTGTCCAAGGCCAGGTTGGACGGGGCTTGGAGCACCCTGGGATAGTGGAAGGTGTCCCTGCCCATGGCAGGGGGTGGGACTGGCATGAGTTTTAAGGTCTCCTCCAACTCAAACCTTTGTAGTATACAAAGAGAAATTTTGTATTCTACTTTTATAAGATGATACGTAGAAAAGCCCCTGGGAATATATAGTATTTTCTTCTAATCTTTGTTGACAGGGCCTGGGTTGTCATGTTTCACACTGCATACCATCTGAGCTTCCCTTTCTGAGAGAAATGAGAATTATAGAACCATCCTTTAGATTTCTTTTTTTCCCCAGAGTCTGAGATCCTAAATGAATGCTGCCCTATCACTATCAGTTCTAAGTAATTATAGCATTTCAATTTACATAACCCAGCCTTTCCAGTGTTTTTGTAGCTGAAATAGAAGTGCATGGAAAGGACATTGTTACTGGAGCCAGTTATTTTAAACACTGTGCAATTAGCTCATTTCCATATTGCCCATTTAATTTCAAATTAGCATTGATATTATTCAATAAATGGTTTCTTATAATGAATTTATGGCACTTTTATCTCATTCCACTTATGGGTCACTGCATATTATATAGACATCAAAGTAAATGATTGCACTAGGTATTAATATTCTTCTTCTGGATCCCATTAAAATGGTTCTGGTGAAGAAGTATTAATTTTTCCTCCAGTACTTAGAAGATAAATTAACACCATTAATAAATATTTTTAGCGAGTCAGAAAATCATACAAATATTGTTGTGTTCCAGGTGCGTTTCTTCAGACCAGACCTTGTTTCCTTATTCCCTTTTGTTGACTAAATCTGCACAGTGCCCTATGGAGAGGTAGAATGATAGGATTTTTCAAGTACTTGATGAATGTGATTTTAAAGTAGGAAATTTAAAATACATGTAATTCTATTTCTTTCAAAGTGTATTAAAATAACAGTGTCCAGGAGCAACATGTAATTGTGGGCTTGATGGTGGAGATAATGTAGCAGTGATGGACAACTCTCAGAAACACGGTTCAGGACCAGCCCACATTGTTGGTGGAAAGGATTCTTGCAAAACCCGCAGACACATTCCCACTGTCACTTGTGGAAGCAGGTAATTTTCCATACAGGTTGTGTTGTTTACATGCCTGTATCATTTTAACAGGTGAGTTTCTGCCTGGGATTTTTCCCCTCATCTCTGGGAAAGCTGATGCTGTTGAGGAGGATGGACACAGAGCTGTTGGTGAAACAGAGGAGTCAGCAGTCATGGCAAGGTGGCAAGTTCTTGATTTAAGAGTTTCTTCCATGATTGTGAGGACCAGGAACCTTCAGATTCTCTTCTATTCTTTTTTTTTTTCTTTTTTTTAAAGAACATGAGCATCTCCACAGTTGCAGAACTGAAGCTTTAAGAAACACGAGCTGTAGGATTTTGCAAACTGTCAGCAAGAGAAGTTCTCTGTATCCTCTGTTTTGGTACTTGCTGTTCAGCAGTTCCCTTGTAGGTGTTAATTATTAACTCTGCTGTTTTGGAACAGAGGTTGAGGCAAGATACAGGCAGAATGGATGATGCAGAAATAACTAAAATCATCAGAAGTCACTGACAGAGAATAAAGCTGTAAGTCCATGCAGCTGCTGGACTGCTGCTCAGTCCATGGCCTGAGAGTCCCAATTTGAAGTACACCTGAGCATTGGTGAGCTGTGATTTCCTGATCTCCTTGTCATAGTAGCAAAGTACTTCAGTCTTTCATCTGTTCACGTTTAATTATAGATATTATGTGGGTCTACTCACACTTTCTTTTCAGGGACTCCTTGGTTGTGGAGGAAATGTAGGGTCTGGGATTTCCATATCTGGTGAGGTGCTAATTTCAGACTCTTGTATGGCATGGAGATAACAGCAAATTCATCCATAGGTACCTCATTAGATGTTTACCTGTACAGGCTTTGTGATCTCTGTTTTAGTTTGAATACAGTGTTGCATCTGGAAAAAGGGGGGAAGGATATGCCATTTTAGACCCCAAACAAATAGAAATGTGGTGCCTGGGGAGGTGGTTAGTGGTGGCCTTGGCAGTGCTGAGACAATGATTGGACTAGTGATCTTAGACAGATTTTCCAACCTTTGTGATACGATGAATTTGTTAATTTTGATGTCTTAAAGCTGAGGTGGAGCTGTTGGAGGGATATGTCTTTTGGGGCTGGTTTCAGGTAGATCCTTTGTACAGCCAATGTGTTTTGGCTGGAAATTGTTTATACTGCAGGTATTTTTTTCAGTAGAAAGTGTGGTTTTTTGCAAACTTTCCTAACTGATGTCTTTGAAGAGCAGTTAAAGGAGGTGAACTTGAAGCCAGTCAAATGAAAAATTCAAAGATCTCCAGCACATTTTAACCATAAAATCTCTGAAGATTTGAGTTGGAAAAGACCTTAAAGCAGTCCAGAACCCAAGGAGGAATGTAGCATTAAGAGACTATCCCAGGAAGAGGCTGGAGGGGTAAAGAAGGAAGGAAAAAATTTGACAAGAAAGAGAAAAAGGAGCAGAAACACTACAATGAGAGGAGAGAAGAGATTCAGAAGGCTCTCTGCAGTCCTGAACTTCTCTTCTTGCCATGAGCAGCACATCAGAGCAGCGTGTTGCATAATCCAGAGTTGTCATTATTTGACAAATTTTTAACTTATTTTTCAAATGAACTGTTTTTTAAAAGCCCTGTTGCTCTACTGTTCTGGGATGAGAAAATCAGAAGGTCCCAGTCCACTTTATTCCATTATAGTTTTGAAATAATTTGGGTTTTGTCTCCTTTTTTTACACCAAAAATGCCATTTTTGTCCACAATCTGATCCACATGAGGCTTTTTCATCACCTAAAAATTTTTTAGCTTGATTTTTTTTCCCCATTCTTCCTGTTTATTTAATAAGAATTGTTAAAAAATACCATTTCAAACAACATAAACTAGAACATCCAAGAGTGAGGAATACTCTCAGGAACACAAGTTATAGCAGTGAGCACTGGTTATTTAACTAAGCTTCAAGAAGACAATGTCTGTTGTACTAAATGAGCATGAAATGCTACTTTCCTTTTTCAATAGTCACTGCTTTGGTTAGGTTTCCATCTGTTAGGAAATTTATGCTCACATCATCCTTGAGCAGCAGGAGCATTCACACCACTGCAAGCTGGAGTTTTGTGTTTGTTTGTTCCATATCTTGGTGGTGCTTCACCACTAGATGTGAGCAAAGGTGGGAAATGTTTCGTATTTGTTGTGGAGAAAGTGGTGTTTTGCTCCAAATTACTTGAAACTGTGGTGAACATTTTTGAGTGAACTTCTTTTCTCAAGTCTTCCAGGGAAATGCGGCATCTGGACAGGGGCTGGGGTACCCAGGCTTAGGCTTTTTTGGGATGTGAGGGCCCACTTCAGCAGGAAAGATCTTGATTTGATGGTGTCTTCTCTAGAGAAAGGGAAAGAGAGCTGGAGACGGCTGCTGGGGGGAAGCTCATTAGCTGCATTAATGGGTCCTTTAGCTCTTTAGCTTTAATAGCTGTGTGCTCAGGGTGACAGGATTGGCAAATCGAGGTTTCCTGAGGACCTGGCATGAACTTGAGATTCGCTTACTCACCTGTGTGCGCATTCTGAGAGCTCTGGGAAGGGTGCAGTACTCTCACCTACACCCAGCCCAGGGGCTCTGTGCTGCTGGGGTGCTGTGCAGCCATGGCATGGCCCTCAGGGAGCAGGTGAGTGAGCCAAGAGCAGGGATTTATCCCTGGTGGTGGATTAAAGAAGGATGGGTGTAACCTCCACTCATGGATGGGGAGACTGACAACATTCCTGGTGTTCTTTGGGTGTTGCTGCTGCCCTGTACAGCCCACCTAGGAGAAAGGAGCTGGGCTGCCTCTAGCTGAACTAGAACTGCTTCAGCAACCCCCCAGATTAAAACAGTGAGTGTATTATCCATCGTTCTGCACTGTGTTTTCATACACCAGGGCTGGAAGGGGCTCAGCCTCATCTATCTTTCACTATAACTGAGCTTTTGGACTTTGGTTGTTTCCCTTTGATTTGTGGATAGCCAAGACCAGCTGCTCTGCTGACAGCTGTGAGACTCGAAGGTGTGTTGGAAGGGATTGCTGTGTTTCATCTGGTAGAAGGAAGAGTAAGAAACTGGACTGGGAGAAGGGGAAACAGTGTAAGAGTATAACATTTCAAGAGTTCAGGATTTTTTTTAAGTAAGAAAAGGTCAGGGACAGAAAGAAAACCTCTATGGAAATAAATTTATGCCAGTAAAGTCAAGTGCTTCAATATTCTGAAAAAGCTAAGCAGATAATTCAGACTCTTGTGTGTATAGAGTTTGAAGTTTCATGTAGGTATGTTAACAAATCTCCTGAATAATTAATGAATAATTTCTAATGTAAAGCAATGGTTTACAGAGCTGACATAAGGTAATATGCAGTCATGTTTGCTCTCACTGAGAAGAAAAGCTTTTTCTATTGCTTTAAAATTGTTTGTTCCTTGCCCCTGGAAGAAGCAGTGTTGGAGCTCAAACAGAGTTCTTGGTGCTCTGCTTTCATCTCCCACATCTGGTCTGTGTGGACCATGCACTGCTCTATCTAGTATGTAGTCTTTCCATGGGATACCATCAAAGACAGGCAGCTTTAAAAAATATGTAAGCCAACAGATAATCTCTGCATGGGAACACCAGTTCCATTAAGAAAGCCAGTGCTTCTTAATAAGGTAATCATATTATAGTTGTGTATGTGTGTATATATTTAAATGTACATATATATGTACATATATAATGTATATATATTTAAATGTATTTTGTATTCCAGCAGCACCTGAAGGCAAGTGTTGGGAATCAGAAGTAGCTGCTCTGCCTGCAAACATAGCAAGAATGGGCTGGCATATTACCAATTCTTCCCCAAAATTTCATCCAGACGAGTACTTCTATTCCAGAAATCTTTTATTCCAAAAACCTTCCTGGAGAGTGACCTGGGGGGAGTTTCCAAAGCCCAGGATGTTAAAAAAAAGGCACAACCTGGTGAGGGGAAAATTCTGTGACACAGGGTTGTTGGGCTGTCTCTTTCCCCGGTTTGGATCTGCAAAAGAGGGGGACCTGGGACAAGGGTCTGAAGTAACAAAACTGAGGGGGAATGGCAGTAAGCTGCCAGAGGGCGGTGTTGGATTTGGTATTAGGAAGAAATTCTTCCCTGGCACAGGTGACCTAGAAATGCTTTGGCTGCCCCTGGATCCCTGGAAGTGTCTAAGGCCAGGCTGGTCGAGGCTTGAAGCAACCTGGGATAGTGGAAGGCATCCCTGCCCATGATGGTGGGTGGAATGAGATGGATTTTAAGGCGCCTGACAACCCAAACTCTATGGATTCTGTGGATATTTGGAAGTTGGGCTCCATGGTGTGGAGGGGCAGTTTGGGAGGAAGTGCCATCAGGCTGCTCTTTTCTCTCGGTTTTCTCCTTTCTTTTAGCCTTTCAAAGAACCAAAGCTGTTGTGAGAGAGAGGAGGGACAGATTTGGTTTTCAGGAGTGGTGGAACACAGAGAGTAATTTGGTTGGAGCAGTGCTGGTAGTGTGACACTTCTGCTGAAATGCTGTGGGTTTGCCAGATTACCCTTTCCTTTTCATGGAATCATGGAATCAGAGTTTGGTTTGGGTTGGAAGGGACCTTAAAGATTGTATAGCTCCACCCCTTGCCATGGGCAGGGACACCTTCCATTATCCCAGGCTGCTCCAAGCTGCTCCAAGCCTCATCCAACCTAGCCTTGGACACTACCAGGTATGGGCTGTCAGCAACTTCCCTGACATCAGTAACTTCTTTGCAGAGTTGGAGAACATGTTCCTTTAGCCAAGGAATCGCCTGAGCTCAGCATAGGAAATCTCAGCCATTTCAGGTCACTGGTGGGTTTCTGAAATAACCAGCTTCAAGGTGCTTCGTAGTGTCTAAGAGTGAGTCAAGTCAAAATGTGCCTTATCTTTTTTTTTGTGTAAGGGCTTGGCTGCATTCACAAGTTGTATATTTGTGGGATTTGTTGCTGCTGGAGATCTCCTGGCTCTCTAAGTCACTGCATCCTGCCCAGCTTTTCTAAAGAATAACATCCGTATGGGAATGCTGCCTCTGAAGTGTTTATATTCATTTCCTTCCTGGGGAAAACATTCAGTGCTGAAACAGGCCTTGGGTGATGGCAGATGTGAGGAGACAGTGGCACATCTCTCCAGAGTACATCTTGTTCTTAGCTGGTTGTGTATGGAGTTCTCTCTATCCTCTTTTCCGTTCTTCATAAAAAAAGCCAGCAGAAATCTCTTACCAAGCTAAGGCATCGCTTAGTCTTGCAGCAAATCCAGCCAGGGCTGGCCATCGGCCAAGCCTTTGCTCGCTGCAACCTGCACACTATGTAACTCCTCTAAGAATAGCCTTGGTGATCTTAAAAAAAAAAACAACAAAAAAAACCCCACAACATCAAAAAAAGACTATTTTAGCAATGTATTGTCTTCATCCCTTCTGTAAAGCAGTGGACTTTAAAGGAGATTTTTTCCCCCATGCCTGTGTCCATTGTTCCTCCTGCAATAAGCTGTCGCTAATGCCGAGAAATATTTTCAGACTTAATGCAGTGAGTCAGGGCTTAGCTGTAAATTGGTCATGGGATGGGAGGGATTCAGATTGTCTGTTACTCAGGGTCTGGTTTCAGCCATTTCAGTAACATGAGCAATTTCTCAACTGGTGGTAATTAGATTCATATTTCTCTCTGAGATTATTTAAGGCAAGGATTAATTATAAAAGTTTCTTGGTGTTAGAACATGCTTCTTTAGTTAAAGTTTGGCATGCTTTCATTTTATGATTTTGAAAGAATGTTACTCTACTTAAAATCTCTAAATACTGTCTCTAAATCTCTGTCATGCTAAGTAAATACCCATATTTGTGAGTTTATCTAAATAATCCGTTAAATGGGAAAATCACATAGAAGGCTCAAATGCCAAGAGCCGATTCAAGGGCTCTTGGGGTGGACTTGCATATTCCTTGTGGGCCTGGTTGAGTTTTGGTAACTGTTATTCTGGCTATACTTGATTTCCCACTTAAATAAACAAAATATAGTTGTTTTTTCTATCTTCATTAAAAGGTAAGTGACCTAAGTGTCCTGATGTGCTTCTCCTTTTGTCTCCATAGACAGGGACTTTGCCAGGGCCAGCTCAGTGGGTTCTTGATGGAGCTGGGGATCCAGTAGTTCCATGTTCAACCACCTCCTTTGGTTGTATTGCCTTAAAAAAATATGTAAAATTGTGAGATGTGAAAAGAGCCAGTTCATATCAACCTCATCAGTCTGCCTTTTAGAAAGCCTAAATAAAAGTGGTTGGATGGGATTATGGAAGGCGTGGCTTGCCTTGATAGCATAGATTCACAAAAGGCTAGATGGGATGACACATCCTCTCTGTGTTCCTTATTTTTCTGGGGGTGAATTCCAGATGATTCTCACAGCATAATAACAGAATATTCCTAGT
Organism: Parus major; assembly: GCF_001522545.3. NCBI lineage: Eukaryota > Metazoa > Chordata > Aves > Passeriformes > Paridae > Parus > Parus major. Next base: position 6,464,426 of record NC_031777.1, on the reverse strand, counting down.
TAATATTTGAAAAACTTGTCCAAGTTTTCATTTTGTTCACTTTTTTGCTTCATAAACCTATTTTCTTATGATTAAGTCACATAGCCAAATAGTGATGTCATTTTTTTTTTTTTTTTTGCTTTTTGCTCTCCTACTTCTGTGAGTACTTTCGAAGAGAAGAGATCCATATCTGGCTATTTGGCTGCTGTGTTTGAAGTCTTTTTCCAGAAAAAATTGCATTAGGCTGTCGTTAAGTTCCAGGAACAGAACATTTTTGGGGGGGTTTTTGCTTGTTATAAATGTAGACTTAAATTCTTATCATAGGTTAATGTTTTTAATAACCTGACACTCCAGATCTCCCTTGCTTTATGGCCTGCACTTATGACTCCTGTATTATGGATGCTGATACTATGAGCATATAAGTTATTGAATTGATTTTATGATGGTAGTATAGAGCATGAAGCTGAGTTCACTTAAGGAAATTAAACAAGGCAGACCGACTAAAATATTACCAAAGTGTTTTGTGTCATGGTGGGTGAGTTGTAATTCACTGAAACGCTTTCATGAAGTGGTGCTTCAGCATCATTTGCCCTCCTATCCCCAGTGTCCCCAAACTCAGCCCAGTTACCTTTGAGATAAACTGTATTGGATGCACTTTGAGTTTACAAGTGGTGACAGATTAGTTTGGAAAGACAGATTGCAAACATGCATCATGGGCCCCAGTGTGAGTCCTAGAAAAATTATGTATGGCTGGTGCAGAATGATAAAAATTCAAATCAGGGGAACAGCTTAATTAACTATTCTTGATTAAAGTAGTACAGTATGTGAATTTAATAGCTTGTCTTCAAAAGCAGAATATGAAATCACTTATTACTTTGGTGTATCTTGCTGGCAAATAGGGAGCTGCCAGTGGTTCTTCATGATTGAGTTTAGAGGAACTTGACACTGGGATGGGAAATACCAAATAATTATTCTGCTCTTGTTTCAAGCTCATTGCCTTATATGAATAAAGAAGTTGTCTGAAAAAAACCTGTGGGAGTGGACTAAGAAAAGGATTGAGAATCCATGAAATAGGATTGATAGCTAGAAATAGGATTGATAGAGAAGGGAAGGCATGTTGGGATTGTGAAGAATACAGTGTAAGGACTGGAACGCTGCAATCAAACTATCAGTTAAACATGTTGCCATCCAGACCCCCATGTTACTGATCCATTTGCATGTCCTCATGGTCCTTGGGGTCTTTTAGAAATGAAGAGCAGGAAAACATTTTGTCTCACCACTGTTACCTTGGAGACTGAGGAGTTCTAGTTCATGGAGTGTTTTCTCCACTTCACATGGAGCCATTGTCATTCTTGTTCCTTGATACCTTCCTGGTGCCTGTAGCCAAGTCACACATTCTGCAGCCATCCCAGCTTCTAGATGCATCAGAACAAGGCTTGGCTTGGTTGCAAGAGCAGGATACTGATGGCTGATGTCCAGCAAGCTTCTAAATCCTGTCCAGCAGAGCTACTGCATAAGCTAGTGCTTCCATGTTGGTTATTTTATTATTGATATATCAATATATTATTGTATCATATTGGTTATTTCTGCCAGTCTATTACCTAGGACTTGGGCCTTATTGGAATGATCTCCTCACTTTTTCAAGACATCTCTCCAAGCTGTCAAGATAACTTTGAATCCTGCAAAACAGCCTTTCCTGGCTTGGTGCTCTCTGCAGTTTTGGAAAGCAGTTGTAGTCTCCAATTCATTATTATTCATCATCCCAGTCCCTAGTGAAAATCCAGGTCCAGGACAGATACCAGCAAAATCCTACTTGATATATTCCTTTATTTAAACAATGTTCCATTGTAAAGGGCCTTCTTAACAAGCTTTGCACTTTGGTATTACTCAAAGCTTAGATTCAGCCACTCTGATCAATTAGCAAGATGACTAAGTAGTTAACTTTTGACATCATTATATTTTGAGGTCAAAATGAGCTTGGAGAAGGGTTTTCTCATCCTCTTTAAAATAGAACACAAATCCTGCTCTGCATTTCTTCCAGAGTCAGTACCCTCAATATATTTACATGTGAACTCATCTGAAGAACTTTCCTGATTCCACTCATCGATAGTTTTCAGGGAATTTTTTCACTTTAAATAGGTAAATATTCTAGTTGGACAGCTGAGTATTGCTGGTGCTTTACAGTAGGGTGGGTGAAAACAGGACCTTAGAGCAGCTATCCTGGCTTGGAGGCTGGGCATCTGGACACTTGTGACTGAATCAAGATGCAGAATTTGGGTTTGCTCCTGATTTTTCCTTGATCCAAGATGAAGAAATAGGGTTCCTTATGTTTTCCTAATTTGTTAGGTTTGTACGTGGGATTTACCTTGATTAGTGTTACTGGATGTCTGGCTTCTGAATTACACAGCAAAGAGGTTTCCTTGAGAGATACTCATTCCTACTGGTGTCCTCCTGGGAGCAGGGCTTACTGCAACAGGTGGGCTGGCTGAAATGAATAGAACTGCCTGTGGTTAAAGATATTGTACCTTACAGTAAGGAAAAAGGAAGCCCAAACTTCTTAAGGGCATGTTGTGTCAACACATTTTCCTTGGAGATATGTGTTGCAGAAGCTGCTACTGCAATTACGCCTCATTATAAGACACCATGTTTTGTATTTTATGAGTGCTTTGAAAAAATTAGCAAAGTCCATTAATAACATGGCCAGTGAACTCAAATTGCCTGACAATGCTGATCTGTGCACACTGTGGAAAAATTCATCAATTTAGTCCAAGGTAAAGATGTCTGGCTCTCCAGGGGAGGAGGCTGTCTTGGTTGCTGAGGGCTGGAAATCATTGCCTCACGTTAATTGAGTAACATCCAGCAGTTGTGAGGAGGCTGAATCTTGCAGACTGTTTTGACTCATGGGGGCTAAGTATCTAAATGAAGTATTTGTCATGCTGCAGTCCTACAGGATTAAGAGTACTTGTATTCGTTTGATCTGATGCATTCCAACAATATTAAGTAAGTTCATTTTTTATTGACCTTTGCACCTTGTATTTTGCTGGCTGTAAAAGTCCAACATCTTACTTTTTGGAAACTGAGCTGTGATATGACAAATACTTCTGGCCAGTATTTGTAGCTCTGGCAGGGCTTAAGGAATTCTTGGCTGGCTTTTAGTAGGCTGATAGCTGAGACCAAGAAGCAGAGTACTCCATGTAGGATTAAATCATACTAGTTACTTTATTATTTTTCTTGTCTCAAAATTATTCACTGTACTTTGTTTTTTTTTGTGATAAATAGTAACTACTATTGGAATGGAATGAGCTTTAACATCCCTTCCAACCCAAACCAATCCATGATTCCAAATTGACTGTTAAGCTGCACTCTTAATGAGAGAGAGACCTACTAAGAAGAAAATAAATACCTTTAGATATTGAAAAATATTCTCAGAACACATATTGTGTTATTAATGCTGGCCAGAGTTTCTGATCAGTTCAGGAGAGAATGTGCTGGGTGTCCATGGTGGTGGCTGTGCAGTTCCCTGGGGGCCCAGTGTGCCTAATATTAATTGAAAGCGATTTTAAGTGTTAGGAATTTGGGGCTTAAACTAAACTCTGAATTTGAGGATTAGGAACAGACTACCTGATCATCTAAGCATTTGTCTTCCCAGATAAGCTTTGACAACATCTTGAGCATTCTCTGCATCCCAGCTGCAGAGTGAGCTGCTCCCTGTGCCCTTTCAGAAGTGAGGGGGATGGAGGAGAGAACTGAGAACCACTCCAGTCTGATGCTGCATGATCACAGATTGCTCATTTGGTGCTGCCAAGCATCAGGAAAATCCATGGGAGGCTGGAGAATAGAGTCCATGGGCACAGGAGCTCAGGTTTGAAGGAGCTCAGGTGAACAGCATATGGCGAGGCCTTGCAGTGGCTAAGGCAAAGCAGCAAGCCTTGTGCATAGTAACAGAAAGGATCTAATGACCCTAGAACTTAATTAGGATGGTGCAATGTTACCACCTGCTCATTTATAGCTGTAAGTTGAGGCCATGAGTGACTCTTCATTTAGAAGAAAGGAGTACAGGACCCTTGGCTGAAAGGAATGTATTTCCTTCTACTATTACATTCATATGCTCACTGTTGTTTAAGTGAAGTTTAAACATCATAAAATGTGCCCTCATCTTGTGATCCCCATCTGCTGTTTGCTCTTCCTTTCTCTGCTGAAGGTTATTTCTGCAATTTTGCCAATAGCACAGGATGCTGTTCTTGGGGCGGATTGTTTGCCCATCTTCCCTCTCAGCTTTCCCTCACTGTGGGCCTTACCCAGCTGTTCTAAACAGAGTCCTTCCAACATGGAGTCATTCTTGTTATCATCATGTTTAATAACTGCAGGATAAGTCTTCAGCACAGGTTGGAAGACTTGGGCAGGCCATGATGCAAGAGAGCAACAAATAGGCCTGTGGACCATTGACCTACAGGGGATTTAGGCACCTCCATGACATGCAGTGGTCCTTCAAGTGCTTGGCAGATCCAGCAGCAATGTGTGCCCAGGTTGAAGTTTACATCGGGAAAACTTAGCAGTGAGTTTAGTCACATGTTTTGTTAAGGACATACTCTACTGCGTCCCAAAGCCTCAGTGATGTTGGAGGCTGTGCTCTTTGTGAGGAGTCAGGGAATTAGAGCAGTTCTGCATTTCACAGGTGGGGGAAACAAAAGATCCTCACACACATTTTGTGCTTCTGTTTGTTTCAAAACTGCTTTTGCAGTCCTTCAGGTTGGGAAGGTTAGGTTTTGTCAGATTGTTAAATTTGGCTGCTAAGTGTGATGTTTCCAGTTTTCTTTGTAAGGTTACATTGTTTGTTATTGTGTTACAGAGTTGAAGAGTCTGCTGGAAGGTCAAGTGTGCTCCTTGCTGGGTCTTGATGTTCTGGGTTTGGTAGGTCTCTAGTCTGGTTGTAAGAGTTTATGAAGTGTGAGGCAGAGAAGGGCCAAGAGAGGGATTCATATCATGGGTTGTTCAAAAGGTGAAGGTTTTGTCAGAATGAATTATCTAACCAGGTGGAACATAGGTACAGGACCTCCAGAGAGCCTTGATCACCATCTCTACTGCTCTTCAGTTTGCAGAGAGAAGAACAGGTGAGAACTGTTAATGACAGCCAACTGAGTTTGATTTCTGATTTGCATTAGAGTGCACTTCTGACTCAGGCAGAGAGCTTTCATGTTTGGGACATGTTGGTCCATCGTTTTTGAACATTCCTGTGATGGGACAACCCTGTTAAGTTTTAAAGGTGCTTATCTATTCACTCACCTCACTTGAAAAGAAAATAGAGCTTGTGTTAAAACCTGGTGTCTGCAAATGGCTGAAAATTAATTTAAATACTTGGAAGCCAGTTTTGATTAGATAGCAAAACTGAAATTGTTTAAGAACACATGTTTTGCATGTTGCATGTGATTTTGATTAATTTTAAGAAGACCTGATGGGCTTTGAGTCATAGAACATGGATTTTTTACTTCCCGATATTTCTTTCAGCATCAAATTGTTCTGTTTAATATTTCAAGCATTGAGGCAGGAAGACAGACCATTGCCACCAACATTTTTGGATTGAGAGAGATCTTGAGCACTGTACCACAAATGTTTTGTAGCCATTAGAGGAGGTGAGCTTAGCTAATTTCTCTTTCAACATCCTTTTACCTTACGTTTTCTTGAGTATGAATGCATAGTTTACATGTGCACCCTGTATCTGTTGTAGGTCAACCTCACTTGTTTGAGATAATGAATTAAAAACAGGACTAAAAATATATATATATATGGCATGCATGTGATCCATCCTAACCTCAGAGGGGCTTTAAATACTGTGGCTGAAATTGGAAGTGTGCTCGGTAGGAAAGATGTGGGCAGATGGGGAAGAGCTAGATGGGAGTGATAAGGACACTTAGCAAATGTAAGTTGTAATGGAAGATGGAAGGAATTGATTTGTTTAGCCTAAAAATACAGAAAAAAACCCAGTAATCTGATATGGGAAAGATTGCTTTAAAAGGCACGGCAATAATTTTTCTCTATGACTCCTGAGAGAGGCAGGAGGGCATCAGGCAAGCATTAAGGCTGGGTAGTAGGGTAAACGTTTGAACTTTCAGGGAAGTGGTAAAATGAAAGACAGATTGTTGGGAAAACCTGTGGGATAGGAGTTTGGAGAACAGGTTAAACAGAAATCTGTTGAAGTGGTTTGGGTACATGCCCTGGGGTGGTGCAGTTGGGTGGTATTTTGAAATATCTTTCTTTTGTGATGGTTGATAGGAGGTGAAGATATAAGGAGTCTGATCTTGTAGAGTTTCACTATACTATTTCATGTTCTGATCAAGAAGACATTGAAATTTTGTGGGTGAATGGTGGATCCATCCTGCTTGCCTGATCTTGCACAGCGTGGTATCCCCTTTTCCATGGCCGGTTGCTCTCAAGGGAGCTGACACTGTATCCCGACGGAGGCTGGGCTCATGGCCGTACACTGCTGATGCACACAGCTACTCCAGGCTGGCTCTGACCCATTCCTGGAGGACAGATTTTCTGCCTTCTGGTAGAGGAGGGCAGATCACATATAAATTCTTTTCCCCTGTCCTCTCCCACCTACTAGGAGTGGTTTTGGGAAGAGGGGATGCAGAAGATGAGAGGATGAAAAAGCAGAGTAGATATTAAAGGCTATAACAGGCATACATTTTGGGACTCTGAAATACTGGTCATCTTAGGTTCATAGATATTTTTAGGTTGGAAAAGACCTCTAAGACCATTGAATCCAACAGGTAATGTCCTAAATGTTGGACTTCAGTATTTCCAGGCCTGTAATTGAATTTTGGGCTTGTTCTTCTCAGTATTGTTTTGGATATCTTCCAGATACCTCCAGTCTGTACCACACTGAGCATCAGAGCTATATTTCTACATCCTCATTGGAATATATTGATGCCTCATTTTGCCAGCACTTAGGAGTTACATTTATTTATCGGCTCTTCTTCCAAGGAAACTTTCAGAGATAAACACTTAAAACCCAGCCTCCATTACTGATTTAAATGGCTTATAAAATTTTTAAACCGTTTATGATTGTCTTTCATTCTGATGTATATGGTTTCTCTTCTCAGTATTACTCTCAGATAAATGTGTTGGGAGAATCCAGGCAATATCCATTCTTATATATCTGAGGATTGGAAATGCAGTAAGTAAGCAGGCCTCTATAGTCTGTGAAACAATAATCATTCTTTCTGCTGTTCAAAAGTAACTGCTAACTAAAACAAGATGATGATGATACAAAATACACAGATCAGATGTAAGACTTTTCCTGCAGGCCTAATGTTTCTTGTGTGTGTCATAGTACATATGCGATACTTAGTAATATTCCAAGCATTATGTCCCTTTAATATTCACATTTCACCCAGGCATGCTGAAATTTTCCATGTAACAAGAGCTGTTACTTCATTCTCTCAGGTCTTAAATCTTATGCCTGGTGCAAATTTGAGAATTAATGCAAATAAAAGAGACGTTGAGAGGAGCAAAATATAGACATTGAAAATATGTTCCAGCAATGGCATTTACATAATTACAATTAATGAAAATCTCAAAATTAGAGCCTTGGAGAGTGCTGGGCAAATGAGAGCTTATTGTAGGGAATTCTTGCTGGTTTGGAACACACAAGCCCTTCCTGAAGTGAATGTATTTGTATTGCTGAGTAGCACCACTCTTGCTTTTCTGTTATCTCACTTCTCAGGGTTACCTCATTCATAATTTCTTGCTACCGTTTCACTCTGCTTACATACGGCTAAACAGTATCTTTTCATTTGCACCACATCTTTAATTAGTTTGGGTTTTCCTCTTGATTGTAAGCAACAAACGCAGAAGGACTTTGTCTTGCATTGTTTTCCCTCATTCCATCCTTTGTAAATCCCAGGTTAGAACCAGAGGGGGAAAACTACCTTCATAGAATCATGGAGTGATTTGAGTTGAAGGTACCTTTAAGCTTATCTCATCCCACCCCCTGCCATAGACAGGGACACCTTCCACAATACCAGGTTGCTCCAAACCCTGTCCAACCTGGCCTCGGACACTTCCAGGGATGGAACAGCCACAGAATCTGTGGCACAGAATCCCAGTTGCTCCAAGCTCTGTCCAACCTGGCCTTGAACACTTCCAGCGATGGGGCAGCCACAGCTTCTCTGGGCACCCTGTTCCAGGGCCTTCCCACCCTCACAGGAAAGGATTCTTTCTCAATATCCCATCTAACCCTGTCCTCTGGCAGTGGGAGGCCATTTCCCCTTGTCCTGGCACTCCATCTCTTGTCTCTCTCCATGTTTCCTTTTGGCTCCTTCAGACACTAGAAGGCCACAATGAGGTCACCCTGAAGCTTCTCTTCTCCAGGCCGAACAATCCCAATTCTCTCAGCCTTTTCTCACGGCCAATCTGCTCCATCTTACATGTATCCTGTTAAATTCTCTGTTAAGACTTGGTTAGTGGGACACTGTCATTATCCTGATATCTAGGAGGGTGTCAGTGCACTTTATGGAACTGCTTGGATGTAATAAGAAAAATGTAATAAGCATAGTCTGCCCAATTCTGCAGCTGACAGATCAAAGCCAGTGACCAGCATAACTCCAGACTCTGCAAGAGGAAGCACTATCACCATGCTGTTGTTTGAGGTGGGGGAAACCAACTGTTATTTTTAACACCTCCTCAAAGTGGCTATTTGGTGGTCACCATGATTTCCATGAGCCCATCCTACAGTGTAACCCCAAATGTTGTATTAAGGCAGTGAGGGAGGATCTCGTGTGCATCTGCATTGGTCTTGGTTGGTTTTGACAGCACAGGAAGATCTCAGGAGGCTTTGCTTTCATGCGAAGGCATCTCTCAAGAAACTGATTTTACAAAGGGTTAAAGTAGAGCATGATCCAAAAACAGGCTGAAAAAGACCCATTTTGGGTCTACAAAAGTATCTTAAGAAATTGTTATTGCTGCTGAAAATGTAGACCCAGCTATTTAAACAGGGCACACTTCCTTCTCTAGCTGTGTTCTCTCATACATGTTTGAAGGGCGTAAAACTATTTAAAACCATCCCAGTAAAACAGTCTGCAAAACTGTGGTGGCCATAACCCTCCTGCCATTCCAGCAAGGTGCCTTCAATGGAGCAGGAATACCATGATACCCTGACTCCCTCTCACATCATTTGTCCCTGGCTGTAAATGTTTCACAGACTTTACCCAGTCCTGTTGTTTCCTGCTCATTGCCAGCTCTTTCTGTGTTATTCCACTTGGTGGAAAACTGTCTTCAGGAGATACACATGAAAAATTGGGAGCATGAGTAATATCTACATTTACTATAAATAGGAGTATTTTTGTAAAAGCTGCTTGAGCTAAAGAGACAGAATAGTTGATGATACAGGCTTAATAAGCAGAAAATTAATTTTTGAGCCAGGTTTTGTTATCTAGGGTGGCTCTGCAATCCAGAAGAGCAACATATCAGCAGAAGTGCAAAGTTGCCAAGTGCTTTTTGTTGGCAAATGCTCTCTGAAATTTCCTCAAGAGTCACCCTTGTCTTCCAAATCATCAGCAATGGATCAGTAATCATCAGAAGTTTAAATTTTAAACTTCTTTATATTTTTTATTTGCTAGATAAAAGTTTCAACCAGTCTGATATACCAGAGCCATTGAAGATCAGATATATTAATGACAGCTGGAGAGCAGGTTGCCTTTCTGCCCGTAGCATTTTATTTGCAGTATTTTGGATATCTTTTGATGCAACTGTTCTTCATGCTCTAAGGTACCTTGCCATCTAGATTTCTGGGGCATACAGCTGTGAGGGCCAGTTTTCAGCCTCCTGTTAAGTTGTTCACAGAGGGGATGTTCCCCATCTTCATTTTGCAAATCTCTTCCTGCTGGCAGTCTTGCAGACATGTCCCTTCCTCTGTTTCCTGCCCGTGTTCTCTGGGTTTATTACATGGATGGGCAGGGCTCCCGCTGCAGGAGCAAGGTAATTTCCCATGTGACCTGAAACTTCAGCTCCTTTGGAGACAGTTGTTCTGCTTTATTCATCTCTGTGATGCTCATTTTCTTATCCTGGCTGACCTTTCGGAGTGCTGCGGAGGCTGAAGGAACCAGAAAACCCTGATTGTCAGGGCAGCATAATCTTCATATTTCACAACAGAGGCATTTCACCTTTGATTACTCTGCTTGTTTTCTGTAGGGGACACCTTGAGGTTTATCAGCCTGTTTGTAGAAGGGAATTTTGGGATAGAAGTCCAGATTTTATTTTTCTGGACCTTAATGTCCCAAGCTATAAAGAACCACAAGGATTCACACATGTGGGCTGATAAAAGCTCAGAGCTCTGACAGGGAGCAGGGTGGCGAGGTGCAGGGAAGAGTTTCCCTGCAGAATTTATTGGTAGTACTTATTTATCATTTATGTGCCTTATTTGTAATTTCATCTCTTACCTGCCCTAATTTCCTGTTGTCATGCCAGCTTACTCCCATGTCTTCTTTTCACACAAAACCCTGGTTTTAAGCTATTTGACAGAATTAATTTGAATTATTGTAACTAATTAGTGCAGACTTTCTAATATTGACTGGGGATGAGGATGTTTAGAAAGTTGTAGCCATTAGAGTTAGTAAATGTATGCTCTGTGAAAACCCTTCAGTGGTGGGACTTGCCCTCCTTTTATTATTCCCTGCTCTTCAATAATGTCCTCCATCAAAACTCAAAGGCCACTGACTTGGGCTGAGGGTGAACATTATTTAGTACTGCAGGAGAAGTCCTTCAACTCACTCCAGAGGGAGCTTTTTTCTTCCTCTTCCTTTATGTTTTCTTTTTTACCCCTGACTTTGTACTTTTGGCTGGATTTTTCTGATTTTTGAGCTCCTGCCGCTTGAGTTGAGTGTAAAGGGCATGTTAGATTTCTTATAAAAATAATCCCTTCATAGTTTTTAACATCTAAAAAGCACTAAAAAAGAATTTAAAATGTGTTTCTGTACCACTGTGTGTGCTCCTATGTGTGACTGGTAAACAAACACTGAAAGCAGCATTTCTGACTTCACTGCAATGGAGGCCTTCTGGTGGGCTGCAGAAAGCTGCTCAGGATTTACACATTTTTCTTTTTTAATCTGTTTTTATCCCATTTTGAATATATTGGGGGGGGGGGAGCAGCTTTACATCCTGCTCTTCCATATTGCATTCCAGGAGCTGGAGTTGCTACAGCAGAATTTCCCAGTAATTTCCCTGGGAAAGAGGAGCTCCATTAAGTGGCTGGTTTCAGGATGAGGTCTGCCCTCTGGAGTATGTTTTGGATCCCTGATGAAAGCACAGAATTTTTCCCTGCCAAGCCTGGGTTACACTCACTGCGTCAGTGCAGACTCACTTGCATGATGCTGGCTGGGTTTGCAGAATCAGGTTTTTTTTCTAAAATGACTGCCAGGCACTGTGTTTGCTGCTGCCTTCCCTTTGCATTCCTGAATGGCCTCAGTCTCTCCCACTGCTTCTTGGGGCTAAAACTTAACAAACCTACTCAAAAGTAGTTTTTTTCCAAGGTCTGATTATACTTTATCATGGAACTAAACGCTGGATGAGGTTGGATGTCATCTGGTCCAGCCCTATGACTCAGGTAGGGCTATCTAGAACCTCCTGCCCATGGTCAAGTCCAGACACCTTTTAGACATCTCCAAGGATGGAGATACTGACAGGGGTGGGGCATCATGGGCAACTCCTTCATGCTGGGCTGAGGAGATACTGACCTGACACAGCAGGAGTGTTTATTAAAACATTCCATTTAAGACAAGGTTTTTATTATGAAATGTGACCTCGGGCTTCACCCAAATGCGCAAATAACAGCCATGTTTTCAAATCCTCCCTGTGTGAGGATCAAGGTGCTCCAGGCAGCAGGACAGCCAAGGGACTGTGGTGACAATGTCTTTCTTAGGTGTCATCTCACTAGAAGAATCCATTTCTGCCTGTGTGCCATGATGGTTAAATTAACTGCTAAGCCCTGGCTTTAGTGTGTGGTGTGTATTGTAGGGGTGATGTGCCTCTGGAGCGCTCAGGCTCTTGGTGTGGTCCTGGGGGTGTCCTGTGCCTGACCAGGAGTTGGTCCTTGTGGGTTATTTCCAGGTCATAGTGTCATCAGGTGCTTGGTTTGTGTACTCCTCCCCAGCCTGGCTTCCAAAGCTCATGGGCAGATGGGTCCATGGTTTTCATTGTCCCTTATTCCCTGTGTGGATGCTGAGAGGACTCAGACTCCTGTATCAGCACCATCTAACATATGCTGTCCATGCCATGCCCAGGACACCCTTCTGGACTGGATGCCTGTTCACATTCTGGCAGGGGTAATGTGAGTCCTCTGATGAAATTGCATCCAAGAATAATCTCTTTTGAGTAGTACCTGTGATTTTTCCATATTTGATTTGGCCCTTCATTATGAAGTTACCCTAAATAACATTTTCAGATGGTTTTGCTTACAGGTAGATAGAGAAGAACAGAGGCTCTCTTCCTGCCAAAGGATTGCACAAAAAAATGAGCCCTTAGGTACATATAAAGCAAGGAAACTTGAGTAAAATCTCATAGGTCAGTCCTTTTCTCTAGTGCATCCTAATGGATCCAGGTGGCCCATATGAGATATTACTACCTTGAGCTGCTGCTCATGACTGAGTGAGGTTAAAAAGTGCTGGGCTGGCATATTGAAATTTCTCATCTCAACATTCAGTCAATTTCTAAGTGATGCATTTGGTTCCTCCTTTTCAAATACAATTATTTTTAAGAATATTTTATGGTGTAAAGAAAAAACAAATACTTCATTTTTCTTCTGAGTGACTTTAATGGTGATCTGCTCGGCTCTAGAATGCAGTTTAAAGGTGCTTTTGGCTCCTTTGAAGAAAAGTGTCATCTTGATATAAATCAGGAGTATTATTTTATAAGGACTGTTAGCAGCTTACCTGAGTCAATTTGTGGCAGCCTTATGAAGAAAAGCAAAATACTTCAAATGAAATTCACATATCTCCAGAAATGGGTTCATCAGAGGGGAGGCATCAAGAAAAATGTTGACAGATATTTAATTATAATGGCAGTAGTGGCTGTTGCTATGTTAATAGCATCTGGCAGCAGAGTCACTGCCATCTGTTAGTGCCCTGAAATCCTGGAGATGGTGCATCCTTTATGGAGGAATTAACAATAATTAACAAATCTATCACATGAAATCACCTTGATTGGATGACACCCTTACCTTGATAATGATTAATTGCAAAATAATGTGCAATAAAATGTTCACTATTTTCCTTTTTTTGCTACTGCTGCTCTACAATTGCAGCATCCTGGGGGATTTTCTTTCAAGTCTGTGGTGTGAGGCAGCATTTACTGCATTTAGTGTAAATAATCCTTATAAGCAAAGCTAGATTAAAACCAAACTCCTGCATATTCATTTCGATTTGCAACAGATTAAGTCTCTAAAACCAGTTGTGGTTCTTTTGGTGCATAGCAACTAATGTTAAATAAGGGAGAAAATGAGGTTGGACTGCAAGAAGTGACTCTTCAGCCAAAGTCAAGTCAGTCTGAAGAACAATCTGACTGCATTAAAGCATTTCAAGGTGTTTTTGTTAACTTAGTATTAGAAGCCAAGCCATTAATTTCTGATGAGTCAATTTGTCTTCGAAGTGATGAGAAAAAAATATTCTATTTGTTTGCATTTAGAAGAATTATTTTTAAATATCTCTTTTTATTGAAACCAATATTTCGATCAATGCAATGAAATATCTCTGCCATAAGTAAGAGCTATAAACAAAGCAGTGAGCCAATTTGAGACCTGGTTGGGGTTTATTTTTCTCTTAACTCTTCCTTTTCTGTCTGTTCCTGCTGAGCAACAGATGGAGAAGGTAACGTACTCTTTGCTTCAATAGGAGAATTGTAATAGATACTTGAGATGTGGTAATTACCAGGAGCAATAGGAGGGAAAGAGTAAACTCTGAAATCTTGAAGTCAACTAATAAGGAATTTTAATTCTCTTTTTCCCATGTGTGTCAGCTAATATTCTGGATATTGTTCTGGGACCCACTGTGAGAAGGCAACATAGACTTTTCTTCTATTTGTTCCTAAGTGCCAGAAGTTCTTTTAGGCTGGGAATTGGGCTGATTCCAGCTCCTGATAGAGCTACAGTGACACCAAATAATGAGCAGAGGTGTGGAAAGCTGAGTTTGTACTACCTTGATTTATCACAGCTCCCAACACAGGAGCTGTAGATCAGTCTTCCCTTCCCCTTCCTGTCCCATGGAGCAGACCTGAGGATAAAGGCTCCCCTGGTGCAGGAGGCTGGGGTTTAGCTGATTTATGGCTTTGTTGTCTTCTCCATGAGACCCATCCCTCTCATTTTGTTTTGCTTTGACAGACATGTGAGTCAGGCATGAGCTCATGGGTTGTGTGTCTGTGTACACATGTGTTCATCACACACAACATGTACATACCTGTCACACCCTCCTAGCACTGTTAAAATTAGAAGATGCTTTGAAAAAAGTGATTTTGCCTTTTGTTCTGCTGCTCTGACATGATATCACAGGATCCTGAGGAGGCAGTGTCTGGTGGGGTGTAGCAAATACAGACACCCTTGTTGTATCTTAGAAGAAAGGCTTGTTTCTCTCTCACTGCTATTTTCATGCAAGGCACTGTTCCCTGGTTAGGAGGATTAGAAGATATGCATTAAACAGTGTTAAATATGCTGAGGCAGTTGATGTTTACAGCCCTTGTAGAATTATTCATGAAAATATTACCTGCTAGACAGCCTTTTTTTTTTTTTTTATTCAGTGATTTAGTAGCCCTTTCCAAAATCTTGTCGTGTTATTCATAGACTAAATAAGGCTAAATAAAACCACCAAAATTACCCACAAAAATATTGATTCTTGGGTTTATGTTTCTTAAATTGCCATGGGTGTGACATGCCTAAGAAATATAAAGGGATTTGTGGAGCGGCTGAGCTCTAAGATTTGACTCAGACCTCTCCCATCTGCATCAGCAGCTTTCCCTAACACATGGCATTGGGAAGATCTGGAAGGGGCTTTATCCCTCTGAAGGATTTTGGACATAATAGATATATGTGTGCTCTAAGTTTGGTTTACAGAAGTTCATGATGAGAAGATATTACCAAGCAGTGCTGGCTTTCAACTCTCTCTTTCCCAGTTGCTCCAAGCTCTGTCCAACCTGGCCTTGAACACTTCCAGCGATGGGGAAGCCACAGCTTCTTTGGGCACCCTGTGCCAGGGCCTCATCACCCTCACAGGGGACAATTCCTTCCCAGTATCCCATCTAACTCTGTCCTCCGGCAGCAGCCATTCCCCCATGTCTGTTCCTTTTTGGCCCTTGTCCCAAGTCCCTCTCCAGCTCTCTTGGAGCCCCTTTAGGCACTGAAAGGGGTGCTGAGGTCTTCCCAGAGTCTTCTCCAGGTGAACACTCACAGTTCTCCCAGGCTGGCTCCAGAGCAGAGGGGCTCGAGCCCTTGGAGCATCTCTGTGGCCTTCTCTGGACTCTCTCCAGCAGCCCGACATCCTTATTTTGGGGATTTCCAGAGCTGATTTGCTTCCTTGGGCCCCTTGTGCCTAATTTTACGGCTGAGCACATCATGTCTGCCATTGCTGCTCTTCACTGGCACATGTGACACATGGTTCCTCCTGCAGACAGTTCCTTGATGCTGCTGTTTCCCACTCTGTTCTGAGCCAGCCTGTGGATGCTGGGTGACTCTGGGACTGCCTTCCCAGTGCTTTCCCTTGCACTGGTGAAGGTGGAGGCTGGTGTTGTTACTGATTTATATGAGCACCCCCCATTTTCCATGGACTGATGGAGAGTTACTGGCCAGCACGGAGTTTGATCCCTGGATTTCATCCAGTGACCCAGAAGCAATTCCACATGCCACTGAGCCCAGGGCATTAAAAAATTGCTCACCTGAGGTAATTGCATCTCTTGTGTTACCTTTAATTTCATTTTTGTCGAGCTTTTCTCTTTTCATTGTGCAAGCAGAAGAGCCCAGACCCAGCCAAGTGTGACACCCTGATGAGAAATATCTGTCACCCTTTGTGGGTTTAATAAATACTGATGCTATCTCTGTTGTGTGCTTTTTATGTGTTTCAGGAAAAAAGTGCCAGTTCAAACACAAGACTTAAATCTAATAAAGAGATCCCAGGATTAGTACATCAGCCCAGAGCAAAGTAAGTTCAATTTCTGTTGTTTTAATCATAATACAAATAAACACAAGTAGTGTCTGTGAGGTTCACAATTACTGCCTAGTAAAGACCAAATGATGACTCTAGTAGCCCTAAAGTCATGCTAGTTATGATCCTAGAGGTAGGATCACCTGTGTCCCAGGACTGGGAAGCATCCTCTCCTTTGCACAGCAAAGATCCAGGTCTTTAAAAAAGGTGAGATGCATCCTATTGTGCCTAACAGAGCCTTGTGCTATTTCTCAGCTTTCTATACAACTTACACAACAAACTTCTGTATATTTATTATTGTTCCCAAATACAACTGGGTGAGTCCCAGGGAAGTTTTTGCTAGCTCCTTCTTTAGATTAGTATTAATTAGTACTAATTAGTACCAGTCCCTGTTCTACCCGGGACTGGTCAGATTGTTAAAATAAAGGTTGTTCTGTAGCTGCAAGTTCTTCCCTGCTTGGTTCACAGTTCTATGCCCATGCTCTGCCTGAAGTATTTGCCTCTTGTGGAAGAGCTGGTTATTGATACTAGTAACTCATTTCTTATCTAACTCAGTGTTAAATTGTAATCACTAATTGGCTGAAAAATAACAGATTACACAGAGCCACATACCGGGTTTGTGAAGAACAAGTGATAAAGGTTTGTGATTTGGATTTTGAACACCAGTGGAAATGCTTTTCCTTGTGCCCTGCCCTCAGGGCACTTACTACTTAAACTTGCTGCCTGTCAAGTGCCTTGAACACGATTTTAAGTCTGGAAACTTTCATTATTTCCTAATCAGCTGACAATGTAATTCAGCCTCTTTTCAAAGGGAAAAGCTGAGTGCTTTGGATGTAATTGCAAAGAAATTCATGGTAGGGAGGTGGAGGTAGAAGCACTCTTCAGCAAAGCTATACTTCATTATTGTGGCTCAGTCCTTCCCAGCAGAGTCAGAGATGTATTTAACATGAGGCTAATTACTCTGGAATAAAAAAGGGCTGTGCTTTTGGTGGGTCATCTTTTGGTACCCACAGCAGAGGAATTGCATGGAGCCAGGACTTCCATGTCTTCATAAAACTCTAATTTGAAAAGTTCCTACAGAAATCAGAACTGACCAAAAAGCCTATTTTTTACATTGCATTGACAGAGATAAATATTTCTGTCACAGACCTGCAAAAATAAGGAAACTTGCCAGAGAGGTGCAGTATGTAACATAAGGTTGTTGGGTAAATCCTCCAGCATTTGCCCAAGGCTCCACTGTTTGCACAACCTATCAGTGCATTTCTGTTTATAAAGTGGCTACATGTGTTTTAGTTGCTAATTGCCAAGTCAGCTGTTACCATGCGCAATTTTTATTTTTTTTTTAAGGTTTATTGTCTAAAAACTATGACAGTTCTGACTTCAGAGCTGGGTGGCATAGGGTGGAAAAGGTCCACTCAGCTGGAGGAGCAGAAATTGATAGATCATTAGATGCATCTTACAGTACTGTTCTGTTAGTTCTAATACAATGGATGTTACTTCTAAACAAAACATGGACTGAGTACCAAATTATCAATTCTTTTACAATATTTTAATGTCAGCTGTAAAGTAAGATTGTGCAAAGGGTGTAAACCCCCTGCAGGAGGTTTTAAATATTTCAATCCAGAGCCCTGGACTCTAAAACCAGGGGATGTAGGGAGACAGCAGTAGCCTTATGGGGGTCTTTGGCTGAGGGAGAAGGATTGGTTCTTCCTCTTTACACCCAGTCCTGGTACCTGGCACACCTTCAGGGCTTCCCCCTGCACCTTGCCCCGGCTTCACTGACACTTGCTCTGTCTGTTCATCACCAAACTCACCCCACTTGAATTATCAAACACATCCACCAAGTACCCTGGGACAAGTTCATAACTCAGGGACTGACAGCAGCCTAAAAGCATAAAATGAAGATGGCTATTTCAGACCAGTTTTACCCTGCCAAATTGCAGACTCTCAGAATGGTTTGGGCTGGCACATGAAAAATCAGCTAACCCAGCCTCCCTTCCATGGGCAAGGACACCTTCCACTAGACCAGATCTGTAGGATTATCCTGTGGCAATTTTCATGGATATGACTACACAATACTTTTTTATCCCTGCCTTCTTCTAGTTTTCTTACTATGGTTGGGATGAGTCATTACAGTATTCTCATTTTATTAGAAACTGGATTTATGATGTTGTAAAGGCAAGACTATTTTTCAAGCACTTGCCTACTCAGAAAGGGCTGCACTGCTCTAAAATCCCCCTCCAAGGCACCTGAATACGCAGGTGATGGGGTCAGCTGTCCCAAAAAAGCATCTCTTTCCTATCTGAGGTGGAGGTGGGAACATGAGGAACAGTCAGACAGCTGGGGACGAGAACTCGCTCAACCACTGAAGGGTGATTTGTTCGTGCTCCTGAATCACCAGCTTTAGGTTTTAATGCCATTTCTGAGCCCTCCTCTTGTGAACTGAGCTTCATTTATGTCTACATAAGCAGATCTTTGTATATGTTCAGCCGATGGCAGGGAGGGCTCAATGCTGAGCTTTGTGGGGAAGTGCAGCCCATTGTCGGGCAGTTAGGGAGAGCATTAACTCATTACAGCTGAAAGGATCACCCTGAGGAAGAGGGGATGGGTGGGAATTCAGCAAGCCGAGCCAGTTTTCTGTGCTGGGAAAAATCTCCAAGAGCTGTGTATCCTTCTGACCGTTTGGTATCATGGTTGCCACTGGCACCAGTCTCCGTCCTCCCTTTTTTGCATCTTTTTGTGTTGTACGTGGAGTCCCTGGCACTTTTCCCTGTGAGCCCTGCTGCAGATCCAGAGGATGCTCCAGCCTCACCTTCCTGGAGAGGTGTTACTCGTGGAGGAAGGAGGTTCTCACCATCCCCCGACATAAATACACGTCCCAAATACCACCTGCCATCCATCCTCACCCTTGTCTCCTCATCCTTTCTGTCCTTTTAGCTTTCAAGTTCCCCATGGGGAAGGACCCATGGGTCTAGTGTTTTATAGACAATGAAAAAAGAGTATTTTCCAGCCCTCTTTATTAATGCAAAATCTTATCACTGAGCCTCTTGGTGCTGCAGAATTAGTAGAAGTGAAGGGTCTGGAGCACCAGGAGTGGCTGGGGGGGCTCAGCCTGGAGAAAAGGAGCCTCTGGGAGGCTCTGGCTCTGCACAACTCCCTGACAAGGTTGTAGCAGTTGTCATTCTCTCCCATAATGAGTGGCAGGACAAGAGGACAGAGTCTTTAACCTCACGTTGTAGGTGTCTCATTCTGTGGTGCTGAGGCTGGCAATCCTGGAAAACCACCTGTCATGACAGAGAGGGGGCTCTGTCTCTCAAAGGGAGAGGTACTGGGCTATTGTCCTGGAGTCAGCCTGGAAAAGGGAACAGTGTCCTCTAGATGCTTGTGGATCCCAGTTACCATCCCAAGTGTTGCATATGTACACAGAACTAAATGCAGTAATTTTTTTGTGGGCAAACAAAAATTGGGGGGGGGGGGGAAGATTAAAAATTGACATTGTAGATGAAAGAGTAAAGTGATTTAATTTTCACAGTGGGTGGAAGCTGACAGCTGGGCTCCTCAGCAATCCTGGGCTGTTTTATAGTGGAAGAAATCTTTTTGGTATTGATGCTATTGATACCTTTGCCTTCCAGCATGCACATTTCCGAAAGCCAACAAGAATTCTTCAGAATGCTTGATGAGAAGATTGAAAAGGTAAGACACAGTAATGTGAACACCCAGTCCTCCCTCAGGGGCAGACACAGCTTTCCCAGCTCCAGGGGAAGGACATTGACCTGCCTGCTGCAGCTCTCCATGTTTTCCTTGATTTGGAGGGCTCTGGCCCAAGATTTCCCTTCCAGCTTCTTGGTTAGATAGTTCAAGTGCAAAGAAGACCAGGAAGATAAAGAGCTTGCAGGAGGTACTAAGAGAATCCTTTGTTTTGTGGGAATGTTACCAGTTTGGGATTAATGGCAGGCTAACTCAGATGTTTAGGATACACATGCTGAGTAAAAGTGAAGAGCAAAGTGGGATTTTATGTCATTGCTGATTTGATTTTTCATCTCATCTCTGTGGGAGACAACTGGAATCTTAATGCTGGTAGTAGCTGGGATACCCCAGGAATTTCTTGCTGAATCTCCTTGAAATAGCCACTGGCTCCAAGGGATGGTGTGGCTGAAAGTATGGATAACTCTGCCCCAGGGCTGTGCCAGTGAAATAATGGTGCTGGAGATGTTTTGAAGAAGAGAATGAATAATTCTTTGCATATCTTAGCTGTACTAAGAGCAGCTTTTGTGTGCTTCAGAAATCTTTTAAATTACACCCTTTGCTTCTTTGTGAGACAGCAGTGAAAGAGCTCATACTGGGAGTAGCTGAGGGAGATGGGAGGCTGAGTAGCTGAGGCTGATGTTCACACACCAATTTACTCTTTACACTGCCTGTTTTGGGTTTGTGCATCTTGTTTAAAACTTAATGTTTGCTTCCTCAGTAGCAGTACACTAATTTGTAACTCACAGTTTCAGACTGGTTATAAAGAAGCATTCCTTTATGGAAAGGGAAGTCAGATACTGGAAAAGGCTTCCCAGAGAGCTGGTGGATGCCCCAGGCCTGTCCGTGTTAGGGAGACATTTGGACAATGCCCTTTACAGCACACTGTAATTTCTGATCAGCCCTGAAGTGCTCAGGCAGTTGATGATTGTAGATCCCCTCCAATCGAAATATTTCTATTCTATTCTATTCTATTCTCGTGTTTGGTTGCAGAAGGGAAATTTTTACTTGCATGGCTCTGGACTTCTGCTGGTTTTGCCAGCACTCCTGGTCCTAGGAATCAGAGTGCTACAGTGGGCATATCTCATATTTGTCCCAAGCAACACATTTGTTGCTTTCCTCTTAAAAATTATGAAAACAAAAGAACACATAAAGGGGAATAGTAAAAGTGAGGAGTTCATAGACTCCTGAGAAGAATATTTCTGTACCCAGTATTTCACAGGGGTATGATTTTATGTAACCTAAAGCATTTAAAAGTAGAATTTCTACATATCCATAATACCAGCTCTATCTCCCTTGAATAAATGCATTCACCCTATGAATATTCAGATGCTTTTCCTGGACATCATCACCTTCCATAATGTTGAGCACAGAATCTCCAGTGAAATGGACTTTACAAAGATGTATCTTATCTGCAGACCAGACAATGCCATCAGGCTGTATTCTAATTATGAATTTTGGTTAATTTTTGTTCCCGAAGTCTGTGGCAGGGCACTAACACCCTCATTCCCCAGCTGCCACACTGAGGTGCAGCTGACCCTGTCTCCTGTGTTTGGAGCTGTTTGGATCTGCTTTGAGATGTTCCCAGCTGATCTCCAGCGCTAACTTATCTTGGGGATAATTTATCTTCGGGATCAGGTGATTGTCGTTCAGAGGAAATCCACAGTTTATCTGTCAAAGAGACCAAGCTGCTGACAGCTGGGATTGGCAAGAGTTAAGGCACAGCTGAATGTGGGATTTGTGTTCCCTGGGGACTTCCTGTGCCTGAGGAAATAGTCTCCATAAGAGAAGTTTTGCTGGTTTTAATTCATCTTTGCTCGCAATACATTTTTTTTCCAGGTGTTGTCACAAATGCCAAAAAGATTGGAAAATCTAAAGTTTTTTGTCTGATCTGTAAAGAGCATTTTCAGTCCTTTCTTCAGGGAGATGGAGGACAGCAGTTGAACATTTAGAAGAATTGTATCATGAGCAGCTCACCAGTCGCAGCTGAAAAAGTCTGCAGAGGTGTGGGGGGTGTTGCCTGTGGCTGGTGAGGTCCCAAATGTTGTGGTGTTCCCATGGTTACTGTGGCTGTTTGATTTGTGATGGAGATGCTGCTCCTTGGGCTGTGCTGCCAAAAGTCCAGTCAGGAGCAAAACACCCTCAGGTCCACTGAGATTCTGAGGGGTGCTGCGTCACCAAATCCAAGTGACTAACAGCAGCTCTGACGTGAGCATGAGGCAGGAGCACAATTGGACCTGGCACAGCCATTCCATTGACAGGGAGGGTAGCTGAAATAAAACTTCCTGCAGCCAAAGTGTGAAATGGAAAGAACACGGCTGGTGTTTCGTCAGCTGCAAACAGGAAGCATTTATGAGTCCTGGAAGTCAAAAAAAGCCTTATTGAAACAGTCTGGAGAGTTTTTCTGAAAGTCCTGCTCCCAGTAGCACATTACTGGCTTCCCCTACAAAGCTCTACTGCCTCCTGCAAATGTCACCCAAAGGTAAAAAACAGAATGTCATGAAGCATGGAGCTTCTGTCTACCAAAATTCAGTGTCAAAACACTGTGTGTCGTTCAGAGAGGGACATCTGCTGTCTCTGAGTGAGTCTGTCCCTGCTTCAGGAGCTGGAGCTGAACTGGCATGTACAGAACTGCCTGTGATGGTGGTAATGCCATTCAAAAGGTTTGCTGGAAGGAAGAAATACTGGGATGAGGGCTGAGGTGGGGCTGACTGAGAATGTAAAAGTCAGCCTCAAATGTAGGCTTAGATATTGGTTCTGCTGGAGTCAACCCAGTCCTTTCAGAAACACCAGAATTAGAGGTAAAAATACTCCTAAGACCTGATGAGAAGCCAGAGTTACAGGTTAGACAGGAGACTAGGAGCAGCTGGAGAGAACTGAGCAGTCGACAGCACAAGAAGCTGTAGTTACTGTACTACTGTAGCTGTAGTTAGAATATCCTGAACTGGTAGAGACCCACAAGGACCACGGAGTCACAGGACAGCCCCAAGAATCCTACCACATGCCTGAAAGTGTTGTCCAAACACTTTCTGACCTGTGACAGACCATGGAGAGGAGAGCAAAGGGGAAGACCAAGAATCTGTGGGCAGCATGAGACCCTGAGTGGTGGTAGAAATGTTCCCAACACCTGCAGCAGCTGCAGCGAGTCTTCTTGGGGCTTTCCACTCGCTGAGGTTATTGTGAGTAGAGTCACAGGCTTTGCTTTGGGACACATAAAGCACATGTGCTCTAGAGTTCAGGGAGGGGGAAATGGAACAGAGACAGGCAGCGGGAAGGAGACAGCTCATCTGCTGTCAGCCTTATCATCATTTATTGAAAATTAGCCTGAAATCACAGAAATATATTCCAGTGGAGGATGAGCAACAGGTAATAGCAGCAATTAAGCTTGAGGAGAGGGTTCCCTGGAGTAAATTAGAACGTTGTGAGTCAGGAGTACGAGTGATTTGCTTGACCTGAGAGATGAAGGCAGAAATACACAGAAATATGTTGAACATACTTCTGGTTTCTCTTGGAAATCAGAGAAGGAAGTAGAGAATGATTGAGCAGTCACCCTAAAGGAAACTGCTGCTGCTGGATAAATCTGCAATCTGCTGTGCCCAGCAGGGGAGAAATGGTGTCCACTGGCTGCAGCCGGACTGGGACAATCACTGCACTCCTATGGTGGGATTAATCTAGTTTTGAACTATCAGCTCTGATTAAGAAGCCAGAAACATGTCCTGGTATCAGGCCATTTGTGTTGGTATTCAGGCAAGTAAATTAATGGCCTGGGTTCTCTCCAGTCTGATAGATCAAGGACTGATTTAGTCAGATGTTGCATTTGGATTCAAAAAGATTGGCTGCGAAACACACAGTGAAGAATTAACCTGTCTCCTAAAGTTTCTCCAGCCTTTGGTTGTTTTTCACCTCTTTCTACATCTCAAATTTATCTGGACTCTGATTTCACAGGGCTCCATGCAAATTCCATGTTACCCCTTGAAAAGAAATGGCAGCACAGGAAGGACATAGACCAGAGAGGGACTTGTCCCAAGGGTCTGGAGTACTGTTTGACAAGGGGGAATGGCTTCCCACTGCCAGAGGGCAGGGTTGGATGAGATATTGGGAAGAGATTCTTAACCTTTGAAGGTGAGGAGGCCCTGGCACAGGGTGCCCAGAGAAGCTGTGGCTGCTCCATCCCTGGAAGTGTCTAAAGCCAGCTTGGACAGGGCTTGGAGCACCCTGGGGTAGTGGAAGGTGTCCTTGCCCATGGTACGGGGTGAGACTGGGATGAGCTTTAAGGTCCCAAACCCTTCTGGGATTCCATGAATTGCATGGGGTGGCTCAGAGCAGAGTTGATCCTGGGCACAGCCCTGTGAGCTCAAGTCCATTGTATTGAAGGGGCCCTATCCCACCAGGGCTTGCATGAAATAAATAGAAATAAAAATCAAAAGCTGTAACATATGAAGTATTGACTGTGCAAAATGTATCCACTTAGTGCTTGCTAGCAAAAACATCTTGATGATGGCTGTCCTGGAAAATGGTTGGAAAAACAACTGCTGTCTCTGAATCCTACGTGGAGCAGTACAATGATCTGGAGGAATCATCTCCTTGAAGTGTATGTTATTACTGGAGGCTGTGGCAGAGTGTATAGGCAACTGTCTCCCTGTAAGAAAAAGGCTGAGGGGTAATGGAACAACTGACAAGCAATTCCTGGGATATTTGATATTCCTTTCAATTATATTTGAAGATGTAACCACACAAGGGAAGCACCTCTGGCTTTGTGATTCAAAAGGGACCATGGCAAAATGATCCTGGACAGCTGTACCGGAGGAAAACCTTCACTGGTCCCATCATCATAAACTGTCTCCTCCATGGCTACAGTGGTTTGTAAAAAATAATCACAATACAAACAAGCTCACAGACAAAAATGAGATTTAAAAATATGAAGATGTGTTGCTGTGAGCTCTGATGAGTATCCCGAGCCTGGGACACGGTATTACCACCCATGGGGGATGTCACTGTGGGTCGGTTTGCTCTTGAGCACCAGCGCTGGTGTTGGAGTGGGTGTGCAGGGATTTCTCCACCAGTCCACTCACCTGGCCCCCGGGAGCTGGTGGGAGTATACCCAGCCCGTGGGAAGGATGCCTGGCAGCAGCTCCCTGCATCCCTCGTTAGTAACGCTGGGCCTGGAAGCGGGGAGTGGACACAAAGCAGCTCCTTGTATGGGATGAAGGGAGTGCCCCTGGGAGTTTAGGCTGCCAACCAGCGTATGCGAGGGGACAGTGTTTAGGCTGAAACTCATTAGCAAAGTGGATTGCTCTTAATGACTCCATTGATTTTTCCCTAACAAAATGAGAAACGGACAAAAATTAGCACACTATACAATGATTTAGTGCCGCCTCCCGGTATTTTCTTCCCGTCCTTTCTGAGGGCACTGTAAACAAAACCAGCCTGATGAAAAGGGTTCCCAGCGCGGGGCGGGGGCTGCCCAGCCGGGCCCCTCAAAGGGACTACTGTGTCCCCAGCCCCGTCAGCCCGCAGGAGAAAGGGCTGCTCCTGCCCCTTTCCCTCCTCTGCCTCCTCCCTCTCCTCTGTTTCTCCTGCCTCCTTTTCCTCCCCTCCCACCTATTCATCCCCCTTACTTCTCTCTCTCCCCTGCCTCTTCCCTCTCCTCTCCCTCCCCTGCTTCCCCTCCATCCTTGTCCTCCTGTCCCTTCTGTTCCATCTCTGCCCGGCCCAGTCCTCCAGCACAAGGGGCCATTGAGCCAGGCGGTGTTATTTATTGGCCTGTCACCCAAACAATTGGGAAAAGGCCTTTTTCCTGCATTTTTTTCCTTTCTCTTTTTATTTCCTAAAAGGGTATAATGAGCTGTGATGCATCCCCTGGAGGAGCATCAGGAGGAGAGCAGCAGGGGGAGAGATGAGCAAAACCCTGCACCTTCTGCTTTGGGTGCAGGCAGCAGGAAAAGATCATCAGGCTGCTTTTTAATTTACCTTAAATTCACTCATTCGTTTAGAAGCACTCACAGTGTTCTGTGGAAATGTACAAAAGCTGACAGTTGTATTTTGAAACTGCAGAGGTGGGTGATGGGATTCCTCAGGAATTAGCTGGACTTGGAGGCACATATTAGAGTTCTCAACTTCTTCAAGTTAGTTAATTTACACTTTCAATCATTTAAACTTCTCAGAAATCACAGAATTGGGAGGGACCCACAAGAATCATTGAGTCCAACTTCTAAGTGAATGGCTTATGCAGGGATTGAACCCACAACTTACTTAGTCCATGGGTGGGCCATACATTCCTGTTAGTAGCCACCTGCTCTGTGCCTCTGGCTCCTCTGGATGCAGGAGCCTGGGGCCTGGACAGATCTTGACTGTCAGTCATGGAATCATAGAATCAGAGAGTGGTTTGGTTTGGAAGGGACCTTTAAAGGCCACCTGGTCCAACCTCTGCAGCGAGCAGGGACACTTCCACTAGAGCAGTGTGGTTTCTGCAAGCTCTTAGCTGACCATTTCCTATGAGGTGTTCCCAGGCCCACCAGGATAACTGCCCATCTCAAGCACAGCAGCCTTTCAGCGATCAAGGGATCATCTCCTCCAGCATCTGTTAAACATCCTCTGAAACAACCAATAGGTCAAAAATGGACATTTTGAAGTATTTTACTGGACTGGGGCTGAAGCTGCCTTTCCTCTGCCAGAAGGGAGTGGCAGCCTCTCTGCCCAAGGAGTACCATGGGTACAACCCTTGCCTTGGACTTGTGGTGCAGCAGGGAAGGCTGTGGTGACAGGGCACTTTATGCCTTCAGTGATCTTCCTGAGCAATGCTGACCTGCTTATTACTGACAAAAATGCACTTGGGGAGTAACGTTTAGACCAAAGCTCTGTTGAGCACCATTGGGACTCACTGCAGTCTGGGCATCACTTGAGCTGGTTGGGTCACCAAAAGAATACAGATGTGTTCCCATCCCCAGCAGTGTGCAGATGGAAGTGATGTGTCTGGAAGGATCGGTCCAGCTCCTGGTAGCCTTCAGGTCTTGGTGGGAAGTGGTGTGTCTGTGCCATGGCTAGGACTTGCTCAGCACATTTGTTTGGAGCAGTTCCTTGGCATCCATTTGAGAACTGATACACTTGGCAGCCACAGAACAAACCCAGAAGCAAAAGAAGAGCAGGAGGAGTAGGAATGGAAAAGTGCAGGATGGCTTTTTTTCTGTCACATTTGGGTCTGCTTGAGGCTTTAATAGCAGTGATTGCCACCAGTGGGGTGTGCTGGGGCTCTCTCTTGAGCAGGTAAATGGATGTCCTGGAAATGCCCTGAGCTCTGTCCTCAGTCACTGCTGCTGCCTTTCACAGCTCTGAAGCATTTTGGACAAAGCCTTCGTCACCACCAGCTCAGTGGATTTGTCCAAATGTGGTCCCTGGCCTGAAGAAAACTGACAGATTTGTGCTTCACTGCAAAGAATTTCAGTGTTCCTTCTTTTTGAGTCAGAGCTTTTAGTTGATCTAAAAATTTATTTTTTTCCTTTCTTTCTGGGTCAATGATTGCTGAGTCAGAATTTGGTCTGATGAGTCTCTTGGGGGTTATTTCAATGTACTTGGAAAATCCTTCTGCTCTCAGTGCTGGGCCACAGGGAGTTGTCAGAGCACTGCACATTCCTGGGTCTGGGCTCCAGCAAAGCCAGCTCTGCAGTCCCACCATCAGCACTGGGACTGCAGAGACATTTTGGAGCCTTTGTTCCTGGTGTGCAGCCCAGCTGTGTGTCCCAAATAAACTGATCTCTGTCAAGAAACATGTCTCCCTTTTTTGTTTTTCTTGTCTTTCCAGCTCTCCTTCTCCAGATGCCCAGGTGTTACACCCAGCACACAGGAACAATGGAAATAGTCCAGAGGTTGAGATTTTGGGTCCTGCATTTGAGGCACTTGTTTGATACAAGATACCCTGGGTGGCTTGTACTGAACAGCTCAGCTCCAGCTGGTTTTGTGCAGGGAAACAAGGACAGTGGCTCCCAGCAGGTCCTTTCTTGCTGCTCTGAAAGAACTGGGTAGTGAGGGATGGGATGTGCCTTCTCCAGACCATCCCAAGGGGAATCCCCAGAGATTGCTGCTCCACACCCATGTTTGGGATGGGATAGATGGCATAACATGACTGGTCTGATAAGAAATGTGTGTTTTGTGAAGCTTAGGCTGAATCCCCTGTAGTACAAGCATAATTTCAATACGAATGGTATCTTTTGCTCTGGGGCTAAATTTCTGTTGAGGTTATCAGATGAGGGATTCCTGTTCACAGCAGCTGCCTTGTGTTGCTCATAGGATTATGTGCTTTGTTGCTTTTGCTTCAGAGATTATCTTTTCACAACAAATCTCCAGGCTGTGTCCACGGCGGAACTTTACATAAAGCAGGTTTGTAAATCAGTTTGTTGGACCCCCCCCCCCCCCGAATTCAGTATATGGGGGATTATACTTATCAGATTAATAGTGACAGAAAGGGAAGTGTGTTCTATCCTGGTTTCCTGCAAATTCCTTGTGTCTAACATTTCTACCCAGCTCTGAACTTCAACCCCCCAAGTTTAGAGAACTGCTCTCAGTAAGTGTTCTCTGGATTTATTCCTGTATGCTGTTTCTGTGTACCAACTGCCTGGCCTTTGTCCCTGCAGGGTCGTGACTACTGTTCAGAGGAGGAGGATGTCACATAGTGCCAGCTCTGCACTCGCCCCAGGAGCACCTCCAGTGTAAATAGATCCAACCCAGCCTTCTGGATACAACCTATGGGACGTCTGCTCGAGTGAACAGCACTCCTTAACAGAAGAAGACCATTTCCACATTATATGCTCCATTCAGTTACAGTGTTTCCTAATGAACACGAGGAATATTGCTAAGAACTCTTAAGGAACTGTTTCTGTTGCTGCTAGTTAAAACTTGTTGCAACTTCTCACTTTTTTTCTGTGTCCAGATATGCAGCAGATCTTTAAAAGTTAATCCAAAAGACGTTGTTGATTTTATTGAGGCTTCTGGCCTGTTTTCTATCAGATGAGGTAGTGTTATACCAAGCTTCCATAAGTGAACATACAAGCATCTAAGAAACACCCCTGAGCTGTGTGTCCGTCCGTGTTGGGGCCGGAGTGCTTGTTAGTGCTGGTGATTCCAAGCTTTGGAGATGGGATGTTTTTGCCATGGCAGGCATTGTTTCTTAGCTGAGAAGAAGCTGAGAAACTATTATCCATTAAAAGCATGTTATCACTGAAATACTGGAAGTGACACAGGAGCAGGAACTTGCTTTTTAAGAGGGAAAAGTTTCATTGAAAAGGTATCTTGATCAAGGACTAAGCTTGCAGTATTGGCTTTGCTGAGCACGAATGGGAGTGTGATCACAATCATTTTGAATCTCTTTTTTTCTAAGAAAATAAACATTTTACTGTTTTTATGTATTCTTGTCTTTTACCATTCCTACAACACGATGTTTTAAGAGTCTGGGGACAAGGAAGACCAAACCTCTCCTCCGCCTTGATGTATCCTGTGGATCTGATCTCTTAAAGCAGCTCTGTGCCAACTGGGGGGATGTGTTGTGTGTCCTGTAGAGTTTATTTTTCCATATTAAATGGAGAGGATATTACCTTCTCAAAAGCAGATGTAATATTTTTAACAAATGCTGTAATGAGTTAAAAAAAAAAAAAAAGGAAAAAATACACCTTTTGTATTTATTATTTCAAAGAAGATTGTTACCTGTGCTGATATTTCTTACAGCTTTGATGCCATATGAGGGCAGGGTTTGCACTGCATCCAGTGGAGAAGCTTTGTCCGTGTAGTTTGCTGTCACTGTGTTGATTTCATTTGTGGGATGGGTGTGGACCAAACTGAGGGTGCATAAACATCTCTTAGGATGTTACTTGATACTTGAGGGGGCACTCAGCCCAAATTTTGTCCATTTTTCACTGGGCTTTCTGAAAGTCAGATCCCTCTAAAGGATCTGAGTCCCTTCAAGATCACCTGTGACCTCTGCAAATCTCTTAAGTTATTGCTGAATTTCTTAACTAAAGTGGTTTCCCTGAATGTTCACTCTGAGTGAGACTGGACAGTCCACATCTGAAGATTCCGTTCCCCATCAGTACTATGCTGTACCTGGAATATCTCCAGAAACCCCCATCTCCCTCCTGCTGCCATCCCTGCACTGGATTTACCTTTGGCTTTTGGGCAGGGGATGAGCAGGGGGGGAACAGACCTGGGAGTTGCTCCCATTCCTAAAGGGCTGGCTGTGAGCCCATCCAGCAGCAGGAGCAGCTTTACAAGGAGCAGCTGCGAGGCTGCAAATCAACCTGTTTCCTAAAGGTAGAAACTATTTCTGAGCTCTGCAGGCTCCCCAGGCCCCATGGCAGCCTCACTCTTAGCCCATTGTTGTATTCTAGGTTGCTGTATTCCAGGATTCAGACAACCAGGATTCAGACAAGCGTCAACATCTTCCTTTAATAAAAGCTCGGTGTCAGAGTCCTCTGTGGCATATTCACTTTTATCCTATTAATGGTCAAAAACCACCAACCAGCTCTGATTTCCGTAAATCCTTGCTCATTTGAGCAGCTGCATTGGCCTGGCAGCCCCTCACAAGTATCCTGATCTCCCTGGAGACAAAGTTTCTCTGCCTCCCTCCCATCACATTGCTGTTTCTGGGGCTGTGGCATCTCACAGTGCTACAGAGCCATTGGGTTCAGTGATGAATTCTTCGTGGTGATGTCTCTCTCCTCCTGGATATCATTTTTTTCCATAATTTATGCCAGCTCTTGAGCAGGTGACTGCACTTGGGAGAGTCAAGAGACTGTGCATTTTAATTATTTAAAACACTTCAATTAGTAAAGAGTCCTGGGGCTTGGTCCCACAAACCCTTCTTTGCAAAGCACTTTGGAAAGCATTCACAGCAGTGCAGGAGTGATGGGGGTTGGATCTGTTCTTTTGAAACATTTCCTTGTCCAGGTGCTGAACATCTTGTGTGTAAATGTCCTCACATAAACACTGTGTTAGACACATCATGATCTTTCTTTCAGCCACCTCTTAGTTTTAATAATTATTTTATTTAATATTTTCCGTGCTGCTGCTGCTGGCATGGGAGACCTGCACTTCGATGGACATTTTGTGAGAGAGGAAAAGCAATTCCCATTGTAAATACCTGTGCTTGTATTCCAACCAGCAGCAGGTGCTTTAGACTTCTGGATGAATTACAGCCTCCCTGCTGTAAATGGCAATATTTGTGAAGGCCTGGGTAGGCTGTTGTGCTGCTGGCTAGGAGGCACCAGGGTGGGCACAAGGTTTGGAACCTGCTATAATTCTTCCACCTTTGCAAAACCCTGGTAGATTTTGTTAGAAGTCTAAATATATGTGGCCGCTGAAGGTCTGTAATAATATAAGCAGATTACTCTAGCTGAAAATGCATCTCTCCTTGGAGCTCTACCTCCCAATTGCTTTGCTCTGCTCAAATACGTTCAATGATGTGGAAAGGAAGCTGGGAAGAGAAGGATCCTATCTGGTATGCTGTGCTTAGCTGTAAATGGGATTTCAAGGTTCCTCTCAAAAGAAGTGCCAGGGAAGTGATCTGAGCCCTAAACTTCTCTTTAGGAGGCTGATGCAGTATTTCCTGAGCTCCACATTATTTTCAGGGATCTTGGAGAAAATTGTGGTGAAGGGGTTTTGCAATCAACCTTCTTCCCTTGAGGTGCTTTCTCCTTGGTACAGAGCGCTTTGAGTGGTGCTGGTTTTCCTCCTTTGAGCCTGCCCCAAGCATTGGGAGGGGAACTGAGGAGCTGCTGCCCACCCCAGGCCCAGCCTTGGGCCATGTTGTACCTCTTGTTTAATTACTGGGAGCTCCACTTCAGCTATGCCCCCTCCCAGCCCCTTCCACCCTCCAATTAATGTTAATTTCTTCCCTTGCATTCAGTTATAAGTTTGGTTCTTTTGAATTAGTTCTCCCTGCCAGGATCCAGCAGAGCCATCTCTGTGTCCTCCCCTGCCACAAGCCCTTTGTGGCCACGGATGGGTCGCATAGCTCCAGGCTGAGTCACTACACCTCTCAATGCCCTTGTAAACAGCAGGAGCAGCAGTGCATTAACAAGAGGTGAAATCTTCATCCCAGGAATGCCCTCATCCTATTGTTCCTGTTTGCATTCGGGTGGGCTCTGACCTCAGCAGCTGGATGGTACCCAGTGCTGCCACGGCTGTAGGGAAGAGATCAGCAGCATCCCAGGGTTTTTTGCAGTGTGCCTCTTTCTTGCTGTAAGAACACCCAGGCTGACAACTGTCCCCAGAGTACAACAGGTATTTAAACTCTGGATGGTGAGACAGGAGTGAAAGGGTCGATGAAGCACCAGGGAGACATGTTTGAACTCGAAAGACACTGCTGTATCATCACACAAGAATATGCCTGGAGATAAACATTCTGTTCTCAGCTATTTTGGTTTTCCCAGGTCTGTAAAACAGTAATTTGTCACTTTCATTTTGGAGTTAGCAATGACTCAACTCCAGATCAGCCTGGTTGACACACTAGTGATGTGTGTGTCTGTCAAAGAGCAAATGTCATATGGGCTTTGCACAAAAAGGGTGGTTTCCTGTTCCACCATGGTGGTGAGGCCCTGGCACTGGGTGCCCAGGGAAGCTCTGGCTGTCCCATCCCTGTAAGTGTCCAAGGCCAGGCCGGACTGGGTTTGGAGCAACCTGGGATAGTGGAAGGTGTCCCTGCACATGGCAGGAGGCAACCTTGTTCCAAGTTGCCCATGGAACATGATTTTTAAGGTCCCTTCCAGTCCGAACCACTCTGGAATTCCATGACTATAAAACCAATTCCCTGACTCAGGTCCTTTGTAGGGTGTTGGGGAGTCTGAGCTATGCTCATACTGACCTATGCTTCCCTATATTAAAGAAACTTTATCTGTCTGGGGTAGCCCCAGTCCAGGGGGGAAGTAACAGCATTGCACTCTGGAAAATCAAAAGCTTTGCTCTTAGCCAAGGTCATTGTGTGTTACAAGCAATTTTTAAGGTGTTCAGTGAGGAAGCACAGATTAATGTCACTTCTGCCAGTGTGGCTTTATGGAAGATGCTTTTTGGAGAACTGAACTTTGGATCCTGGTACTGCTGGGCAACTCTCCTTTTTCAGGCTGAAATCTCTATCTGGCAATTTAATTCTGTAGGTGTTTGGGGAAGAGGACACAAGAAATGCAAGGATGGTTTTGGAAGGGCACCATATTTACTTTGTTTTTGGGGAGATCCAACATCCAAAAAGTTAAGCACTGAGTGAAATTGCTATTATTGTTACTGTACTATTGTGGCAAAGGGAAAGAAGCCCCAGCTCAGGGTACTGCAAGATGGGAAAATTGATATAACTCAAAGATGTTAGTCTTTGCCTTATAAAAAAAACCATATTATTTTCTTTCAGTTTAGCTGCACACATCTACCCATGAGAACCACAGAGATGCTCACTTTGAGTTTGAAGATGGGAGAGTCACCATCATCATCATCCTCAGGATCATCATCTTCATCACCAACACCTGTGGGACTGTGAACCTCCTTCATAAAAGCCAACTCCAACACCAGCCTCATGGACACCCATGGCAGCCAAAGGAGAAGCCTGTGATTTTCCCTCTTGAAATGACACCCTTTCTCCACCCCGCTGCTCTGCCATCCCAGATGGAGCCTGGTGCCCTGGAGCAACCATCCTTCATCCCTGCAGAAAGCCCCCTGCTAAAGCCTTCAAGGTGCAAGGTCAACAGAAAATTTAGATATTTAATTATTTTACTATATTTGTATATTAAATTTTGAGACAAAAAGTTCTCAAGAGCCATTGCTGCGAGAAGCTAGAAAGCTCTGTGTGGGAACACAGCATATTCCTGGGGTTTTGGCATTCTGCTTTTGTGTCTATTAATAATCCCCCAGAGTGAGTCATATGGAGCTACATTTATTCACTTGACTTGGAGGGAGCTGCTACCTAAAATAGCAGCTCTGTAATATTTTATGATGCTGTAATACCAATGCAGTGAAGATTGACATCATTTGAGGGAGATGCTCCAGCCTGGCAGTCAGAGAACCCGTGTCCAGCCCCACAAGGAACATGTGGAGCCCTGTACTCCATTACATAAAAGTGCCGGAGATCTAGCATGGGTCAGAGATGCCTTTTCCGTCCTCACCTGAGTATCTTTTGCCTGGGTTTTCCTCCCTTTAAACCTTTCTAAGCCTTCTTTGCCTATTTTCTTCAATCATGAGGAGTACTGGGCCAGAGGATGTTGAGCAAATGGCTTTTGCTTCAGAGGGGAGCCTCAGGCATATCTCATACCACCAATCTGCCTTCCAGGAGGTCCAAAGGGGAGTCTTGAAATGCATCAAATTCAGCATCACCAGCTCATCCTTTTTCTCACCCATGTTGCTGCTCCATGTCCCTTCCCAAATCCCCAGGCATCCCCTGGGCCAAGACCTGTGCCCAAAATCCGCTGTCTCCTTCCCAGC
This sequence comes from Parus major, assembly GCF_001522545.3. NCBI lineage: Eukaryota > Metazoa > Chordata > Aves > Passeriformes > Paridae > Parus > Parus major. The sequence goes on along the minus strand of NC_031777.1, from coordinate 6,430,080 downwards.
CTGGTATTCCCAACTGATGGCAGCCCCAGGCAAAGGGCAGAGAAATCCTGGGGTAGGGTTTGGGCTGGGTTTTTTAAGGATGAATCTGGTTTTCTGGATTGCTTCTCATTCTCTGCCCTGCACTGCTGCCATCAGGTCTGTCCTGTAGTGGCAGCTTGTGGGGCATCCAAGACATCCCAGGGTGGCCCCACTGCTCCTCAAAACCACCTGTGGGTACCAGCTAGTACCACACAGACTTTTTTGGCACTATTTTGGCTAGAATTCCTCTGCAGGGGCCCCAGCCCATCACTCTGCACTCTCCACCAAAGCATTAGGAAAGATTAACTTTTCCATGCTGGGGATTAATAGATTGGGTGAATTTTTGCAGGCCAACAGTGTTTTATCAGCTCCATTCCAGGTGGAAATGTTTATTAACATTACCTTTTCATGGAGCACTTTGGGAGAAAATGGAACTCCTGCCACAGCAGTTCTCAGCTAATGTGACTAATGGCATGAGCAGCAGCTGTGGCTGAATTTCAGTCAGAGCAGCTGGTGACCTGCATGGAAAATGGAAATGTGGCAATTGAGCAACAGGCCCTCAATACAACCACTGGCATATATAAATAAATATAATTTTAATAGGAGGGGTGAGGACTTGGTGCCATCGTGTGTCCCTTGTCCTTCAGTCATCCATCCATGCAAGGAGAGCATCCCAGGGGAGGGGGAATGTCAGGAACATGATCAGACACAGAAATAAACACCTCAATAGTCCTGATTTCATTATAAAAGAAATACAGAGAGTGGCACAGCCCACCCTGGCTGTCAATTCTGTGGTTTTTGCCTTTGAAGCAATCACATCCCGCTGCCTGCATGGGCAGCACCTCTGATGATCCCTGAACTGGGTGCAGGACACTTGCAGATTGTCCCTTACTCCTCGAAGGAGGCAGAAAGGGCCTTTGCTTCAAAATCCTCTAGTCCCTAGATTCTGATGTTCCTAGAACACAGGAAACAGTAAATTGAAGGACTTTAGCACTTCCCTAGCAAGGCTGACAATGGCTTCTACTTTATATCATAAATACAGCTCAGCACTTGAACAAGGACTTGAATTTAGGGCTCCAACATCTTTATCTGAATTTTGTTAATTGAATTTTGCTAATCCTAACTTCCAGAGAGGAAAAAATTACAAGAATAGAGGTGGTGAAGGAGAGCTCATAATAGACGAAGGATGAGGGATACACCCCTCCATGACTCACCTCATCAGGCCTAAGTGAGACCTGTTTTTCTCATTCTGAATAAAACAGGTGCAGCAGACAAAATGAACTTTTGAGGGTCTGGATTTTAAAAATAATACAAGAATGCCCAAATCATAGAGAAGAGAGGTTGAAATAGTCCTAATAGATCTGGTTGCTGAGAGCCTGTCCAGTTTCAGTTCTGGACTGAAAAGGTGGTGTTTTGGTTATTACAATACCTCTGGGTTTAGCCAACTCCCCAGGGAAAAATTCCAGGCTTCTCCAGGGTGGCAGCCACAAGGTTGCTCCATCCCCCACCGAGGCTGCCAATGAAGGATCAGTGTGATTGCCTTGCTGAAAATGACAGGCAATAGCAATGCAGAAATGAGCATCAGTTCTGCACAGCTTGACCAGAATATTTACATTTTATTAAATCTTTACAATCAGCAGTTATAATCAAGTACACAATTATGTACACAGATTATGTACATTTTAGCCCAGACTTTTACATCACACTTTTACATAGTTGCCCTTAGAAACACTTACCACCAGAGAGTAAAACCCAACAACAGTGTTACAGCACCTGTTATTAGACATCTGCCATAAGAAAATATACGGCTGTAAATTGGTCTGGCTAAAAAAAAACAAACCAAAAATCTTATAAAATCTGAACATACAATTTTCATTCACAGAATGGTTTGTTTTCTATGTTCTGACTGACGCCTGTTGCATAAGATGTCCTGTTTTTCACCTCTCAACATACACTCATTGGTGACTACGCAGGGACACTGGCAGGAGGAGGAGAACCAGAGCTGGGCTCATTCTCAAACTTCATTAAAAAACAATAAATGTAAACAATTAAGAAGATTCCTCTAAGATCAAATGAGAAAATAATTGGCTGATCTGAATTACATGGCATGGAATAAGTGCTAGTTGCAGCTGTGATTCCTGAATTCTTCAGTGCTCAATACCATACAAAGAAATGAAAAATGCTATACAGAAAGGGTGATTCCTGATTAATGAGCTACGAGCAATATTCCATGTACAGGGAGCAGACTTTCAGACATTTGGGAAGAATATGCTACTTTCCAAAAGGGTTTTTTGTTTTGATGAATACATTCTTTTTGCTTTTTAAGATGATAGTAACAGAAAACTGAATTCTTTCCAGAATGATATGAACTGGTTAAACTAAAGCACATGTCCTCATAAGGAAATACAAAGTGAAAATAACCTGAATGAAACTGTCCCCCCAATTTAATCCTCTTTCCCAAACGGTCAACCTTGCCTGATTCAGTTCTGTAAACAAAGCTATGGCTCTCGTGATAGTTTCAAAGGTGAAGCAGAACTAAATGAAACAAAAACCACTCCAAAAGGAAGGATGCAACAGTTATCTGAGGTAGGCCACCACCAAAATGCTGCCCCCTAAATCCATATGGAGTTCTGGGATCCCTGAAAGGTAATGCCTGCTGCTCTGCTAACAGGTGGAGAAAGCAGTTAATAAAAATGAGCTGGTGATGGCAAGGAAAGTTAACCTTTTAATAAATTTGACATGTACAACTAAATCTGCAAGTAAAAAAAAGAAAACCTTTAGCTGCTATATTGAGATAATAATGACCAGAGGCTTTAGGATATAAAAATAACTCTATTTCCATCAAAAGAGCTACCAAGATGATGTCCATGTCAAAAAGCATGGCAACAAAGATGCTCCTTTTGTGGCACTGAGCAATCAACAGAATTCTGAGTGAAAATGTTTGATCTGCACCTCATGGTTTGATCCTGCACTTGGCCATGTCCTGGCGCTCCCAGGGACCAAGGATGCTTAACAAGGCTCCCATGGTCAAATGCTTTCTATGAACTTATGTAACAAACCCCATCAATAAAAACATTCCCAACTGAAAATGCCCAGCTGCTTCAAGTCCAAAGCTCCAGACAGTTACTTGTGCAAAGGAATGAAAACTCCATTTAAGAGCTAATATCTTTCAAAGGACACTTATTCAATATTCCTCCTCCAATTCCCTCCTTTCCTGGTGATTTAAAGTTCTGGACGCTATTTAGATGGACTGCCATGCTCTCAAGAGGTACCTGTGCATTCTGAGACTTTTGAAAGCAAGTGTGGCTGAGTACATGGATCCAGCATTGCCTGGGATTGCTCTGCTTGCTATACAGAGTATAAATACAGAGTATGGCTGTGCTAATTAACAGTTGCATATTCAGCACATGTAATTTCACCAGTTAAATCAAAGGTGCAGTCCAGAGTGGGGCTTCCTGTTTACTTCATTCCAACGATGAACATAAACCTGTATTTTTAGCCTGGTGCAGCATATAGGCAGTGTTCATTTAGTCTTCAATATAAAACCATTTTTTGAACCACAGTTCACTAAAAGCAATTTATATAAATCAAGTTAGTTTTTGGCAGTTTCTTTGGACACAGTCAAAATGCCTCTATGTTGTTTAAACTTCCCCATTTTTACTTAAATATAATGCGGATAGCAAATTTGGACTCCCACTTACCTGTAACAAACTCCAGAGCCTGGGATAACACCCCCTGGACTCTGAACTATTGACCCAACAGCCAGAATTGTTGCTCTTCCCCACTGGCCCCGACTTCCCTGCCTGAAACACCACATACACGAGTTGTATATGGAGTACAATGGAGTCAAGCTGTTGGAAGTCAAACTTGCAGAAAGGAAGTTTTGTTACATCTGATGTTGCTGTGTCCTTTCAGAGACTTTCAGGTTTCAGGGCAGATTGGAGTTTTTCAACCTGGGAGGTCAAGGGAAACACGTGGGACTTGTCACCTGCCTTGTCTGCTTCCCCTCCGCCTCCAGCAGGACCTTCCCACACCTTTTCCTGGTGGCCCCACAGCTGGCCCAGCGTCCCTGACATGATCTGCTCACACTCTGCCTTTGGTTTGTACAATTCCTCCAGCTAGAAAAGCAGAGCAGGAGGGGAACTCCCAGGTCCTCGTGTGGCTCCTTGTGGTAAGGGGTGTAAGGAGTGAGGAGCAGCACTGTGATATGTCAGACAAAACCAGACTGCTTCCAACAGTGCAAACACCTGGAAACAATTCCCCTGCTGTTGTAAGGAAGGCTTTCAGCTGGGGAGGGGTGGGTGCCCCATCAAGAACCATTCCATGGTCTGTCACCCCACCCTACTCAACTCCTGCTTCCCAGAGCCCCAAGAGTCCTCTCGGAGCCTGGAAGGCACAAGTCAGGCTTGTCACTACCTGGGGCACAGCACCAGCCACAGGGCCACACAATTGCTTTGATTGCACGTTCCCATTTTTAAGCAGGAAAAATTAAAACATACAAAGAGCCTGTGCTGGAATTCTATGTTGTTTTCCAGGTGACACCTGCTTGCTCATCCCAATACTGAATATGTTTTCTTGGATATCAGGCCTCACTTCTACCCAAAGAGGTCTCCACTTGTTTATTAACAAATAAGTTACTATTACAAGTCATAGCTCATCCTTTTCCATCATTTCAAATGCTTCTATATCTTCATTCCAGTCTGCTAATATGGATTCCATAGGCTGGACTTCACTATCCCAGTGAGCTTTGGAATTGGCCTCTGTCTGGGTGTTTTGTTCCTGAGGCTGGCTCTCCCCTGGTGTACATGCTGTCTCCGGAGCACCAGCCCCTGCAGGTCCAGGGGTGTGGGGATCCTGATCTGCCACTGAAACACTGGCACTGTCTGCACTGGAAGGAGACAAAGGATCAGCATCACCAACAGCAGAGCTCTCTCCTCCTCCTTTGGGCTCCTCACTGACTGCTCCAGCATCCTGAGATTCTGATGGAGCTTCCTCATATATTGGTTTGTGTGAATCATTTTCAGATGATTTCTGGTCCATATTCTCCATTTCCAAATCTTTGAAAGGGAAGGAAAAGAGAAAAAAAAAAAAGTTAAAACAACCACAGGAATGCAACATTTTATTATGTATTCCAAAATCAAGGTCACTTCCCTTGGCCTTATTTCTTCAAAGAAGAGCAGACTTTCCAGTGATATGAAAATTTAATGGTACTGACTTATATTTTACAGAGGGATAGGAGGGATGCCTTTAAACACATTTTACATGAGGGAAAACAATACACTGAGGCTCATTTTGGTTCCTCAGACTTTAGGAGTGACTTATGGGTCAGTGCCAGTTACCCTCCTTCAGCCTTAAGCAAATACCCACTGCGTGCACTGAACTTTAATGCTGGACTTTAAAGCACTCCCAGATCCACCAGGATCCCACATCTGAGCACACAGGAGATAGACAGAATTTCCTAAGTTTACTGAACTGTGCATTTGAGAGAGCCAAAGCCGGAGCCTCCCCACTCAAAGCAAGCAACACACGTCTCCCACGTCCCAGCTTAGCTCCCAACAACTGCCCAATTTAGTCATGCAGGGTTCTCTGAGTTTCATGTTTACGGCTATAAGCAGGACACTGATATTTCAGGATTTTAGGGAATTTAACTGCACATGCCACTGTTGACATGGGATACTTACTGCTATCAATAATGTAGTTTGGAATCATTTTACCTTTAAAGATTGTTGCTGGGATTCCAAACGGAAGCACAAGGTGGGGGAAGAAGCAGATATGGATTACAAACTCTCAAAGGCAGAGCTATCTTGTATTTAGCATTTTGTCAGAGCACTTAGCACTGTTATAAACAGGAGGGATTTGTAAGTTAGGAAGAAACAAGACAAGATTTTGGCATATCCCCTTTGGAAATAGGCTGATTTTCTAGAGATACTTTTTCTTACCTACTCTTCTTGGACACAGCAGTGCTACAAGGAAGGCTTACAAGAGGATAATCTGGAATTTTCTGCTTCATTCAAATATTTCAACCGGGAATGTATTAGCTTGCAATTTTCTTGCATTACACAAGAACACCCACAAAACATCTGAGGTCAGCAGCCTTATTTCTTATGTTAACCACTTCTCCTTAGATAGGCAAAATAGTTCTAGTCTCTCTGCTTTTGGATTCCAGGAATGTCACTGGGGATCTTGGTGAGGGAGAGATGTTCACCATGTAGAGCACTGGAAACACACTGTTCCTGATGATACTTCAAAGCAGCTGATGACAAAAAGGGCTCAAAAGGAATCCAAAAGGCTGGATTTTCTCATAAGCCAAAGTGACATTTAGGAACAGCATTTCTAGATGTTACCTCATGGGGGGAGTGGATATCAATGCTATCTCTCAGATAATGGCTTGCTTACTAAAAATCTAATTCCAGTGTCAAACAGAAAACCACAGCACCTCTGGGCTGCAGTGCAAATCATTCCTGTCTGTTTTCCACTGTGCCATGGCACAGATGGGAACTGGATTTAAGTCACCTCTAACCTTACTTACCTCTGTCTTTTGCTTTATCAGAAAGGAGCACCTCCACAGCCTCATACTCCCGGATGGCATCCAGGATGATGTTCCCTTCCTTGTTGAAGAGGAAGAGCATGGGAATGGTGATGTCATCTGTGTTCTTGCCATCCCCAGCCATTTGGAAGAGAGGGGCTGTGTCACTGCTGCTGCCCTCATTGTCATCTAAGCAGAGCACACCAGAGGAAAGGAAAATTTCCCATTAGGTCAGCTGAACTTGGAGCAGCCTCCCCTGCCCAGTCACTTCACAGCAAACCCCAACCTGGTGTGTTTTCCTCCACTTTTCATTTCTATCCCCATTCTTCCTCAGCAGTTAGTACTGACAGCACCCTGCAATCCTTAAACTACTTGTAATCTGCAAAAACACTGACAACCCCCCATCCCAATTTGAGTCTGCACAGAACCAGAAATCCTCAAACATCTCTTCATCTTCTGAAAGCACAATCGCTGTGCTTCTCAGCTTAAAGCTTGTCAGTTTTCTTGTATCTTCAAATCTGTAAAACTGGGTTAAATTTGCACAAATCAAGAACTTTGAATTGTATTTACCAATGACAATGCCTCCTATTGCTCCAGCTTTCTGAATGTTTCGTGCCTTTTCAGCAAACATACACTGGCCTCTCTGCATCAAAGCAATTTTCTCTTTCACTGCCTCAGGATTAGTGATCTCTGAGCATCCATTATATGGCTTAATGGTTGCAACAAATCCTCTTGTCTGTTTGGAAAAAATAAAAATAGAGAGTTAGAGCACTATGGTCATGCTTGTGAAAGATTCCCAAGTATTTCTGTTCCTTCAGTCACTCTAATGCATTTAGTGTTGTCTTGTGCCAGTGCAGACAATCTGTGCCCTGAAACTGGAGCTCTAGAAGCAAAGAATGACTGAAAGAAAACCTAATTCTCAAAATCAGTGTGGTTTGTCTGCACCTGGGAAGCACTGTCTCTGGAAATTTTTCTCCTGTGAACTGCTAGTCTGGAACTCCTCTTTGGGGCTGCAATGTGGGTTTTCCTACTGCTTCCCATAGGGACCCCTGCCTCTGTGGCACTGCCCTCTTCCATCTACACAGAGCCTTCCAGAAAAGCTTTTGTTAGAACAGCCTGCTCTAACTCTAAAAATCTTCTGCCTGACATGGGAGAGAAACTTCCCCTAAATCACCACCTCCTTAGCTGTGCACTGCAGACTGGATAATCTTGCTTTGCAATGTGTTTTAAATCCTATACCATGGCTGATGACTCAGGAGCAGAGCACAGTGCACAGACAGATAAGCCACTCATCCTCACGCCTGTTACTGCTGTCATTGTCACCACTGGGCCCTGTTGTTTTAACCACTATAATTAACTGATCACCTGGAGGTTCAGCTGGATGCCCTCAAACAACAGCAGTACTGTAAACTGAGGCTTGTGCAACAGGGAAAGGAACAGACACACCCACATCTCTCATACCCCTGCTTTGTGTTTGGACAAGTCCATCCCAAACTGTGCTGGCCCAGCAGTCAAGACCACCCTGCCAAAGAAGGGGTGGGAAACAATCTGGACAGCACGAGGAGGAAGCTGCTGCTCTTTCTGCTGCTGGTTGGAGAGTTCAATCATTTCCTGCATGAACCGTAAGCCATCCTCAGCATCCAGGGAACTTGCTGCCTGCATAGAAAAGAATCAATAAAAAAAATTATCTTAAATGTCTGAGGAACTTCGGGGGAAAGAAGTTGAAGTTGTGTTTGCTTGGACCACTGCTACAAAGACTAACACACAGGGTGGATACTCCCACTTGTGCATCATTTCACAAAAGGTTTAGCACCTGCACCACCTTCAGGAGACTGAAAATATACAAATATATAGACCTCATAAAGAGATGGAGGTATCTCACACTGAAAGCAGTGTTCTCAGCCAAGATGCTGTTGGCTACATCACTTCAACATGAGCAGCCTCTACCTAATTTAGTGGAAGATCAGTTAAAAGTGTTACTGAAGCAAAATATTAACAAGCGTCAGCCTGCTAAATATAGCCACAACACCCATCTCATGTGCATCTTTCCACAGGGTGGCTGAAGCTCCAGGTATCAAGTATCATTGCTAGGAGGATTTTGCTGAGAGCTCTAAAAAATAAAATCCTGCCAGGTCATCTTACTTGCACTGCGTGCTGCACTAATTGTACTCGTCCATCTTTCAGATGGATCAAACTGACTCCCATCTTCTTCAGGATCTCCAAGTGCTCAGGATTACTGGCCATGAAATCTCTGGCTCTCAACGGTGGTTTTGGTCCACTTCCCAAACTCTCTTCTCTGCCAAAAGACATCAGAGATCAAGGTTTAAAAAACAGATTATCCTTGAAACAGAACTCTAGTGTTATCCCTGCCATCGCAAGACTGGAATTCTTGGTACACTGAGTGCAAGCTTCAGTGGAATGCAAATTCTCAATCAAGTTACCTTTTTTTAAAGTTGTCTATATTATCATTAATTTTATAGTGCAAAACCTCCCCCCAACAAAGCTGCCATATACTCTCATTTGTAAATGCTCTGCATTATTGATCAAACCCAGTTTGCCCCATAAAGCTGCAACTTGGTTTTATTCATGAAATACAAATATAGAAGAGGTGGTCAGGAGGACAAACTTCCTCAGCCTTAAAACTGCCCTAAATTCCTCAAAACAGGTGCAGTTATGTGTGGCAGCATAATTTCCTTACTATAAAGAAGACCTTCAGAATTGTTGAGGAGACTGCAGAAATTAATTTTTCAAATCAGAGAGACACACTTCCTGCAATACTCCAAGTGGGAGCTGCAGCTGAGGTATGCATCTCATTCAGCTCCTTTTGTTTCAAAAGACTTGCTACTTCCAGCTGGAAACAAGCTAAGTCTTGCTGAGGATGCCAGAGAAATCCGAAGTGATTTTTCCTGTGAGCAAGAATCGTCCCTTTGGCCCATCCCAAAAGGGCTGCCAGCTCCAGCACACCTCATACTTCTCCTACCCTGCAGAGCAGACCCTGTTCCACTCAGTCCTGTACTAACAAAAAGAGAAGAAATATCCACTTACGCTCTGGAAATGCCCCGGGGACAGCTCTTATCCACCACATTCTTCAGAGGCTCACGGATGCTTTGGGCAAACAAGGGGTCATTTGGGAAGAGGATCTGGGTGTTTGGACAGGTCCAGTCAAAGTTGCTGTCGTCCAGCTCTGTGTACTCTGTGCTCTAAAATGAAATATACAGAGTAAAAAATGCAGGTTATATTTTTACATAAAGAACATAATCAAGAGAAGCCTAACTTAAGTAATGTGTGTTCTGGGGACATGTGGCAGCTGAGTGCAATAGCAAGGAGCCAGTGCACTGCAACCCCTTGGACAGGCAAATACAACATCTATTCTAATTTGAAATTAACTAAATTTATATACAATTCCTAGATTTTTTTTTTTCCAGAAACAGCGAATCCTCTGCTGGCAGACAGTACTTCTCAAATCTGCTCATGACAAAGCCAGTGCCCTGTATTTTATGTGCTGCACAAGTAAAGGGAGTAGTTCTGGTTTCACCTGATACTGGCTTTACAGCAAGTGACCAGCTGCAGGCTTTAGGTCATTCTTACTAAAAATGTCACATCTTTTCATGTGAACAAAAGACTCTCCTCAAGAACCACACAGACTCACAAGTCTGGATGAGCAAGGATGAATCTCTGTATAATTCAAACAATTTCTATTTTCAGGAAAGATGGCCGAGTAAACATCTGCACAAATTGCTGGTTTGTAACATGTGAATCCATGTGGAACATGTCTGGTGGTTTGAATTTAGCATGTCCTTAGCTTAGCAAATAACTGGTTATACATAACCAGCAAGCTCATTTTATAACTCATAAAAATTAATGTAGTATTTATCTACCTGAAAAGACAACAATATATTGGCCAACGAAAAATCAAGTATTTAAAGGCTCCTTAAACCCCAAAATCTACAGGGCTGTTACCAAGACATGACCTTTCTTGTTTATTAGAGCAAATACAAACAGGATGTTGGGTTGATAGTACCAAGTATCTCTCTCACAGTTTGTTTTAACAGCACTGTATGTTTATGTTTATTTTATGTTAAAAATCATTCACACATTCCATCTCTTCAGATAAAATTCCATAAAAGAGGAATACCCAACATCACAGCCTTTTTCAGCCATCTGACACCATTTTCAATGGGTTTACCTTACTTGGATTATGCCCATTTGCGGCTTTGACTCAAAGAGTTTAAAAAACTGCATTTAAGCAATTTATTCTATCCTCTCTATTGGTCTTTCATTAACATTTGCATTTCTCAAGAGAACAAAGTTAGGCCAGCACTTAACACAGCACCAGCTGTGGGAACCCTACCTATCTCAAAGGTATTAATCCTTATATGTGGAACAGAAGTTACATAAAATGCTCCTTCAGACCCTTCAGAAAACTTCTTGCTTAGTTCAGAAAACAGCCTCTGTTTCCAAAACTCAAAGAAACTCAAAGAAACTCAAAACTCAGGGAAAGAACATTTCAGAGAGGGTATGGGATTTCCACCCTGACAGAACATTTAACATCAAACCCATGACCCATTAAAACATAACCAGTGTTTGACATTAACATCAAATAACGAAAAATTTGTTTCTGCTTAATGCTGAAGTCCATCAGACAGGATAATTTTTCCAGAATACATGGCTTGACACACAATATAAGCCTTTTCCTCTGATCCAGATATTACTGTAAAACTCTTAGAAAATGTTAAAAATAGAGGCATAAATAAGGGAATTTGTGTCCTTGATTTTTCTCAGACACCATTTTCTCTTTCTTGCTATCTTTTTCTTATTGCCTTACAGACAAATTATGTCACCTTACTGACCACAAAATAAAAAAAAATGAGGATGTACGATGTTTCATGGCACAGCTGTATTACTTCAGGTTATTTTGGAAGGTTAAGTAATTTATAAATCCGCAAGTGCTCTCATATTTATGCAATAGGTGGCTACTGCATGGACTAAAGTGATAAAACATCCCAAATCTGTCTGCAGCTGTACCTTGTCAAATTAACTCCACAGGTGTCTCAAAAAGCCTCTCAAAATTTGTTCATGTGCTAAAATAAACAAGAAAAACTTAGGTTTTATAAAAAATAATAATATAAAAATGGGGACAAAATACCTTACTGTGTTATCTCCCAATTTCTACAGAAGGAATGATTTTCTTTTTAAATCTTGCTAATAATTCCAATCTTTTATGTCAAGGTTCAGCAATGCAGAATCCAGTCATTATTCCTACTCTTGTGACTGGCACTGTGATGAAATAGTGCCTGTTCAACAACACATTCAAACTGGTGCACTTCCTCAAATTATAGTCTTTCCTGAATTTAATTCCATTTCCCCTCCAAAAAAGGAAGTGTACCACAGAAACTGATTTAGACTGGAGCTGTTACATACTGTATTTTTTTTAGAGATGGTTTGGTTTGTAGTGGAGAGCCAGAGTGGCAATAGATGAGCTTCTGTAGTGAAGATATAATCTTCAATGTCAAAAATCATGTCCTCCTTATCAGCAAACAGCAAGTACAGATATTTAAACATTTCAGCCAAGAAGAATGAGTCCATCCTGTGGAGAAAAACAGGATGTCCTTTAGTTCTAGTCATCAGTAAAATAAATATTCCTAGTGCTCCATCTCTGAAGACTTCATGACTTGGAAGAAGCTGTGTTTGGAGGTAAATGATTCAGCACATTCAGTACAAAAGAGCATTATCGAAAAAACAAATAAACCTCCTAACAAACTTACAGATTTGAAGTATATTTAGTTTGAATGTAATCCATCTATTGCTATCAGACAAATGAGACATTTTTAAACTAAGAATATTCTTACAGAGCACCCTATAATCCTACTGAAATGGTTCACGGATTGCTCCAATGCATTTACAGTTCAATACAATTACAAACGGGTAATTTAAGACTTAGTTATTAGACTGAAGACAGACAACTCCTCCAATATCAATTAATTCATTGTAGTCAATTACACAGGGCAATTTGATTTTTTTCTGTAATTTTATATTTAAAAAAACAATTGTGCAAACTTTACCTGTCTTCATGACTTCCTGTACGAACATCCTTCATTGCAGCAAAACCACAGGGAACTCTGGCATACTTGTTCAAGTTTTCAATGAGGGTTTTTCCTACTTCTAGGTAGTAAGGATCTCCTGTAGCCTATTAAATAAAACAAAAAAAATTAATAACCATTACATTATAAACATCTTGTTTATATCCTAAATTGGATATAATTTTGTCTCCAGTGGGTAAGTTAAGCTGGAAATACGCTACTCAATTCTGTATTGAAATAAAACAGCAACAAAATTCTAGGTGCAAGAAAAATTGCTCAAAGGTCAGAGGAATGAATATGACTGTACCTTATACAAGAAGTAGGTGCTTTCAGCAAATTCAGGCCTCAGAGGATGCTGAGCCCAGTGAACTCTGAAGTCTGTTGTGAATGCCTAAGGATGAAAAAGAACAGACAAAAATAAATGCAGGAATGCAAACCAAACACAGGTTTATTTGAATTCTATGTTAACTGCATAACCAGCCTACCTTTGATAAACACCATTTTTTCAAACACACCTACCACCTGGTACCTCCAGTACACTCAAGTGTCACTGCACACTGACATATGGTTAAGCAGTTGTTTCTAAATTAATACCACAGGCTAGAAGTCAGATATCTAAAATTTCCTAGTCTATCTATTCACTCTTAAAGTGCACTGGGAAAAGCCACTTCTTTCATATATTCACTATTTCATACTAAGGTTTAAACCAAGTCTTTGCTTAGGGGATGGTCTGTTGGCTTAAAAACAACTACCTGACCTTTTAAAACACAAAAAAAAAACAACCAAAAACCCATAAACAGCCAAATTACACCATGTTAAAAGCACTAAAAAAAACCAAAAAAAAAATCACTTCAGTACTTAGCATTCTTTGCTCTCAATAACACACTAGGTGAATGTGATATTAATTAAAATGTTCTCTAACAGAAATAAGCTTAAACTAGAGGAAAGTCAAAATTAAATCTGGAGTCTGAAGCTTTCAAATATACTCTGGGTCATCACAGATTAAAGACACACTTTAGCAGGTAAACAAGTTTTTCTGTGCACAATGGACTTGCTCAAAGACTTGCAGCATCTGCAGTAAGTTTGTGTGCTGACTTTCAAAGACATTATACAAAATTCCAGAATGTTCTCTCAGCTGTCAGACATGCAGAACTGCAAATCACGCATGACTATTGTGGAAATGAAGCTTTGATTTTAATAATATATATACTTGCTGGTTTTTCAAATGGGCATCTGCAACTGCTCAAACTGAGGTAAGAATGAGTTTACACAATCAAAAATACACGTTTCTGATTTACAAAATCAAAAAACTTCTACCTCACCTCTGGAAGAAAATTATGCTTTTTTATAACCTGATACAGCATCTCATGTGTTTCAATAGCAGGCCTAATATCACCCTTCAACACCTAAAATTAAAAAATAAAAGTAACAGTAATTCAGCATAGGAATAATACTCAAGGTTAAAAAAAATTCACATTGTTAGTTCACATTAGTGTGTTCATGTAAAGCTACAGAGCAGTCACTATATACTGTAATTATTAATCGCTATCTGTGTAAGTCACAGATACTCCTTAAGAGTTTTCAAAGCAAAACTCAGTGAATTCATTAAAATTATTGCCTGTGTAGAACAAGGACTTCTGACATTTACAGAGAACTGGGTTGAAAATGTGATTTAGTTTACCTTAAAGATGTCAATGGTACAGAAACTAGAAAATTGGTTACTAGTAAAAAGGCAGCTTAATTGGAGTATTTTCATGACTAGGAGTCAAGGAAGCAAATTACAAGAACATACTTTTCCTGATACTTAACACAGCCAGAAAAACACATTAACTTGCATCATAGCATTTGAAGTGACTGGAAGACTAAGTACAGAAACCATGGAATCCCAGAATGGTTTAGGTTAGACGGGACCTTAAAGCCCATCCAGTGCCACCCCCTGCTATAGGTAGGGACACCTTCCATTACCCCAGGTTGCTTCAAGCCCTGACCAGCCTGGCCTTGGACACTTCTAGGGATGATCCCTCAGTATTTCTGAAAATCAAATGACTACGGTTGACTTGAAAATAATATATCCAACCCAGTTAATAATTTCCTTATTATTAAACATATCTCTACATGAGTTTTACACCTTACCTGCAATCCAGGGAAGAAAGCAAGCAGAGAATCCATCCAGGTCCGAGCATTTAGCATTGGTTTATGAATGTGAACATCAAGGAGAAGAGGTGGCTGGCTGATGTATCTCATTATGGCATCATAGTGCTGCCAAACATCAGGAAAAGCAGGAAAGTTTGTGTTTCAATTAATTCCCCAAAAGAGAGATGGATTGCCAGACTGACATTGTATTTGAACGGAAAAGCCAGTACTACATTCCCAATCATTACTATGTACTGATTTGGCAGTGCCACTAATCTCTAGTTTTGCAAACTAAAGTATTGCAAAACTTACTGTATTTCCAAGGAATATACATACACAAAAATATATCCCAGCAACCATGTGATAAACCAGGAACTATCACAGTTAAGGCACATTTGTTTTGGCTGAATTTTAAAGCATGCTCTAAAGAAAGCTGAAATTGCTTTATCTGAACAAAAGAATGCCAAAGCATATGAATCTCAGGAGGAAAAGGAGTTTAAAAAGCCAAACAAAGCAGCTGGACTGGATGGCTCAGAAGAATTTTTAAACCCACTAGGTCACTTGCCACGTTACTGACTTCCAGTCCTAAACTTTGTTTTCAGAAGGTGCAATCCTGAGCACATGAGCCAAACTGACAGGAAACACTAAACAGATGTAGCTCAGGAAAAGGAAACACTGGGGGCCCTCTTAGGACCATGAAGTCATCATTACACCTAAAGTGTTACAACAGGCCTTTAACTACAGAATTATTCCACTTCTAATAAAAAAAATCATGCTATATGATAAAAAATAATTTTATGATCTAAGATGTTTTAATGGATATTGCTATTTTCAAAAGAAATAATGCTTTTATGAAAGAATGATGATGCTGTCCAAGTTGCTCAGTAATTTATGAATTAAAAAAAAAATCTAAGTGTACTTTTCAGCTTATATGCTTAAATAAGGTATGCACACTGCACTGAGGATGTGCAGTGCAAAGCAAGATCCACACTTTAATTTTTTTGGTGCTCCAGGACAAAATGAAATTGGTACAATGGCTTGGAAGAAGAGGTCCTTGCATTCTTTTACAGAAACATTTGCAGTATTGCATTCTCCCGGATGATCTAGAAATACAGCTTCTCCCATACTGGGAAGACGGATAAAGGCCTAGAACATTCTGATTTCTATTGGATAGGGTTAAAATAACTGCTCAGGCGACAGCTGATCACCCAAGATTAGCAAAAACCCTCAGTAAAAAGAGCTGGCACTGAACACAGCAAAAGTCACAGAAATTCTGCTTAAAGATCCCTTCTCAGGCTAACAGCTGACAACACAATTGCTCTGAAATTTGTACTGCAGAAGGCACAAACCTGAGCAAAGTGTTAACTTACCGTGTTAAATCTTTCCAGGAAACTGTCATCTCCCAGCAAGACATAGGCTTTTAATAAATATTCATAGTATGAATCTATTCCTGCTCCGACTCCACTATCTAGGAACAGGAGAAAATAAAAAGGTGGTTTGTTTTAAGTAATGATATGGGTATTTTTCACATTTTCCCACCTTGATTTTAAAGGCTCTTCCAGTGAAAGGAAAAGCCTCCTATCACTGGAATTAAAGCACAGATGGAAGCAGAGACACAATGCTGTATGTCTATGCCAAAGGCTTTGTACTACCAGTGCACATAATAATATGGACAGACACGCATTGAAGACACTTATTTCACTTCTCCTATCCTATCTATATTTTTCCTATATACTTATAGCAAAGTCTCTGAAAATTCACCCCATAGCATTTCCCTCTCCGTGTTAAAGAGGATCAGGGAACACTTTGCCATGAGTAAAATCAGTTTCTCTACCAGAGAGGGCTTTGCTCTCTCAGAGCAGAGCCAGGCTTTGGGGCAGCAGGTTTCTCCATTGCCTATCCCATTAATATCTTTCAACAGTTCAGGTAAACATGCTGGTGGTATGTGAGATTTCTCCTGCCCCAGAGTGCCTGTGGTGCCTGCCTGCGGGTCAGACCCCACCTTTGCGGACCCAGTCTCCAGTGTGGATGTTAATGGTGACCCCCACTAAGTTGCTGCTGCGCTGCCTCTTCTCCCAGATAAAATCCAGTGCTTTCCGGGCATATTCCTGCAACAACAGCAACAGGGAATTAGGGAAACACAGACACTAAACTGTGACTCTTTTGGTTATTTCAATTAAGATGCTAGGAAAGGAACAGGATGCTTCATGTCTAACAATTTCAGAACTCCTTCTAATCTTCAGAATATTTATCTTGTTTACTTTTGTATTACTCTAATTTCAATCAAAATTATTTCCTGTGACTTAAAAAATTATTTAAAAATATCAAACCTTAGAAGAAAGTCCACAATCACTACAAATCTCAACATATACAAATACTTTCATGCAGCACAGCTAAGACATTAATTTCATGAACTCAGACTTGTTTTCCAAAAATTACGAAATGTAAACAGAACTCTAAAGACCTATGACAAAAAATAAAGTATTGTGGAAAGCAAACCTCAAATATAGACGTTCCTGTGAATCTACTTAAAGCTGCAAACTCAAGGATCAAGGTACCAGCACAAGCTGTACAGGTATCAGTTTCTGTTCCTGTTCGTGCTTCTGGATGTCTTACACCAAATTTTAAGTTAACCTAGAGAAATATAGAGATTAACATCTTTATTTTTCCAAGCAGAAAGAATTTACACTCCTATGACTGTATAGCAACTATATAATCTATGCTCTTTCTAAAGACAAGAAACAGATCCTGTTGGTTTTGCTCTGCCAGCTTAGATGTGCACAGAGAACTATTCACAAATACTCAAAATACCAACCCTCCCAAACAAGAACCTGTTGCCTGGTTCACCAGACATTTGAATATGAGAATACAGTTTAAAAATCTAATCCAAGCAATTATTTTAGCAACAAATCAGGAACTCAGAACATCACAAGTGCTCCTGGAAATTTAGTTTTGTAAATATCTCACTACTCCTGGCTCCTGAGAGTACCTGCAATTTATCAGCTTTCAATTTTCTGTCCACTTAATAAATATAGAAATTATTTTGGAAACAGATAAGAAATCAAAAGAGAAGTTTTGATTACAGCTGTAATACTGTATTACAGAAACAGAACTTACTCTTGGAAAAGGGAGACCACTAGTGGTGTTAAAAGCAGGTAAAAGCTTGTAGCCCAGTTCCTTTGCCATGTGCAGGAGTTCACCATTGTACCACTGCATATATTCACCTTTTTCTTTCAGCATAATTGCCACTGAGTGCCCGCCTAGGAGACCTCTAAACACAAAAGAAATCCACATCTCAGAAGGTATGTTTATCTGAACAGCAAGGACAACTCTCTACAATTTAGATGACACGTATGTAACTGTAGCCCTAGTTTTTAGACTGCTGATGAAATTCCCATTATAATCAAGGTTAGCTACCAGTATTTTGGAAGCAATACTTCTTGTTTATCACTGGAATCATTGATGCATCAATATCACACAGGAATAGCACCAATACCTCTAAAATGGCATATAACAACTTAAAATTACATGCTCTGATCGTGCATTGAGCCCCAGAGGTCCCTTCCGAGCTGAAATAATCTATGACCCAAGTATCAAAATCTGGTAAGTCAAATTGAACAGAGCCATTTGCAAGCCTATTTCTCTTAAGCAAATTCACCTCTCCCTCAGCATGCACATGGGTTCTTAATCAGCAAAGCTCTGCATGCAGCAGTGAGATGGGGGGCAGCTTGATCCAGCACCACTGCAGGAAGTCCTGCCTTGCATTTTAAAACTACTTGCAGGTGAACTGACAAAGGCACACCTGTTTCGAATAGGTGGAACAGTACAGAAAGGTGTCTTAAAGACACTGACAAAAATCCACATTTTTAGGAGTTTTGAAAACAAAAGTTACTCACCCAAGAACTCTTATGTTGGTTTCAAAGACAGACACAACTATGTCATTATCTAAATTAACATCCTTTATTACTTTTTTTACAGCCTCTTCAAACTCTTTGGTTTTATTTAACACCTAGAATACAACAGTGAGCAGGTGTTCAGTTCCAGTATAGCTAATGCAGTCACAGTGTATTTTTGTACAGGATACTTCAGTGCACACAAAGCTATCCAAGAAATACGTACATACAATTAAAGCCAGAAATACATCAGTTATTAAGAGGTTATTAAGAGGTGCCCTCCACTAACAGAGCTTCTTGCTTTAGACTATAAGGAAAAGCAAACTCTTTTGTGTTAAGTTAGAGCCAAAAAAACCCCAATATAAAAAGGTACCCATGAAATGTGAAGGAACTGCTGTAGTTTTATTACAACCAACTCCAAACTCCATCCCCACAGCACTTCAAAGTTCCCACAAGTAACAGACACTTCAAACAGTCAGACATCAGTGGTCATGGAAAAGATAAAAATAAGTCTGAGCATCAGAAGCATCTTTGTTTTATCAAAGTTTATCAACAGATTAAACTTACCACAAGAGTGTCCAAGGTATCAATTAAGGTCAGTGAAAACCTGCAAAAGAAAATTTAAAACAGATCTACTATAGATCTGTATGTGTAGGAATTAAGTGATTTTTAATAGTAACTGATACCAGAGAAAAAACTAAATTCTCACAGACTACCAGCTGCAAAAAATTAGTTGTACTCTACACATTTAATATCAAAACCTCTTTCTAGCTTTCTCCCCTTTGCTAGTGACCAGAATAGGAGGTGACAAAGAAGTTATGATTACAGATAACATTTATTTACTGTAAAGCTTTCTGACTTCTGTCTGGTAAGCAAATTTAATTTTTATTTCTTGTCTCCAATCATTTCTATTAAGAAACCCAGCATAAAAGTTTAAGTATTTTTCTGGTCTCCTTTTCAAAAAAAGGAGAAATGTTGAGATCAAAAGCTATTCCGAGCTAAACTTCTCCTACCAGAAACTGTTCCAACACTAGCAAGTGATAGGATTAAAATAAAGAACTACTTTACTTACTCTAAAATAAAGAACTATTTTAGCAGTGTCAAAGGCCAGGCTGGACAGGGGTCAGAAACAACCTGGACCAGTGGAAGGTGTCCCTATCTGTGGCAAGGGGGTGGCACTGGATGGGCTTTAAGGTCCCTTCCAACCCAAACCAGGTTGGGATTCTGTAATCATTCCATGAAAAGAGAGCATCAAGTTAGCTCCACATTGTCTAAAACAGGAACATCCTAATGAGGATCAGAGGTTTTTTCCAGGGCTGTTATAGTGCATCCCAAGCTGAGGGGACCTTTCCACATCCCAGGAATTCTATCTATAATTTTATCTTAAATATGTCTAATTCCAACAACTGTTTCTATACTAAGACACACCCACAACATGAAATAGAATTTACAGAACAAGATGGTGTTAAAACTAAACACTTTGGAACAGTTAAAGTTGCCTACTGAGGAGCACGCACCAAGGATTTCAGTAAGTACCCAACGTTTGAAACCTTGTAGGCAATATGTGACAACCAAAATTCTAATTAAGTGTTCCTATATTATAATTCTCTTTTATTTGTAAAGACATAAGGGCATTCTTTGAGTACTGTTTTACAGGAGACAGAGATTAACTAATGACTAAGTACACCTGCCTAACAAATCCACAACTTCTTCCATACAAAAGGAGAGAAATTACACATTTCGCATCTATATGGAAGGCTGGGGAAACAGAACTGACCCAGCTGCCTCACCCTGTCCTTTTGTGATTGCAAAGACTGGCAGAGAACACAATGGATGAGGCAGCTGGCAAGAAAAAGGGTAAGAAATCTACTACATAATAATGTAACTAATTATAAGATACAGAATAAAGCCTGTATACAGAAAACCAATAAATACAATAATTTAATGCATCTAAGGGGCTGAAAGGTATTTTTACTCAAATGCTAGTATGTTACTTTTAAAAAATGTCATTAAAAAGAATGCATGACCAGGATTAAAAATACATTTTCTTGATACTTTTCATCTGCTTTATCTTTGGATACCTCCAAGGCAGCAGGATTATATGGAAATCTCTAGACTAAAAAAAACATCTGTACATAACAAAATATGGCCAAAATAACATGCTCAATATCCTAGAGACAATTAGAAGCAGTCTTTAAGAGAAAGATTTCAGCTTTGATTAACACCATTGTGCAGAGACATTAAACAGTGATATTAAAAAAAAATCAGCTATTTGTTATTAAATAATTTGATCTATAAACTGCATATATTCAAATTACAAACACATTTAGAGTAGGCCTACTTTGCCTTTGATTATTCCATTTAACATGGAAAAAACCTGCTCTTAAATCTACATTTTACTAGCCACAGGATCAGTATTTTGTACTATCAACTCACTTTAAAGAAAAAATAGAAAATATTTCCATGTCTGAAATAATGTTCTATACTTCAGTGACAGCTTGAGGCTATCATCCACGTGATAATCATTTGACAGCTTGTTTTCAGAAAACTTTCTACTTAAAAAAAAGCACTTTAAGTATCAGTTATTAGGCCAGCATCATGGATAAGAGCTTACTGTTCTGTTCAGCTGATCATCAACCCTTATAACCTCTACTACTAATATATGTCAGCCCACATTTGTTAAGTTTTCCTATGGAAAATACTTGGAGAATGGTTAAAAACATTATCTTTGGATCTCATTCACTGGTCAATTCTCTTCTATTTAAGGTACAACTTCACATCAGTTAACTTCATAATAATAAAAATACTTCTTACAAGTGTAAGTTTCTGGCCATATCAACTGAACAAACAAATATTATGGGCAGCCAATTGTACTTCTATTCCTAGATGTTTACAGTGACCATTTCAGACACTAACTTTCCCAAGGCATCATCCACATCCCCTCGACTTGGCTCCTGACCCCGCACTCGTCCACGACAAGTTAAAGGCATGAGTTCATCAGCTGGATACGCATGCTCCTGTTGGGAACAAAACAAGGGAATGAGTTACAGTCCTCACAGCCATTCTTGGGAGCTCAGGAACCTTCATCATGCTGTTCTTCAGAAAAACTGCATAGCCATCACAGAGCCTTGCAGGTGGGAGGGGACCTCTAGAGTTCATCTTGTCCAAGACCTCTGCTCGAGGAGGGCCACCCAGACCCAGCTGTTCAGTACCATGTCCAGACAACTCCTGAGCATCTCCAGGATAGAAGACTCCATGGCCTCTCTGGACACCCCTTTGCCAGTACCTGGTCAACTCCATAGTGGAAAAGTGTTTCCTCATGTTCAGAGGGAACCTCCTGTGGATCAGTTTGTGCCCATTTCATCTGAGCACCACTGAGAAGAGTCTGGCCCTGCCTTCTTGACAGCCTCCCTTGTTAAATTCCCTAGAGCCTTCCCTTTTCCAGGCTGAACAGCCCCAGCTCCCTCAGCCTTTCTTTACATCACCTTGATGGCCCTCCACTGGACTCTACACAATGAATTCACCTGGCTGAGGGTGACAGTCAAGACAAGTAAGAGAACTCAGAAGTTCAAACAAAAAATTGGTGAATTACTACATAAGACATAAAAGATAACGTTCACCAAAAATCCCCTAACAAGACTGAGCCTTTTACAAATATAACTGACACTAATATAACAAATATAACACTTTCTCTTGATTTCAGCAGGAAACTGGCTTCTGTACTGAGGTCTCCAGTTTTAGTGGAGAACTAACATGTGGCAGGATAAAAAACTTAAATTGCTGGACTGAAACTGCAAGTAAACACATTCAAGATCTTTCCAAATACATGGTACAAAAATAAACTATATTCAAGCATGAAATAAAAATAAAAAAAGGAACATTTCTCTATAAATAAACAGCTTGTACAGCAACTTCTTTTGAAACGGATGGTTTGTTTCCCTATATACCACCCTCCTGAGTGTTTTGGTCTTTGCTCAAGTCTTTGTTCTCTCAAGTTTAACTGCAAAAGGCAGAATCTAGATCACTTTAATATAGCAGTTTCTCTGTAAAGTATTCAGACAAACAGATTAAACAAGTAGACAACAAAAGCAATGTCAAAACTGAGATCTCTGGCTTAAATTTTGGGTAAGAGAAGTGATAAAAAAATCTGGAAAAAGAAACATTTGGCTTTACAAATAAAGAACTAAAAGCATTTTGAAAAATAAAAAGTTTATTTATTCTCTGCCTGCAGCACAGAATATTGGATTGAATTCTTTCTCACCTTTGGATTGAGTTATTTCCCAATTTGTCACTGGCCTCAAGTGACTGACATTTTCACATGTTCTGACAGCCAAGAAGAAAAATATCCCCATTATTAAAAATATCACTGAAGGACTGAAAAACCCCAGCAGCTTTTTCTCAAAGCTTAACAACTAAATAAAGAAAGAAAAAAAAAAAAAAAAAAAAGAGCAAGGGAGTTTCCCTTGCAATCAAACACGAATTTTCA
The DNA here is from genome assembly GCF_001522545.3 of Parus major. Taxonomy (NCBI): domain Eukaryota; kingdom Metazoa; phylum Chordata; class Aves; order Passeriformes; family Paridae; genus Parus; species Parus major. The sequence goes on along the minus strand of NC_031777.1, from coordinate 6,406,944 downwards.
GTCTTCTAAATATGCATGTCTAAAATATGTATTAATAGAAACAGAAAATTAAAACTTTTCAGCTGGTTGTTTCAGAAACACCTGCAAAAATACTTAATTGTCCTGCTGCCAGAATCAAGTCTGATACTCTAATCTTTTCTTCAACTTTAAACAAGCAAGTCACATTCCTCTGTTTGTTTAGTGCTCCAGCATACGTGGCAAATAAATATCCTTTTGGCTTCAAAGTTTCCAGGATAGTTGAAGTTTTTCCTCTCCTTCAAACAGAATTTTCTTGCTTCAGATGTGGCAAGACCCCTAACCAGTTGCCAATTTATCACACAAGCACAGATCCTTGTAATATTTTATGCAATTTTGCCAAATATATAAGTTTTCCATTGAGGAAAGCCAAGCCACGTGTTTTTCATGGAACTAGATTACAAAAATTATGACCAAAAAGCCTAATGTTTAACTGCTAAAGGTTTCAAAAATAAAGAACTTAAAAGGAGAAACCTCACCCCTTTGAAAATCCTCTTGCTTAGTTTTCAGTCCTATCTACAGTCCTGTATCTCTCCCATGCTGTATAAAGTTTTACTGCTGAGATTTTAAGCTTAAATTAAATATTAAGGTTTAAACCATAACACAAAACCTGGGACATATAGCAAGATGCTTCCAGGAGATAGCAGTTTGTGCTGCAGGAACTGATGCAACTTGAGAGTGGTTTCTGCAACAGCCACAAAGAATGTGCAAGAATGTCCATATAAAGCCAGTAAGAATTAATCTTTTATATTTATCTTAGTCACATTTACACTTCCTCCTCAGAAGTGTATTACTTATAGAATATTTCAAAGTAATTATTATTGAGGAAGTCCAAGTAACTGTTCTTAAGCTTTTCTAAACCAAGCAGTTCCAGGGTGTGTGGAATGGCTCAAAGATCCAGAACAGGAAGACACCTGCACAGAAATCATAAAAGTCAGAGCAAAAGAAACCACAGCCATCATGGTCTATGGTCATATGACAGTCACATCCTGGGCACAGCCTGGAATGCCTGGATATGGCACCAGATCCCCTTTCTCTTATACAAACAGTTTGTAGAAGAACGCCCAAACTGCATCTGACATGGCTTACCACTGAAGAAATATTAAATATTATTTTTACCTACAAAATAAGTAAGATCAATTTGTGTTCTCCAGAATCTGATGCCTACAGACAGCTCTTCTTGAGTTTCCTTTCCCTGGAATTTCAAACCAAATACTTTACTGCTGATAGCCTGACACGAGGTAAACTCATTTGGGAAAGATCAGGCATGGATAAGGAGAGTTACCACAAGTAATTCTTAGTTACCACTCTAAAAGCCATCACAACCCTCCTGTGAAAGTAACATTTGTTATGGTCTTTTTAAAGACTTTACAGGTGCTATTATTTATTTTAGCTCTGTTTTCACCCCTCCTTCCCAGATATTTCTATAGAATGTCATGTACTGTATGTTGCTTTCTCCCCAAGGTCAGCAACAACTCCTCAGAAAAACATCAAAAAAGTATTTGACTTACCATATAATTGCTATATGCATGATCAAACATTTCAAGCACTTGATTTCTAAAAAAGAAAAAAGAAAAAGCCTTAGTAGTCTGTCTCCCAATGGCCTTTAAAACACCATTTTGCATGTATCACACTTTAATATCAGCTATCAGGCAGAGGTCCTCTACTAACATACTCTACCCAAGTAAATGAAACACAGAATAATAATTTTTCTTATTTCTGCTACTCTTGTCCACTCCAGAAAGGAAAGACTCTTTCTTCACCTAATATAAAATTATTTGTGGATCTCTTAGCAAGCACACACTAAAGAAAATCCTGACATTTATTTTGTATGTTTGAAAGGACAGAAATGCTTCTATATGTAAAAACTCCCAAAAAACCACATTGCTTTGTTAATACACAGCACTACTTTCTGATCATTCCTAGCTGTTTCACTAAGGAGCCCTGCAAGGAAAAAAGTATGCTAATTTCTACCATCAGTGTAATTCACAATCTCTGCTGATAAGAGTGAACATAAAAGAGCCCAAACCACCACAATTATATTGTAAATATCCAATTTACATGACTTGGACATTCAAGAAGTAGTTTTAACTCAGCAGGTGAATTAAGGCATCAAAAGAAAAGAGGATGGTGCTTTCCCAGGTGCCTCTCAGGCTACAGCAGGCAAAACCCCAGATAAATACACAAAGCTGCTGGGTGATGTAGCACACAGAAAATTGTTTAAACCTTACATTAAAAGGAAAACACAAACCACAGCAGGACATAACCAGCACATGCCTAGGGTATCAGATGATATTTTAAGTGCAACGCAAAAATTTTAAGATAAATTGGGGAATGAAATTTCAACTCCTTGTGTAATGTCGTGAAGAAAACATAAAAGATTGTACACACAAATTATCCTGAGAACCCAAGATGGAAAACCCCAGTAACAGTAAACAGTGGAGTTAAATATCAACTTCTACCTGACAGCTGGACTTGATGATCTTGAAGGCCTTTTCCAACCTTAACAACTCCGTGATTAACAACTGTGAGAGTTGTGTTGTGTCTGTGTTGCAGACTTGTTGCATTATTGTTCTGTACAACTGACTACTGGATGAGGATGATGAAACTGCCCCAGAAACATACTAAGACAAAATACACTTGATTGCAAATTTGTTTAAAGAAAATCCCACTCCAGGCAAGAAAATGTATTTCCACATACCTTGCAATATTCACCCTTCAACTAAAAACTACAATAAAAGAATCAGCCTTTTACATGTACATGCATGGGGGACCGAAGCAGTTCAGGTTACATACAGGAACTAGGCAGAACACACGTAAACATTTACCTTTTTTATGATTCCCGCACTCTCACAGAGGCACGGCCATAATTAAACCGAGTGGGGATTTAGACGTATCTTTGATCACTTTCACTCCTAGCTCCACGCAAGCCCTGGCTGAAATCTCTAAGGTGAGCTCCCAAGCGAGTTACAAATTCACACAACGTATAGTTTAATCCCACACCGGAGAAGGGGCGGCGTGTCCCCAAAAGCCAGGTGACCTGGCCCAAAACACCCGCCAGGGTCCGGCACGCTCAGCTCCAACCCTGCTGGGTACCGATGCCACGCGTCCCCTGGAGTGTTATGGGGGAGAGGGAGGGACAGGGGACGCCGTCCCGAAGCTCTGTGCCTGCGGCCGCCCAGCCCAGCCCACCCCAACCCCGGGGGCAGCGCACACCCCCTGCCCAGCACGGCGGGGGCCCGGCCCGGCCCGGCCCGGCGTCCTTCCTTCCTTCCCTCCCTCCCTCTCTCTTGCCGCCCCTGCGCTCACCCCAGCCGGCGCTTCTCCTCTCTGCTCATGGCTCCGGCGCCTGGGGCGGCCGCCAGCACGGAGGAGGCGGAGAGCAGGCCAAGGGCCAGGAGCTTCCAGGGCCTCCTCCAGCGGGGTCCCCGCTCTCCGGCGCGGCAGCCCGGAGCTCCGCTGAGGGCCATGGCGGCCGGCCGGCTGCCCGCTATTCCCGCTGCGGGCCCATAGCCTCTCCCGCGGCTCCCGGGGCAGGAAGGGCCCGGCCCGGCCCCTCCGCGCGCGCCCGCGGGGGCGTAGCCAAGGAAACGGCCTCGCGCCGCCGCCACTTCCGGCACCGCCCCCCAGCGCGCGCCGCCGGGCCAATGGGGGAGTGTGGCGAGAGGGTCACGAGCACCGGCAGGGAACGCGTACCGAGCCGGTCGACGTGGACAAAGGCGGGGGAACCACAGCTCCCGGCGTGCCCCGCGCCCTGCCCTTCCTCAGGCGCTGCCTGCTCCGGCTCCGTGCGAGCCCCAGGTGCGGAGTGTGCCGGGAAATGGTGGAGTGGCTCGGAATGGAAGGGGCTGTACGGAGTAGTTCCTCATGGGTAGGGATGTAATTAGAGTCTCATCCAGCCTGGCCTTTGCACACACAGGGATGGGGCAGCCACGGCTTCTTTGGGCACTCTGTGACAGGGCCTCACCACCCTCACGGCGAAGAACTTCCTCCTACATACGAAATCTAACACTCAGTTTGAAGCCATTACCCCTCACGCTGTCACTTCGTGCTCCCGTAAAAACTCCCTCTCGGTGTTGCCCGCAGACTCCCCTCCGGCAATGGAGAAACACCTCTGTCATTCCCAGCTGCACGAGGACCATTTCTTTAATAAAATCTCCCAAATTATCTCACACTCACAAAAGCAGCCTCCCAGCAAAGGAAGGGAAGAGCGTCTTTATTTCCATGACAAGCGTTTGTACAAAGTTCCAAGCAAATACAATGTGTTTCATGCCCTTCCTTTTAACACTGAAAACCCGATGGAATTCCACACCCCAGCCCGCTCCCACCAGGACACCCGACTCTCGGCCATGGGCCGTAAGAGGCGATTTATTACGGTTCCCAGTTTGTGAGCTGCAAGAAAACAATAAAAAAGACGGAATGGGTGCATAATTACCATTTCTGATCAGTGGTCCCACATAACCTTGCAGATTGCTGAGCTCTTCTAACCAAGCTGTCGCTTGTAACCAACTGTGGTAGAGACTAAAAAAGCACTACTTTATCCATTTGCAAACGGGCAGAAAATCCCCAAAACCGGGAAAAAATACCCTGGCCATGAGGAACTGCAATTTAAATTGCAGAACCAGGCAATGTACAAGCTGAATCCTCCCATCCCTACCCATCTCACTGGTGAAAAACATCTGAGCATCTGCATTCAGAAGTGGAACTCACATGACAGGAAAATATTACCCAGATCTAGGCCTGCCACAAAAATAACTCCAAAATTACCATTATGGGAATACTTATGCAAAATGCTCTCTGTACAGATAGTAGATACATAGATACATAGTAGAATGAATTTGTTCCCTTTTGTAGGAGGCTGCAGTCTTTTTTGCTGCCATGCTGTCTTTCATACAAAAGGAGTATTAAAAACCCATAATGTTCCCTAATTTTAGTTTAAAAAGGCTGTTTGCTGCTGCTTAACTTGAGCACTTTATAAATATGAAGTAACTTAACTTTCAGTACCAATTAAAAGTAGTTAATGATTTGTAAAAGTGAAGCAGCTAACACTGAAATAACCAATGATTTGTAAAAAAATAATTGGCTGGCAGTAGTTTGTATGTTTACAAATTAGTATTTTTGCATGAAATATAATGAGGAAATGAGTTAAAGTACTTCTGCAAGGAAAACATCTATGACCTTCATGTTTCCATACCACAGCACGGCTTCTGGAATAAACAGAAACTGCATTTATTTTACTGCAATGACAGAGCAGTTAATCCCGTTACTCAACAAAGTTCCTTCCTCACACAGTAATATTTGCCTGTTCCTCTAGTGTAAATTTTCTATTAGTATTAGAGAATATTTTGATAGCATTAAAAGACTTTGCAGAGTTTGCTGAAGTTAAATGTTAACACATATTATGCTCCCGGGACTTTGTTATTTCTTCCCGTGTCTTTATGGGCATAAATCCAGCAGTCTATGCTGCAATTATAATTAATCTTTGCTGTCCTGCAATGTATGACATTCAGAAACAGGCTCAAAACAGTAGGCCAGAAGTCCAAGGTGCCTTAAACTGACCTCTAAAGCGAGGTTTTGCATTTGAAAGGCCAATTTACTAAAATACTGGGCTGCATCTCCAAGCTTTTCTGTGCAAACTGAGATGCAAAGAACACATTTAAGCAACTCTGCACCAATATCATGGTTTGATACAGACCATGTGTATGAAAGCAACCATCTCATTTTAGTAACAGCTTTTATAATGTGATTGTGCCCTCCAAAATCTAAGCATATGTAAAACAACCTCTGGCTGCCTGCCACTTCAGTTAACATCTACATTGGAAATTATAAGCAATGATTCTGATATTTCACAATTGATGCCACTTATTATGTGACTTCCACACCTTAAAAAGGTCTACAGACCTTTTTAAGTAACTCAGTGTGAATAGGAATGGCAGGACTCAATCTTCCGTATGAAATAGCTGTAAGTGAATCTATTTTATGGTGGGATTTAAACCAGAGAAATGCTGCCTAATGGTTATAGTTATTGTAAACATTCTCTTCTCTCCCTTCCATAAAACAAAACAATATAGCCATAAAGTGCTCTGGAAGGCTAAATAACCCTGAAGTGCAGAGTGGGACTGAGAAACCTGCTCCCATACTTTCCCCTTTTTAAATACAGCAATAAGAGAAAAAAAAAAATTAAAAATCTGAATATTTGCTTGTCTTTGGTATCTGCCAAAACTTGAAAACAAGTAACTAGTTTGCAGAGTTTGCACAGTGAGACTTTTCAGCAATGTACTATATCAACTATTTGGTTCTGTTTGCTACTAAAAAATGTTTTTATTTCCTGTATACTGCATGCAAATTCTAAAAGCACCCTCGAGTATGTATATACCAACCACCAGAATCATAGCAGTACTTGTCAAAACCATGCATTTAAAAGCCAGGAGGATCCCTAAGAACAGCTAAGTTGTTAAAATAAGCTGATGATAGCTGGGCATTGGAAGCATTCAATGGTCACATTTTCAGACTTTTTCTCTAGCTTTAAAAGGGAGCAGATTTGAAGTGACAGATGAAGTTCCTCAGCAGTAATCTCGTTTTAAGCAAAAGGAAACCCATCACCCATCCCTCAGGAAGGGATTCCTGGAAAACCTGCAGAAGCTGGGGACACCACAACAAAGCTTATTCCGCCCCGACATGAATAAGTATTAACAATTGAGCAGGGATTACTGCAGGGCTGGGCTGAAACTGCTTTCTACTCCTCAGAGTTTTGCTGTGCAGAACCATCTTCTCGGTGTTCTTCTGGGAGAATCGCTTTTCCTCCTGTGCTTTGAATTCCTGCGTGTGAAGATGACTGATCTGGCTCCCCCTCTCGTCCCCCAAGCTCTGTGTCTGCCGTGCGCTCAGCCCTGGGCTGCCCCCGGCGCCGCTGCGGCACCAGGGAGACCGGCTCCAGCAGTCCTGGGCCCGGGTTTGCTCTATCCAAGATGGGCACGTCCCTCGTAGCTGCATGTGCAGCAGGGCTCCCAAAGGAGCTCTGTGTCCCAGCCTCCTCCGAGACAGCGTTGCTGTTCCCTGTGCCTTCCTCCCCATAAAGCCTTTTGTCTTCCACCGCATTTCTCGTGTGTTCCTCTGGCTGCAACCTCCCACCTCCCGCACCCGCGTACCACACACTTGGCTTGATCTCCACCTCTGCCTTTGCCTCCTGAGGCGGAGCCGAGCTCTCCACCAGCCACGGTGCTTGTGCCCCCCTGGGCACGCTCTCTGCACTCGTACCATCTAGCCCCAGGCTGGCTGAGGACGGTTGCTCCTCCTTGAACTTCACACATGCTGCTGCATCTTCACTCCTCATCTTGTGGCATAGCTGAATTTCTGCCACAGCCACTTTGCTCAACTCGTAGTTACCATTATGGTGTTCCGGCAACTTCAGCAGCTCGCCCTCACAGACCTCCTTGATGTTCTCAGATGGAGTATCTGCTGGGATCTCAACTGTTAGCATCAACAAACTCCTTATCTCATTCACATCATCGGGGGATTTACAACTCTTTTCTTGCGACTGGCTTTCTTTTTCAGGACAATCCCCAAACACTGCCTTCCCTGTCTTTTCATCCTGGGAAACAATCTTTGTCTCAGTACTCTCACCACTTTCTTTTTTACTAACCCCTTCAAACCCTGTTCCTACTGCATTTTCACTCTGAGATAATTTTTCCATAATTTCATTTTCTAACTTGCTTTTCTTTTCCGCACTTCCAAAATTTTCTATATCTGTTACATTCTCAGGTGGGAAAGTGACCTTTATCTCAGAAACTTTTTCCTGTGCTGTGCTTGCTTTCTCACTGCCACTGACAGGCATGGCAGCCGTTACTGTTTGACTCTCTGAAGTCACCTCTTCCTCTGCTGCTCCTTCAGGTACCTTAAGTTCTTTTTTAGGGCCAGCTCCAAAAATTTTTACTGCACTGTCAGTCCCAGAAGCAACTTTTTCCTCCACAGCTTTTTGTTGTGCCTTGAATTCTCTCTCAGTGCTCACTACACACTCTGATTCATTCTCCAATGCGCTTTTTCCCTCTGCAACTCCTTGTTTAGTGTGGCTAACCAAAGGGGACTCCTGTTCATCACCAACGTCTGTAACAGCCACTGCTTCCTTCCTGCTGGCCTGATCACCACCTGCACTAGCAGAGGTGCCTGCCTCTTTGTCTGGGGACTTTCCCTCATCAGCATCCTTCTCCCACACAATTTTCCCTGTCACAACAAGCGTTTCGTCCCTGTGGCTCTCGGTGTCCAATTCCTCGGCTCGGGCAGCTGTGGGCACTTTGGCAGGGGTGCCCTGTGCTGATCCCACAGGGGTCCTCAGCTCCGCCAGGCTGGACACACTCTCACAAGGCACGTTCAGGTTATCCTCAAACAGGTTGTGCTTCCTCAAAACAGCAGCTTCTTTGATCACTGAATAAAACAAAACACCAAACTGCTTTGGGAAGGCTGACAGAGGCACAGGGAAGAACATACAGTGCTTTCCCAAATTTATGTTGTACATTTTGATATTAAAGACAACACCAATGTTCATTTTCAGCTTCCTTTGAGTTCACATTTCTTTTCTGGGGATGTGGATTTTTTCAATAATGGCACCTTAGTATTTACCTAAGCATTTCTGAAGCAGAGGACCCACAATGCACAAGGGTAATGCTTCACTGCAGAAGGATTTACATTGAATATACCAATGGTTACAATTATTATACTGCTGTTTTGGAACAGGAGTGCCTATGGTCTGTGAAAATACTCTGTGCAGTACATCTGCTTGTCTTTTATCAAGGGTATAGAGAGATACAAATATTTTATAAGTATTTATATATATATCTAAAATATTTATTAAGAATAGTTTTGTTTTCTAACACAGAAGGAGAGAGATCTGCAAGGAGTACTGCACTGGCATCAGTGAGTACTGGAAACTGCATCCAACAGTTCATTTTATTTGAGGAAATTAATCTCTCTTGCCATTAGTCTTTGCAATTCTCTTAGTCTTGCAATTGGCATAGTCTTGCCATTTAGTCATCATCAAATCTTTACAAGAACAGAATTCCCTCCATGGCCCAGGGAATTGAGCTCAAGTGAAGTTGCCATAATTACATTTTGTGAGAAAAAGGTTTGTGCCAAGCCATCACTGTTGAGTTCCATGAGTTTAGTAAAGCTGTCCCATAACTCAGATTTTAGGGCTTGCAACACATCTTCAGTGAGCCAAATGAAAAAACACTGTAGGGATGTAACCACCTAGTGTTGGAGAAAGTGGGACAGGAGCAGCCAGGTGAGGACTCTGGGAAGCTCTGGAAGAACAGCTCATAGGCCACAGGCTGCAGTGTTATTCCTGTCACCTCAAGAATATTACTCACCTTTCAGGGCCTCTTCAAGCAGTGTCTGATATAAAATCTCTTCATATACGTTCTCTACTTGGATCACACTTGTGTAATCAGCAAAAATGTACTGCTCATATCTCTGCAGCTCCTGTACAGGTAGGGAACAAAGGAACAGATTGAGAAAACTGAGGCACTCTGAATCTTACTGCAACCAAATAGCTTGGAGATGCCATGGAGCAGGACTTGAAACAGCTCCTGGGGTGCACTGTTTGAACTATGACTCCATGAGCTATGTTCCACAATCAATTATGTACTTAGCAAACAGAGTTCCTGCAGTACAACCACAGTTAAAAGCACTACAGATCTCTGCCTGCTGAAACAAACAGCTGCTGAGGAAATGCCTCACAAGTTGTTTGTCCAAGGAGGCAAATCCACGGTGCAAGGGAGATGCAGAGTTTGGTTTTGTTTTTCTAATAGGTGTGTAACCTATTTATAACTTTGAGCTCCCTGATTTATACCCAACAGGCTGTCTAACTGAATCATTATTATCAAGCAGCTGCTTGGTGGTCTATAAAAAGTAAATTAAGTGACCTCTGCCCACTTGTAGAAGAGGCATGTACATATATCAGCTGGAGGTTTTCAAGTGAAAGGTCAGGACTTGGCAGGGCCTGTCAGCTGTGCCACACCTTGGCTTCTAGAGCTGGCTGCTCATTTCTGTAGAAGCACAAATACAAAAGGCTGGTGTGAAAGTAGACAGAAAGGGCTAGTGAAAGTAGACAGAAAGGGCTAGTGGAAGTTTGTACCACCATTGCTTCCTCTGTGACAGAGACATGAGGTGTCTGCACACATCTTCCAGGTGATAAAATGCTTGCCCCTGTTTTCAAACACCCTGTTTTGAAGGCACTGCTGACACTCAAGAGACTATTACTTTGGGAATCCTAAGGAAAGGAGAGTGATGTACAGAAGAGACTGATTTTAAATATATTCTTGAAAGTTGTAACTTTTAAAAATCCCCACTCAAAGACTCACAAGGGTAATTTGGCAAAAAAATTGGTTTTAAACTTGTTTTTGAAACTGAAACATACTGCGTGTAACCAAGAGTAGCACACAGGGTGAGAGTTCACAGCCAAGGGGAGCAGATGAACATCCATGGAAACAGAAGGGCAGGAGGGCAGGATGACTTGGGGCAGTCCCTTTTCAGCAGGCACAGGACAAGGCAGGAGGGTGACCAGGGCTTTCAGAGGGTTCAAACTATTTTTTCTGAGCTCAGGTGAACAGAATTCAAACCAGACCCTATTGCAGCCACACAGACACCATCTCCAGCAAATGGGTATTTGCTGACTAAACATGTCTAATTAGGGGAACAGAGATGGTCTCTATGATTATTTCCTGACTGTTGTGCAACCCTTGCACTGAACACCACTGAGAGTAAGGGCTGTCTCTTGCTGAAGGAGTTAAGCACAGGCTGGGCATGGTCCTGGATGTGCCTCTGGGTGCTGCTACAGAGGAGTGAACACAAGGCCCAGCTCATCCCTGCATCCCAGCTGTACAGAAAAACTCAGTTTCAGGGACTTCAGATCTCTAGGGAAGGAATGAACCAGGGATGAGCAAAGGACTTCAACTGCCTTTGAGAAAGCAAGGTGTACACACAGTGTTCCTGTGTCCTGAAATCTTCCTTGGGCTCCACACCTACCCAACCCATGAAGTGGCAAATCTGAGCACTGAGTAGGCAGGAAATCTGTACAGTTCTCTGAGAGAAATCTGCCTGACAGTGTGTCATGGGGTAGCTTTACCTTTAAGGCAGCTGAGGAAAGAGGGGAAGTTGAAGGTGCTGATGGCTGATGGGAGTTCTTCCTCCTGACCAATTATCAGTCATTTCCAAGAATTGACAGCAGATCTGACCATTAAAAAGTGAATTCAACTTGCAAACACCCCCTTAAGAAGTACAGACAGTGTTCTCTCGCCCTCTTTTCGCTTCTGGCCTTTG